>NW_017728922.1:6442385-6478987 GCF_001723895.1 Crocodylus porosus
GTACTCCAGCTGCGGCCTGACCAGTGCCGCATAGAGGGGGAGGATCACCTCCTTGGACCTGCTTGAGATGCATCTGTGGATGCATGACAGGATGCAGTTAGCCTTACTGACTGCATCCCCACACTGCTGGCCCATGGTCATCTTGGCATCAATAATGGTTCCAAGATCTCTTTCTGCCACCGTGCTTTTAAGAAGGGAGTTCCCCAGCCTGTAGGTAAGCTGCTGGTTCTTACTGCCCAAGTGCAGCACCCTGCATTTGTCAGTATTGAATCCCATCCTATTTACATTCGCCCACCCCTGTAACTTGTCCAGGTCCAGTTGTCCTGTCCCTCCCTTCTAGTGTGCCCACCTCACTTCAAATCTTGGTGTCATCAGCAAATTTTAACAGGGTGCTTTTCACCCCCCTTGTCCAAGTTGCTAATAAAGAAATTGAAAAGTGCAGGCCCGAGGGCCGAGCCCTGGGGGACCCCACTGCCCACATCCCTCCAGGTCAAATATGACCCATCCACCACCACTCTCTGGGTGTGGCCCCCTAGCCAATTTGTGACCTATCTGACTGTGTAGGCATCAATGCCACAGTCACCTACCTTTTTAATGAGAACGGGGTGAGAGATAGTGTCAAAAGCCTTGAAGTCCTGAAAGACTCATCCACCCTGACACCAGCGTCCAAGGATTTTGTGACCTGATCGTAGAACGCAATCAGTTTGGTCTGACAGCACCTGCCCTTAATGAACACATGCCGGTTGCTCTTAAGCATCATCCCCCCTGGAAAATTTTCTCAAATTATCACTTTTTCACAGCTAGTGGCAGAATCAGGAATAAAATCTAGGGACAACATTCTGGGATCTTTGAAATCAATGGCAAAACTCCCTTTTGACATCAGATTTAAACTTTTTAGTCCCCAGGTCCATATTCTAAACTAGAGGTGGCTAAGTTGTAGCACAAGTGGCATGGGCAGCCTCTGTGTGTAGCATGCAGCAGGCTGGGGCAACACAGTGGCAGACAAAGCAAGGTGCAGAAAGCAGAGCATCAGACCAAGCAGGGAGCACAAGGAAGGAAGTAGAAAGCAGAGCAACAGCTTGGACAGGGAGCACAGGACAGGGAGCAGAAACATTAGCAGTAGCTCAGATGAGGGAGAAGGATCTGGGTGGGACTCAGGGAGGGTGTGGTGCTAATATGCAATACCTCTGCCAAAAAGTTTGGCCCCCACTGTTCTAACAATTGGCTTATATATAGTCACCCAGTCTGCTTACCCATGCTATAGGGATAATATTGTATTTATTATAGATAATATAGTATAGTATATTGATGTCATGTAAATTAACATAAGTCAAAGCAAATATGCCAAAGGCAAAAGCACACTATCATAGAATCATAGAAAATTAGGGTTGAAAGGGACTTCAGGAGGTCATCTAGTCCAACCCACAGCTCAAAACAGGATCATCCCTAACTAGATCATACCAGCCAGGGCTTTGTTGAACAGGGCCTTAAAAGCCTGCAAGGATGGAGAGTCCACCATCTCTCCAGGTAACTCATCCCAGTGCTTCACCACCCGCCTAGTGAGAATGTTTTTCATAATACCCAACCTAAACTTCCTTTGCTGCAACTGCTCTTTGTTCTGCCATCTGCCACTATTGAGAACAGTCTAACTTAAGGGAGGGCAAAATATGGCCTGCAGGCTGGATCTGGCCAACTAGGTGGTTTCATCTGGCCCCAGCTGTCCACCAATTAACTGTACGCTGCCCAGACCACACTCTTCATTTCCGCCTTCCTGCCCGGCCTGCACTCTTCACAACCACCCACCACCCTCCCACGCTCTTCACTCCCACCCTCCTGCACAGGCCAGCATGCACAGGTTCTGGGTGGGGCCACCGCTGCCGCTGTGGAGGGACCTGTTCAGCTTCCCTGGCCTCCAGCCACTCCTTGCGTCCCTGCTGCTGCAGGGTTCCCTGCCATTTCCAGCTGACTCCTGTGAGCTGCATGTGGTGGCAGGGTGCGGCAATGGCAGCTGGCTCCATCACACAGGGCTCCCCCACATGGTGCCTGAGTCCCAGGAGCTGCACATGAGCCCTGCATGGTAGAAGAGGGCCAGACTGGCTCTGTTCCTTCCCACCATGTGAAGCTCCCGGTACTGGCTAGAGCTGTGTGCCACTTAGTGGGAGCACCTGTGTGGGCCACGAGCACTCTGAGGGCCCAATGCCAGCTGCTGCTGCCACTGCCAGGGGCTGTGTACCATGGGGGGAGGCATGTGGGGGGTCCTCACACCCACCACCCTCCCTCACACTCCACAAACCCCATCGCCCCCCCCAACCCTCCCACATATACACGTGCCCACACCCCCAACATATCCTATACCCCCCATGGAGCCACACCCCTTCACAAACCCCTCACACCCAGCCCACCTTACACACACACTCACCCTCCAACCACACCTCCTACATTCCTCCCCCCCACACAATATACAAAGATAAGACTTTGTTTTTGAGTTATTATGCTATCATCGCTATATACACTATGCAAATGCACATAAACCAGGACAAAAATATTTGTTGAAAATAAAATTAAAATACACTATAGTAGATGTTTGACTTTTAGTATATGATTTGGTTTTTCCTGGTTCCAAAATGGAAACCCCCTAAAAAGGAGTATTTCTGGGGGCAAGGGGAGGGACTTCCAGTGGCAAAGGTTAGGGGTTATGGAGGTGGGACTTCTGGTCTAAAGATGGAGACCAGGGGGCAGGGTACCTGTCAAGGGCAGGGCTACCATTGCGGCACTTGACAGCTCACCAAAACTTATTAAGTGGCCCTCCAGCCAAAATAATTGCCCACCCCTGGTCTAGCTTCATCCTCTTTGGAACCAAGCTTTAGGTAGTTAAAAGCCACTATCAAATCCCCCATCGGTCTTCTCTTCTGCAGCCTAAATAAGCCCAGTTCCCTCAGCCTCTCCTCGTGACTCATGTGCCCCAGCCCCCGAACCATGTTTGCTGCCCACCTCTGGACTTTCTCCAACTTGTCCACATCCTGTCTCTAGTGGGGGGGTCCAAAACTGGACACAGTACTCCAGGGCATTTATATACATGCTCCAGGAGTGGGGGGAGAAGATTGTTGGGGAGGAGGCCCCGAGAGCTGCTCTAATTAAAGCACCTCTAGCATCTTTTGTATCAGTCTCCTCACACTTAAAAATGGCAGCAGGTTGCTTTAACTAAAGCTCATTCGATGAGCTTTAGTTAAAGCACCTCCGCTGCCATTTTAAAGCGCAGGAACACTGAAACATGAGAAGCTGGAGTCTGCTGGAGCGTGGTAGTTACCATGCTCCATCAGATTCAATTAATTGAGCCTGCTCCAATGCACTCCAATTACAGTGTGTCAGAGCATCCTCGCTGCTCATGTGTAGGCACCCCCAGATGTGGCCCCACCAGTGCCAAATAGAGGAGAATAATTACCTCCCTCAATCTTCTGGCAACACTCCTACTAATGCAGCCCAGTATGCTGTTAGCCTTTTTGGCAACAAGGACAAACTATTGACTCATCTTCATTGACTCATCTTCAGCTTTTTGTCCAATGTAATCCCCAAGTCCTTTTCTGCAGAGCTGCTGCTTAGCCAGTTGGTCCCAAGCCTGCAGCAGTACATGAAATTCTTCTGTCCTGAGTGCAGGACTTTGTACTTGTCCTTGTTGAACCTCATGAGATTTCTTTTGGCTCAATCCTCCAATTTGTCTAGGTCACTCTGAATCCTAGCTCTACCCTCCAGCGTATCTACTACTCCCCACCAGCTTGGTGCCATCTGCAAACTTGCTGAAGGTGCATACTCCATCTTATCTTCCAGATCATTAATGAAGATATTGAACAAAATTGGCCCCGGGACTGACCCCTGGGGCACTCCACTTGATACCAGCTGCCAACTAAACATCAAGCCATTGATCACTACCCACTGAGTCAGATGATCCAGCCACTTTTCTATCCACCTTACAGTCCATTCATCCCACCCATACTTCCTTAACTTGCTTGCAAGAATGCTGTATCAAATATCAATATCAAATATGCCAAAGAGAAAAGTACAACAGGGGAAAGCTTCCTAATGCTTTACATTACAGAGTCACTGATAAGGTCAAGAGGCCTTAAATTTAAGTGGTCTTAAGCACATGCCTAAATATTTGACTGAGCTGGGGTTTATAACAGTACTGATGGGGAACTGGGCCTATTTAGATTGGGGCAAACTGGTGATTAGATTTTGATCCTGAGCATTTCAGTAATGAGAAAAGTTAAGTTGTGCCTGGTAGGGGGATGAAAGAACATGTTCAAACTGATCTGTCCCTATGGCATCGTAGCAGCTGTATTTTTGGAAACTGCAGTTCTTTACATTTCTCTTTCTCCCAGCTCTGCCTGTGGACCTCATTAATCTCCATAGTATTTGCAAGAGAACAATTACCCTAATTCAACCTGGCTCGGGTAAAAAAAAGTTTGAAACTTTCCCCCTTTTTTTGTTGTTTTTTTGTTCCTCTTTCCTTTCCTTTCCCTCCTTATTCTGGAAATTCCTGGCAATTTAACACTTAGCTACTTGTTAATGATATTTCCAGAGCTAAGTTGTTCAGTACATTTCGAGAAATGGTATGATTAATAGCAGGGCATATGGAAGCTCTCTGTGGGCCAGGCCGCCGCTGTTGCATTGACCTTGTTCCATAGCGGATGATCTTTCTTAACACTAGAGAATCAAAATTAGAATCCAAAGATATAGGGATAGGCTTTTTTTCAGGCTTTTCTGCATTTGATCGACTACCTCATTCTCTTTAACAATGAATGTATGAAAAGATTCCCCCTTGAGAGCCAAAAATAAGGAATATATGAAGAGACCTGTGGATGTAGATTAAAAATGAAAGGATAGTGACGAAAGAGGCCCTTCTTTTTGTGACAGACAACCTGTCACTCATCGGCTACAAAAGTCAAAAGCCCAGTGCTAGAGTAGGGTGGCTGAAAGTTGAGTAAACTTCTCTGGGGTTGGTTTGCTCAAGTTACTTTTGTGAGAGTTCAGAAGGAAGGGGTGAAATTTTTTTTTCCTGACATGAAAATGTTTCCAGGAAGATTGACTTGGGAAACACAAGAACTCCCCTCCAAAATAAATACTAGGCTCTGCAAAGCAAAATCAACTGGCTCCTCCAAGAAAAAGTAGTTTCAGAAGTCTTATAATCGGTTGGCTCCTGTATATTGCTTTAATAGTCTACCCCCTCCCCACAACACAAGGTAATTCCTTTTAATTCAAAGCTCAGTTCAGATAGTGTTGTGCCAGTTTAAAAAGTAGTTTTTAAACATGGTTTTATGTGATTCTGCCAGTAGTGTAACTGGGTGCTGGCTTGAGTGGGGAGGCATAAAAGTAGCAGCTGCTGCAGCTACCAAATAGCCATTACCATTGCCCAGAGCACACAGGGTCTGTATTTATTGTTTCTTTTTAATTCCAGAGCAAATTGGCTCAACTGACACTTTTTATTTACACTGCTCCCCCCCAGTCTCGGTCTTTGCAAATTTTGATTCTGAAGGTCAGATTCTGTCCTCAGTTACATATTTCCAAACCCACTAACTTCACATTTTACCTCACCAGTAGCTCCTACACCTGCATCTCTCCTAACAGCTCTGTTTTATAATGCGTGGGTCAGATTCAAGTCCAACTCATTCTTAGTACTTAGAATGAAGATTAGTAAAAAGCTTGGTTTGTCTTAATAAAAACCAAATGTGACCTTGAATATACACAGGAAGCTAAATTTGGCAAAGAGTTACCCCAGTGTAAATCTGATACAACTCCACTGATTTTCATGGAGTTAATCCAGATTTACAAGAGGGTGACATTTTTATATAGTCTCATTTCCAGTGAAATCACACTTAAAAACTTTCAGAACTTCAGTTTCTTTTAAAGAGCAGAAAGGGTTTAAGCCAAGTTCTCCTATCTCCAAACAGCCCTTCGCTGCTGAAATTTTCCCCCATTCTCTGCTTGTCTCCTTCCTTTTGCAGTTTTCAGTCTGTCTCCCTCTCTGACTTGAGATGTCTTCTATAAGTAGCTTTGACTTTGCAGTGAGATTTTATTTAACATGACAAATGCAAGACATGGCTTTCCTGAAGGGATGACATATTGGCCAGTGTTATAATTCTTTCAAGCCTACATTAATTCTTATTAATGCCGTTAGCATAATGTATGAGCTAAGGAAAGGAAAGAACACAACTTAGTTTTTTTAGACAACTTCTATTCCCTTTATCCTGTATTGTGGTTTTCAATCAGGAGGTTGCCTTCCGAGTCGAGGCATTAGAGGGTGTGAACAAGCATTTGCAGGACCCAGCTCAGGTTTAGGTAGCTTAGTTTGAGCCTCTTAAACCTGAGTCAGGATCTGTGTGTGCAAGCATTCACTGCTTGCTGGAAGAAGGCACAGGGACTTGGAGACAAGTACACTGGGAGGAGGGGCTAGTAGGCCCACAGGAGGTAAAAATAGCAAGTCAAGGGTGGGGGGAAAATGGTAAAAATGGCACAGCCCCAGGGCTGTGGAGAGTGGCTGGATTTCCCAGCCCTGGGGCTATGCTGTGAATGTGTGCAAGTGTTCAGTAGCCTGGAATAAACCTTGATAGATCAATTTAATCCCATGCCAATCTAAATTTAGTTCATGTTGAAGAAGAACTAACTTTAGATTGGGGGCACCATTTTTAAGATAACACAAGTCCTGTTAATGCTAACGCACCCAGCCATTTAAATTGCCTTAAGCTTGGCAAGTGTAATGTTTGTACATATGCCAAAACACAAGGTGTATGCCTATACTGCAGGCTGGAAAGCACACTGAGAAATCCAAGCTAGCTTTGAATTAGCTGCCTTGGACATTGGTAGCAGTCTAGTTAGTAGTGATCTATCCAAAAAACAGGATAAATTAACCCATGCTGAATTTTGGGTTGCCACAGCTGGACAGTTAATAGTTTCTCATCCTGTTGTATAGTGACTACAAGTCACTAACTTGAAGCCTGTGGTTAAGTCCACCTCAGTCAACAAAGCACTTAAGCGATGTGATTAACTTTAAACTTTATTAGCCTGACTTCTGTCTCAGGGAAGATCTTAGAAAAGTTTATTAAAGAGGCCATCCTTAATGGACTGGCCGATGCCAACATCCTAAGGGATAGCCAGCACGGGTTTGTTGCAGGTAGGTCTTGCTTGACCAAATCTCATTTCCTTCTACAACCAGGTGACCTCTCTCCTGGACAAGAGAGAAGAGATTGATGTCATATATCTTAACTTCAAAAAAGCCTTCAATCTGGTATCCCATGATCACCTCTTGGCGAAACTGGATAATTGTGGCCTTGGGTCCACCATGATCCGCTGGCTGGGAAACTGGCTCCATGTTTGGACCCAGAGGGTAGTAATTGATGGAAGTCACTCATCATGGTGCCCTGTGACCACTGGTGTCCTCCAAGGTTCTGTCAATGTGATGCTGCGGCAAGTAAAGTGACCAAAATGCTGGCTTGCATCCATAGATGCTTCTCAAGCAAATCCCAGGATGTCCTTCTCCCACTGTACTTGGCCTTGGTGAGGCTTCCCCCTTGTCCAGGTGATAGGTCATCTGGTCATAAAAGGAAATAAGATTGGTCAAGCAAGACCTACCCACAACAAACCCATGCTGGCTATCCCTCAGGACGCTGCCATTGACTAGTCTGTTAAGAATGGCTTCTTTGATAATCTTTTCTAAGACCTTTCCTGGGATAGAGGTCAGGCTGACAGGCCTGCAGTTTGCCAGATCCACTTTCCTCCCTTTCTTGACGATAGGCACCACATTGGCCTTCTTCCAATTTTCAGGCATTTCACCAGAGCACCAGGAGTTCTCAAAGATCCATGCCAAGGGCTGAGCTATGATGCTTGCCAGCTCCTTGAGTAAGCCTGGGTGTAAACTGTCCTTTGGGTTGTAGACCGTGCCCATCTGCATGATGCTGCTAGTAGGGTGGCTGTGGCTGGGACTGCCTATGCTAGGGGGATCACAGGCAGGGCCTCGGGCCCTTTCGCTCACCCTCCTGTGCAAAATCCCATGCTAACTTGCGTGCCGAGCCTCGAAGTGTGCCTGTTTGCGTGTCCTCTTCGCACAGCTCGCTGGGGGGCTAGGTGAAGTAGGAGCCGGGGTGGGGCGAGGCCCTCCTCAGCTCCACTCAGCTGCCCTACTCAGCCGTCCCTCCCACCACGGGCCCTGCTTACCTCCAGCAGTGCTGGGGGTCAATGGGGTGCGCCATGGTCACTGGGGGGGGGGGCCTTGGAGTGTGGGGGCATGACGGGCTTACACCAGTGCATCTCATACTGCTCCTGGGGCCAAACTGAGTTTTTTTTTCTGGTTGGCGGGCCCTTTTAAACTCTGCATATGGTCAGTGGGCCCACTGCCAGCAATGTGCTACTTCCTGTCAAGGGAGGCCCTACCCGGGGCTTTGGTGGATCCTGATCTTCCAGAGAGGGACTAGTAAGTACCCTCTCCCATCTCTCTCCCTGGGGGGGCTGGGCGGGGAGAGGCCCTTCTCAGCTCCACTCAGCCGCCCTGCAGCTGGCCTATGTCCCTCCCACCGCAGGCCCCACTTACCCCCAGTTGTGTTGGGCATTGGCAGGGTACTCCGTGGTTATTGGGGGGGGAGGCCTCAGGGTGTGGGGGCATGACGGGCTTACACCCATGTGTCTCACACCACTTCTGGGGCCAAACTGATGTTTGCTACCTGCAGGTTAGTAATGGTTCAGTAGTGTTTGTGTAGACACCTGACCTGGAAAAAAAATCTGCTCCTGGTCAGCCATGCATGTGGGGGCAGGAGAGAGCTCCCTGCCCCCAGGAACTGCCTGCCGGATCTCCCAGCCCCCAATCTCCCAGCCCCCAATTGCAAATCTCAGAGTAGGGGGTTTGGGGCTCCCTGCTGCTGGGACAGGGGGACGTAGTCCCCACCCAGGCATCTGTGGCAGCTCCTCGGGGCAGGGAGCTCTCTCCTGCCCCTGTGTGCATGGTTGACTGGGAGCAGATTTTTCTCCAGGTCAGTTGTGTACACAAGTACTACTACACCATTACTAATCTGCAGGTAGCAAATTTATTCGGGATTAGGGATGTTTACTGTGTAGTAAGCATGTGCATGTGTAGATGCACATGCTTACTTTACAGTAAACTGTACTAATGTGCAGTTAAGCATCTTGTGTAGACGTGCCTGCTGGGTGCTTAAGGACAGTTGTGACCCATTGTACACTAACCCTGTAGAAAGCTGGAGGATGGGTCAGGCACAAACCACACTTCTTTGACTACTTGAAGAAAACTATATTTACCTTCTCTCCTGCAGACCCACGTTTGATCTTAGCTAAGGAAATCCAGGGTTATTCTGTTAAATGAAGTCATCTAGAATTACACCACTGATACTGGGCATAGATCCTGATCCAGTCAGTATTGTGTATATTAGGACACTGAAAGGAGCTGTGACGTTGGATTTCCACAGAGGACATCTAAAACATTACAATGAAAAATCAATGGGAGATTATTTGCCAATTTTAACAAATTAAAATTCAATATTAAAAAAACACTTTTCCATGCCACATTGAGACAGAGTCAGCATCTAAAAAAATTTCAGACAGAAACCTGCCCCTTAGATCTGGTCAATCTTTTTTGTTTTCCTCCAATAATGACCATTTAAATTGTTTTCCATACATTAAACTTAAGTTTCAAAATGAAAGGTCACTTCAGTCCAGAAAAAACAAGCCCTTAAACAAAAGAAAATGTCTAAAAAGCATGTTTCAATAATCTCTGAGTCCTGCCCCCTTCACTCCTCATTTTTCCCTCCAAATGGGAGATTCATTGAACCAGATGAACTGATCTGATGGATAAAAAAAAAAAAAAAAATCATAAAAACCTTGACTCCATTTACTGCAACTCTTCCTTGAAAACACACAAAAACAAATCAGAGGGGAACAAAGATAGTGAACCAAATTGTTCCTGCATTTACAAGAGTGCAAGTTCATTGTTTTCACTGGATTTGCACTAGAGATGTTGTAAGGTAGATTTGTTCTAATATCTCTTCACTGAAAATTTTTGTAAGTATGAGAATGGTTGTAAATTTGTATTGACACTTTCAAAACATGCTTTTCTTGATATTTTAGAAACAGTGTTGTTACAGACTAGCAGTGAACTGAAACTGTGAAATTAGAGTGGTGAAAACAAAAACAGAAAAGAAATGCAGAAATACTGGGATACACTGAGAATCTTAACCATGCTTTTCATTGCAACTCAGCAGGGCATTTAGCACATACTACGTTTTAAACACATGAATACCCATACTGACCTCAAAATTAAGCATGTACTGTAGCCCCAGTTCAATGGAGCAAACAGGCCATGATTCAGCACAGTCCTGAAGTATGATCCTTAACTTCCTTTTACTCAAACAGGGCTCAAGTGCATGTGTAAAGTGCTTTGCAGAATGGGAGATAAGTGAAAAAAATGGTTAAAGGACATAATATTAGCTGTGCCCAATTCATTCCTGGTCTAAGCAGCCACTGAA
The DNA here is from genome assembly GCF_001723895.1 of Crocodylus porosus. Lineage (NCBI taxonomy): Eukaryota > Metazoa > Chordata > Crocodylia > Crocodylidae > Crocodylus > Crocodylus porosus. Next base: position 6,452,906 of record NW_017728922.1, read on the forward strand.
GTAGCACCTAGTATATCACCAATGGATTTTACCACATACAAACTCTGCATGCGACTCCACAAAGAGTTTCCAATTTCTAGTAGCATAACTGAGCTCTTGATTCTGTTCAAGTATTCCTATTAGTTATTTTATTTCTCTCTCAGTAAGATATGCACTAGACACAGTAATCAATGGCAGTTTTTGAGCAACTGTGAAATTCAAAATATTGCAAAAAACAGCAATGAAATCTTGAAGATGTAAAGCTGTTTTTCTTCCCCTTCTTCCTCTCTTTTAAAGAACTGGTAATGAGAAGGAACTAGCCATTTTCCAAGCTGCCGGGGTTTCAGAGGGAATGAGATTTGAGAAAAAAAATAATGGCATGCTAAATATGTTGTTGAAATGCACTGAGAATGTCTTTATCTTAAGAGGAAAATAGCTTAAAATCATGTAAAACAGAGGTCAGGCGTGAGCAGGAATGTGTCCATGGAGAATTGTGTGTATACAGAAAACTATCCACAGATTGAAAATATGCACAGTTAGCGCTGAATGACTAATCTGAGTAAACAGGGAACTTTAGAGGGAATTATTTGCTTTTATAATGTTATTTTTGGGCACACTTCATTATTTTACATTTTATAATCTATCACACTACTATATTCAGTGAAACAAGTGAATATGACAACATGCTTTGCTACAAATTTTGGCATGAGAACAGGAACATGATAAAAACAGGCTTTTGATTTTTTTGATGATTTTGTTGATTTTCATAGTAATAGCTAATTGTTGCATAGAGAATTTAGAGACAGTAAAATTTTTTTGAATGTATACCAGTAGAGTTTGACGCCTACCTTTTAACTAACTTATAATTTTCAAAGTCATCTATGCAGTGATTTGGTCTTATGACTCCAACTGAGTTTATTGGGAAGATGGTTATCACAGGGCTGCTACCTCACATATAACACTTTGAAAGTTTGCTTCTAAATATCTAATCCAGGAAGAAAAAACAAGAAAGAAAACCCTACTGTAATCCCTTTTGAATGTCTTTACCAATCTGGCTCTCTCAGAACTTTACAGAGAAGAATCAAACAAGGCTAAATAAAAGAACATCCAAGGGTGAAGAGCAATTGAAGCAGAGATCCAGGAGGATAGAAATCCCATCTGTCAACCATAAAAGCATATTAAGTTACAGTAAAGAAAGACCAAACTATATAGATCAATTGTAAACCTAAACTTTTAATCAGCTAAAGAAATGGAGCCTTATAAACTTTCCTGAAGGGGGAAGTTCTCTCACTGCAGAGCCTAATAAACATAGCCCCCAGAGGTCCCCAAAAATGGCATTTTGAAACTGGAGCCCTCATGAACCTGTCTCCAAGGAGCATGGGAATAAAACAAATAATAAGTAGAATTGTATTCCCTTTTCTAAGCTCTTTAGAAGGAGTGATTTGGACCGTGGAGGTGGAAAGGAATCAAGTCAGGCCTAAATTGAATGATTTTGAAGTCAATGGGAATCTCCCAGTTGTTTCAGTGGGAGCTGGTTCAGATAAATGACTACTACAGTTGGTCAGAAGACTCTGACAGAACATTTTTTTCTGCCAGAGAATGTGCCAAAATGTTTGCAGGATTGTGATGGTTCTGATGACCTTTCATTTTGGTCAGGAAAAACCTGAAATGAAGCATGTTGAATATTGTTTGGACATTATCAGAACTAAACATTTTGCGTTTTCATTTCCAAACCCATAGACCCCAAAATATATCAAACTTATGTTCTTCACCAGAAAGGATGAAGAACATATGGCCCAGGGTGGTTTTAGGTTGGGGAACATGACTGTCTACAAGGAAGGGGTGCTACACGAGGGATAGCACCTTGTCAGAAACATTAGTATTTCCAAATCCAAGGGGTTAAAATAAAGCTCTCTTTAGAAAGAAGCATTTTATTTCGTTTATACACTGATGATTTTTTTAGCCTGGCAAGCAAGACAGGCTTATTGTGCAGTCTCTAGATGGTTCTGTTCAAATTACATTTGCATGGATTTTCTATTTTTCTATTTGCTAAAGTGTGTTAAATACATCTGCTTTTATTTAAGATAATTTAGATTTATTGAGTATTACTGAGGATAATTACTCTGAGTGATGCCCAAGAGGATGAAAATGAACCTCTGGTGAGAGACAGAACAAGCTAAAGGTATTGACACTTATGGCCAAAGACATGGGAGCTCTTTAAGAAGAGGTGCTGAAGTTACTAAGTATATAGAGCCTGAGAAAAACCTACAGACCATTTAATGGGTTACTGCAGTTTGCACGATATATTCAAATGAATTATGGTTCTCTTTCTTGCATATGTTTATATTAGACAATTGGGCTCCAAAAGTCACACCTATACATGCCCATTTGTGCCTGCAAGACCCACTTGGTACTTTCACCAGTAAATATTGAAATTCAGATGTTATGCTAATATTTTGATCCCCAAAGGTGAGTTTTAGCTGAAAGTACATACCAATGTATCAAACTGAGGAGCAGATTACCAGTGTCAAACCAGTTCAGAGAAAAGAAAAATGACTTCCCCTATACAAAAAAAAAAAAAAAAAATCCCACATGACCATTCTGGGGTTTAAAAGAGTTCACTGAGATTTTTTTTTTGATTGTTCCAAAAATACTGAAACAACACAAGAAAGTTTGGTCTTGTGGTTTTAGGAACAAGTTCTACCAGAGGCTTCCTGAGGCCTATTCTTGTTCCTGGTGAGGTTGTTCCATCCCAGTTTTGCAGAGTCAACACTTCAGGCAGCAAGGAAAAATATCTAGGCATTTCAGGGCCAGTTCTTTAGTTTGTGCAAATTCATATGACTTCAGTAGTGACTTCTGTGGAGCTACAAGGATTTCCACCTGCAGAGAATCTCACCTTCTTGAGGTTGCCCAGCACTACAAAGAGTACCCAAAAAGGTACTCATAGCTGATGTTACAAGGAACAGCAACGTGGATTGATTTCTGAAGAGAAAAGCAGCGAGGGCTGGAGGGTAGGGCAGTGCATCCCCCTCCTCCCCATGCTATTATTCCTAGGGCTGTCTCAGTGTGACTGTGGGACTCCTAGCATTTCCTGAGTTGGTCCTCCCCAACTCTGTATGGTTGAACTTAGAAATGGTGAATGTCAAGCTGAATGCACACTCGTGCAGGGATCAAATGCAACCAAATGAAGGCAGAGGAATTGGTCAGCCTTCAAGTATTGTGGCTTCTAGCAAAGATCCTGATGTTACAGGTATCCTCAGTCTGGCATACACCCTGCTCTACAGGTCCTGTTACTTCCAGGAGAAGTTGTCAATCAGATCTGTATCAAAAGAAACAAAATGTTGTCATCCAGAAGCCTGCTCTCTGCTGAAGTGTTTGCTATATGGTGCCAACACAAAGAGGCTGGGCATGTCTACTGAATATTTTTTTTGTAAGGGCCTAATAGAAAAAAAATGCTGGGGCCCTAGGGAACACACACAAGAGCACTATTCAGGCCCTGGGATGTGAATATCACAGCTCTCTATTCATCCTTGATCAGTCAGTTATAAAATTCTCGCTTGCTTAAGTCCTGAAAGCAAATAGCAGCTAAGTAAAAAGGCATCAGATAAATCCTTTGCATGTGCTGACATGTCTTGGAACTGTGTATGTGTGGAGAGGGGGAGAGAGTAAAAGGTTAGGGGGGGATTATTTCAGCATTTTTTCTCCCTTTGGTGGGACATGGGTGTGAGCTGTTGCTGCTCACTTACTGCGTGCAGAGCCAGGGAGCAGAGGAGATGGAGCATTAAGATTTATAGCTGTTTGTGAAACAGATAAATCAGGGCAAAGGAGGGAGAACCATCAGAGTCCACAGCCCCCTCATGATTTTTTCCTTCTATTCTGGTTCCATGCTTACATGTTCTTCATCATTCTGATATGAGGGTTGAGTTCAGAGGTTAAAAAAAATCCACTTCATTTTTAAACTAAACCTTTCAAGACTCTTCCAAGTCATATTTAACTCACAATATGTCCCTTTAGTGAACTAGTAAAAAAAAAAAAAAAAGGCGGGGGGTCATTTGTTGCCTTCCAAAGTATAGACTCCAGCACATGTTTAGAACCGTAGGCGTCTAGTATCATAATAACATGTTCTGTATGCACAGATAGGCACACACAGGTAGCATTACAGAAGCCCAAATTGTCTAATATAAAAAAATTAGGAGCGAGAACCTCTATGATTCATTGACTATACAGTATCATGTGAATTTCAATAACCAGCTAAATGCGCACACAGCACGCACCTCTCAGCCAGCCAGTTAATGGCTTCAGAGGCAAAACACTGGCTTTTATTGAAAAGGGAAAAAAAAGAAAAATAATACTACTTTTATAAAGTGTCTAGGAAGTTGAATTGGACAGCTCAGGTGGTTAGCAATAGAGTTACTCTCACCATCAGGTCATGGTCTCAAAATCAGACCAAGTCAGCAGTGAACGATCAAAAGTCTTTATGTTCTGATTACATCTTGGCAGCCGGTGTGAAAAAGGTTCGTGGTATCAATCCCTTTCCTGTTTTTACTGTGGACTGAATGAACCTGAAAGCCAAGTATAAAGTTAAAAGTATGTTGGGAGAAAAATTTACACTGCTGCTGCTGTCCCTTCAGTACCTGTGTTGAATACAATAGCAAGTGTTTGAGGTACCATTTTTCTAAATGATATTGATGGGTAAAATTTCCTGGATGAGACTTCTTTTCTACAGGAAAGATAGGGTCAGATTCTCCAAAACAATATACACATTTATTTCAATTTTGGCCAGTTGCTTTGGCTGGTGAAGAGAGAGAGAAACAATTCCCAAACAATTAAAACTTGCTGACTTTTTAAAACAAAATTACTAGTATAGCTAAGGGGGCTGGTGGGAGGGAGTGTAGGTGACCAGGGCATTAGCTCCAGTTGCTGAGTTGGGGGCTGTGTAAAAATAGCTACTGCCATTGTTGTTCTCCCAGCCTCCATGTCCCCACCTCTGGCAGCCCGGCTGCAGCCACTACCCCATGTACAGAGCTGCCAAGATACTCCTCTGAACAATACAATTTGATTCTTTCCACTCCAAACATATTTTGGTTTCAAAATTTGCTTCCATGTTATTAATTATTTTTAAATGTTTCCTCTGAGGTTGTTTAACTTTTTACATAACATGCATTTTTTCCTGTCTTTGCCCCAAAATGATTTTTCTCAATTTAATTCCCACAGTTCTATTCATTATTGGCCTCCCCCTTTTCCAGTTGAAGCTAATGGGAACTTTACCGTTTACTTCAACAGCAGTAAAGCTAGGCCAACCCTGAGTGATTTTGGGAGCACTATGTTTTGTTGCTAGAGCTGTCAGTTTAACATCATTCAGCAATATTGAATTCATGGGAAATATTTACAGAGTAAAACAAACAATCCTGTCCATGTTATAATGATTGCATTTAACAGTTGCAGAAGCTTAATTTAATTCTTGTCTCTTAGGGTGCAGACAGAAGAGCAGGTCCCTGCTGTAACTCATAATGCTTTGCAGGAAGCGCTCTAAGTTACAACAATCCCCCGGACTGAACAGAAGTTCGCTGCTGGGTCTGGAGGATTGGAGAATCCAGTTGCTGGCTTGGAGCCTGCAGATGGTTTCCCTTAGCAATGCCCCCTCCTTCCTCCCAGTCCTGTCAGTTTTCCGAATGGGAAAGGGAGCAGAGAGAGCTCATTCTAGGGGTTCCCCAGTTGGTGCTGCAGGGTAAGGTGAGTGGATTAGAGCCCCCTCACCTAGGGGGGCTCCAATACACCTGACCCACCCTCCAGCACCCACTGAAAAAACCCAGGCTGAACTCCTTCCACTCCCTTTCCTTTCCCCCATTCTGAAAATATCTCTGGGGCTGATAGACAGGCAGATACAAGTTACTGAAGATGCTATGTTTTGAAATGTCTTCACTTGAACCCTTATGTAAGGAGGGGCCAGATTTTCATGGTCTTGGGCCTTTTAAAGCACTTTGCAGCCATGCACTTCTGTTTGGTCACAGCTGTAGAGTACTTTCAGGGGCCAGATCATGTGACAATTATTACTTCTGTCTGCACCCTTAGTTTTCAAGAACATTTGGTTTGGGGTTAGAGTTTTTTCTCTTTTTCCTTTTCCATCTGCCCCCTTTAATAATAGAAGGAGAAAAACATAACATCTAAACCAGATTATATTCAAGTATGAGGAACAATACTACCCACATAAGCTGGGAAATGGAGGTAAGTGTAAAGTTCTGCACACTGCAATTTTGCTTTTGTAATTCAACACATAAGATGTGGACAGTACAGTAAGACTGTACAGTAGTCTCACGTCACCCTTCTATATACAGCAAGCACAACAGGGGCAAGGGGAGAAATAATGATAAAGTTCAGCTTGAAGTTGCAATGTTTTGGTGTTTGGCGTCTCAGGATCTTTGGTCAATGCTAGGATTTAGGTGCTAATAGCACCATTTTCATATATTATGAGAGATACTTTGGCTTTTTTTTCAGCTGGTCTCCCACTGGCCTAAATCCAGCACTGTCCTTACTGAGCCATCATTTCTGCAAGTCAGTACTCTGTAATACTGTGCTATATGCAAATATACCACGTGCCAAGAAAGGCCGAATTTGGCTCCTGAATGCTTGCAGAACACCATAAACAGTATCCTTTACTTGTGAAAGTAAGTCCTTTAAAGAACAGTGGATGGTTCTGTTCCTTCTTTGTATACAACTTTGAAGCAACACCAGATATGCTTAGTTGGATGTGCCTTGGGTGTACTGATTAATTTTTCTTAAGATGTAAATGAGTGACATTTATGGGACCTGACTGCACAGTTATGGACACAAGCAAAAACAAAGCAATGCAATATTGGGTTATAGCTCATTATGAAGCTCTCATTTCTTGCATTGTCTACATGTATCTATATTGTATATGTTTTATTTTTATCTCAAATTTCTGTTTTTATCTACTTCCACATACTTCTCTACCTCACTTACTTACATGACTGCCCACAACCATTTGATGCTGGTAACTGTATTAGTTAGTTAGAGCTAATAGTAGTGACTTACCTTCTTGGTAAACTTACATCCAGCTAAGGCCCTATTCCAGAAGCACTTTAGTTCATGTCATGTTCCTGTTTGTGCTGCTGTTATCTCAGAGGCTATTTGCATGTGTGTAACTATGCAATACCAGACTGGCTTTGCATGCAAATTATGCACACAGAGTTCTAAAAACTAGGCTACAGGTTTTGTGAGAATCAGCTTTGTAGGAAACTAAAGATTTATACCCAGACCAAGAATGGGTCCTAGAGTTGTTGAATGCTGTTCTGGGCCTTGCCACTCACTAGATGTCTGCATGAGATTTTGAAAACCATCCACTGTTGGCCTAATGCTCCCATTAAAGCCTAAGAGAACACAACTTCTGTTTTCAGTGGGGGCAGGATTTGGGCTATGCAGAGTGCAACTATAAATCCCATCCACAAATCAGTCTCTGATTACATCTGTGAAACAAGGACAATCATTCTCAGTTCAATACTAAGCTTAGTGATTAAGTTCCTGGGACCCTGGAAGTTTCTCAGAGCAGGTTAGACAAACACTTTGCCAGCCTGATTTAAACAGTGACAACCCTGTTGGACTAGCCTGCTTCTTGAGACACCTTCCAACCTAATTTCTCTATGATTCATATCTGTAAAGCTCTGAATAAATGCCATATCTAAAATGCTCTAAGTGCTTAGAATAATGGGCATTGCTATTATAGCAGCTTGTGTTGGCACTTCACTATCTTAAATTTGTCCACATAATATATTCACTGCCCCCTCCTGGAGTATATACATGAACTACTGATACAAGTCTGTCATTAGACACAAATAACAGAAGAAAAGATGTTTCCTAGGATATTAAAATCCATGACTTGCCCGAAGGATACTCACCTAAATGTATCCCAGTTTACGTTTCATCACTAGAAAAGATGTCAAGGACTAGTGCACCTGCTATTCTTATTCTGAACTGTCCAGTCTTTCCATCATTTTTGCATAACAGCACAAGAATGACGAGACACTTGCACACACAGATCAGTTGCCTGGCTTTCCTGCCAGTGCAATTCCAGGAGAGATCCAAGCCCCATCCTTGGTATTTTATTTCGAGTGTCTTTTCTGTAGCTCCTTCCTCTGTAGGTTAATGAAGACTTAAGCACTCCATCTTAGCAGCAGTGATGTAAAACGGCTGCTTATTGCCTGTTCCATCTCACTGACTTTTATTGTGATAGTTAAACCAAAATGGTGAACTATTACACTTCATAGCCTGCAAATAAAAGCAGAATGTTAAAAAGTAGAGGCTATAACCTCTGATCCAGTCAAAATTACTTTAAACGTCTAAGGCTCATAATCTTGAGACAACTTTACTCAGCTCACAAGGTCTAGGGATTGGTGTGGATTATCAGTCAGAAGATAAAAGTCTTTCATTGTAATACTGTAACATCTTTTCATCCTACCTGTTATCAAAGATAGTAGTCTAAATCCTCAGCTGGTATAAACCAATGTAGTTCACTGAAACCAACAGGGCTAGCTGGAGAGACAAACTTAATGAAAATTCTTGCAACAGAGGGGGATAATTTGTTTTTTCCTGTCTATACACACTCAGAGCAGCCCCCCAGCTGAGTGCCAAGCCACCCACATATCCTGTTTTCAGGTAGGCAAAACCTACCTGATCCATAAATATTCCATAGTTTTTTAGTCATCTGTGCATTAGGTTATACATTTTTAGGGTGGAGGAAGTTCTAGAGTCAGAGCATTAGCTGACCAGTGAACAGAATTCAAATAGGAAGCCACAGCTAATATGACTTTGCAGGCCAGCTTTGTATCATCCTGATCCTGGAGAAAGCTACAGATCATACAGCTCCTGACACAATTTTAAGCAATGCTAGGGTGGCTCTAAGTTACATTTGTTTTTTGTTTTTTGAGGGTTTTTTTTACAACCCCAGGGAACAGTTTTGGCAGTCAGGGACCCTCTATGCCCTATTTCATCTGATAATACTGCTGACTCTGACAAGGACAATCCTCAAGTAGTTTGTTATGCTGAATTTACAGACCCTGTGGATTTCTGGAGTGGAGGAAAGTCCATAGATGGACCAAGAACATGGCCCATTACCTTTCTCTCTCAGTTCACATCTTAGGGCTGAGGCTGACCTCACTTTTTCCAGATTTATAGAGTGTATTTCCACTGAGCTTGGAAGAGTTGCTCTGTTTTACATCTGTCTGAGAACAGATCGGGCCAATTATATGGCATTAAATATAGAGATCCATTTCCAATGGCATACCGAATGCACTTAATTCTCTGCTGGCACAGAGCATGGCTAATTACTTTGTATGATGTGCAACAATATGGTCAAAGTGTTTTTAAGTCATGTCAAGCTTTCACCCATACAGTCATGCTTGTGACTTGTATGCCAGATCTAGATGGGTCACACATTTGAGAGTCAGTTCACAGTAATGTAACTTGAGGGGGCACAAGTGGGGCTCTTGCTGTTTCAGCAGCCGCCAGATGCATGAACACTGCATACTGCTGTAGCAGCAGCAATCAAGGCAAGCAGACTATGTTGTGGCAGCACCAGTGGGAGGGCAGGGTGCAGCCACCTCTCTGAGTACTGCCTTTGTGAAGTGGGGTGAGAGGAAGGGGTGCAAAATAACTGCTGGTACAGCTGGTCGATGGCCACACCACTGCCACCAACGGCATAGCAGCTGGCACCACCCCATGTGCCAAAGCTGCTCAATGCACAGAGCTGCTCTGTTATGGCTCTATCCATGCTCATTTGACTGACCTCAGTGTTTCTCAGGAACCTGTGTTGTGACTAGTATGCTGTCCACCTGGAACGTGAGGATGTATTTACCAAAATAATTACAGTTTTGCTAAATGGATATACTGCATTTTCAAATGGTCTTAACACTGGCTTACAATTATGAGATTTCTTCTACAGATAGCAGAAGATGCTGAACGAGGGGCAGGTGAACTGATACGGATGACATGTCAGGTAAGGTTTTAAAACAATATGTTATTTTAAGTTTGATGCTGCTGCCACTTCCTGGTACTATATGGGACAGAAAGCAGAAACCGTGAATTTACATAAGTAAAGCTGTTTATGAGGTATTTTGGGTCTGGCCAGAATTAGAAATCTCCCAAATCTCCAGGCTATTTTGGTGAAACTTGTATCCGTCCTTGTGAAAAGCCTTCTATCCTCTTAGCTTGCTCATTAGTAAATCCAGAGCTACCACAAAGTAAACAAATGTGTGTGAGAGTAGGAAAAATATGATATGATACACAGCCCGTTAGGTTAGCCTGCAATGGGAATTGCTGCAGTAAGACATCATGCACGTATTCCTTGCACTCTGTACCTCCAAAACTGCATTGTGACCAACTTTAAGGCTGCAACACGATAAAAAACTGAAGGAGCAATGCTGAGAGATAACTATCTGAAATAATTCTGTGGTCTGTCACCATAGTAGTTAAGTACCTCATAAACTTTAATGCATTTGTTTTTATCTCACCCATGAGAGAGGGCAGTGCTAAAACCCCTGTTTCACAAATAGGGGATTGAGATCCAGACAGAGTGAGACAGGCCTAAGTTCACTCAGGAAATGTATTACAGAACAGGGAATTGAACCCATATCTTTCTAGCACTAGGCCACCACTACCATCATTGTGCCATTCCTCTTTTGGAGGATACTTCTTTTAGAAGCTGAGTCCTCCGTGATTTGCTTGCATCCTGTTCCTTTCATAATATCTCTGGTTTCCTTGTACACTGTACATAGTGTGACCTGACTGTTGTACAACCATGGCTCAAAGCCAAACAAATTCAGTTTCTCCTCTTCAAATCTACTCTTTCTCTCTCTCTCTCTCATGGTAATGAGCACTTTAATCTATCAGGGAAATGTAGAGCTTCTTGGCGCCGCTTTTTATTTCTGATCTGTGTTTTTTCTCTCCCTCTCTCCCTCTCTTAGGTTAATTTATCTGATTACATGCAATGCACTGCAGCCGTGTTAAGGTACCAGTCGAGTTTCCACTTGGAGGCTTGGAGGAAAGATTACCATTAAAACGTGACTTCCATTCACTCAGCTGAAATTACTATTGATTGCCAAAGAAAAATATTTGTGCTGTGAAGCTGGGAGCTATGATGTTGAACCGTATTAACATAATGTTAGCATAGCTACGGGTGTTTAGTGGCACGCAATCAGATTTGAAATGAACGTTGATTATAGATTGAGATTAATGTTCACATATTCATAGGAACACAATGAAAAGAGCAATTTCCTTTCTACTACAGATCAATGGTTTCCCCATTCAATTATACAGCTGTAATAATTGCATTATGCGGAAATATTTCTTAATGGCTTATTTCATTCTTCTTGTGCATGTGCGTGTGTATGCGCCTGTGTAAAATCTTTTGTCAGTGATACCTGCCAAATACTGCAGACCATGTTAGATGCTTTAATCACTGGTACAAATTTGCAATCTTTGGCAAAGCCAATAATCTCTCATCACTCTCTCCCCTATGCTTTTTATCCAGTAGCAAAACCTGGCATTTCCTTTTGTCTATATGAGACTTACAGGCTGAATCCCCATCATGTAATGTGTGTGGCAGATCAGTGGGCATTGCATGGCTCCCTCTGTGTCCAACTCACAGAGGACGCGAGTCTAATGGTGGCCACTTAAATCACAGCTACTCATGCATTTAATTCTGGAAGTGCCTTGGTAAGCTCAAGGTGTATGGCTTAGTTGGCAGTCTCCACCCAGAGAAACCAGCCTGCTTGCTGAGCCGTGGCTTGTGGGCAATGTTACCCACAGAACCCTCCAATCGAATCTCAAAATTATACAGGAAATTAAAATGTTTATACTGCACTTGATAGGAGGAGCAGAATGTGATGCTCTCCATCATACATTATATGGTCAGTATTTTTGCATATGGGCCGCTAAAGATTGAGGGGTATTGGAGTAGTGTATTGTCCTTATGCTGCACTAGCTGCTCAGACAGAGGCCTTCTACACGGTGACATTTAGCTTTCCTATCTACATTGCTATTCTTCTGTCTACTCACAGAAAGTAGTCTAGCTGAAGAAATTTAGCTAAGTAAAATACTTTTTAATGATCTTATTGCCTTGTCCTTATTAAGTTGATGTGCTCTCAGTTCAGAATGAGGTTCCATAGCAAAGGAAAGTGTATCCTTGTAGAAATGGAAAGTGATAGCTAAGCCTTCCCCTTTCTTTTTCTTGTCATCAAGGGGAGAAAAGAACCAAGCTGAATGAGAGTGGTCTCTTTTATGGGTGGAGAACTGGGAATCACCTAACTCTCACTTCTCTTCAAGAGGGTATAAGAGGCTTCCTATTTCCCCTCAGAGCAGTACAAGGAGAGTCAGCTTCTTCTCTAACATCTCCACTTGGGATGAAGGGTCAAGGCTGGGGAAAGACAGCTTTTCTTTCTCAGTGGAGACAGAGGACTGGTCCCATTTAATTTTATTCAGAGAACCATCCCTCATCTCCATTTCTCACAGGAGAAACAACACACAGGGGCAAAGTATCTGAGAGGAATAGGGTTCCCACAGGAGAGATTTCTCTCCTGAGGGCCCTTGTGCTCCTTAGGGAAATGCATATCATGTGCATGCAGGTAAGGGTCTCGTGTGTTAGACAGATAGGCATGAAAAAGATAAGAATTTTCCAGGTGCAGGTGTCTCAGAGAAAGAGGCTACTATTGCAATGGAAGAAGCACGTGAGGGGCACCAGAGGCTGATAGGACACTGGTAGTCTACTTCCCAGGTGCCCCATAGAGTAGAATTTAGTGGTACAACCCTGGCTTTACTACTGCTGGTCCTCTGTCATGGACTGGCTTATATCTCTGCAGATATCTTCTGTTTGAGGTTGCCACTGACCGAGGTAGGTGGAATTGCATTTTCTCAGGATGCTTCACATTCGAGCAAACAGGCCAAGATTGGTCTCTATAGGGCATGATCTAATCTTTAGCTTTCTACACACCAGATAACCAGCACACCATAATGAGAAAAGCTTTAGTTGTCATATTTTCCCTCATTTTAGAATCCAGTGCAGAAAAACATTCAAGTGTCTGCTTGCTTAAGGCACAGTATGGCCATGCTCCCTAGACTTGCAGCAGAGAGGAAAGAGATGTAGTAGTCATTATGCTGGGTCTGTGCTACTAAATCATTTCCTTACATTGACTGATGCTCCCATCACAGGTTACTTTCGCTCTATGGTCAAATACGCCCAACAGTATAGCAGAAACAAATCTCTCTGCACACCATCATACACTTCATTGCATCTTGCATCATGTAGATGCAAAGACTGCAAAGTCTTTGAGGCAGAACTTGCCTCTTACTGTGTATCTATCTTGACAGAAGCTAACACAATGGGGTCCTATCTTAACTGCAGTTTCTAGGTGCTTCCACAGTACAACCAAATACTAGCAATAGCTCTGAACAGTGCATCAGGAGTATTTGAAGCTGGGTTGCAGACCAGTTAGAACTGAAAAAAAACACATGTTTTACATGGAAAGAGCTTCCAGACGGGGTTACAAGAACTGCAGTGTCATTATTCCCCTTATGATGCTGAGTCATCAGTAGATGGATGAAAAACAGTGAAGCAACAGAGACCACACACTCAGCATTAAAACTTGCCTCATCCTTTTCCCTTCCCTGGCAGTTTCACATCTCTATGGGCAGAAGTTCTTTGGTTTTTCACCCTTCAAAGTTAGTCACAAGTCACAAGGAGGGACATTGACAAAATAATGATTGCTCACATCTATTTTTTAAGTTACAGGGAACGATAGTCATGTACTCATGGAAATGGAAACTCAACTTAGATCTCATTTAGGGGATAAGGAAAGTCTAGTAACTACCATTTTATTACAATAGGGTGTTTTTGTAAGGGAGGAGTGATTAAAATGAAATGACAAATGTGTGAAAGAAAAAGCAGGTGCAATGACTTTATCCAAGAGAACAGCAGATAAGAATAAAAGTCAAGGACTTTAAATCCAACCAATAATTCTAGATGCCTGGATTTTTGGAGACCTCATCTGAGATGCTTCCAAGGGAAACAGGTTCTGAGAAAGTGGTCAGCATGCAACTTCTCATCATCAGCTCCCTTCTAAGGCTTCTCAAACTGGACACCAAAATCAGTAGTCAGTTTTGAAGTCTTGGTAAGGATGAACTTCAGTTAGTCCCCATAATGCCCTTTGATCCTGGTTCTTGGAAGCATGACAAATAAATATTTATATACATGCCAAGTTTTGTTCTCATATACATTAGTATAAATGTGAGTAACTGAACTAATTTCAGTGGACTTACCTGAGATTCATAGTAGGGTAAGCAAAATGAGGATGTGGCCTTGCGTACCTTCATCCTAATTCGCTTAATAGACTGGATTCAGCACTCAGCTGACCTGAAGATACCCTCAGGTTAGAATGGCAAAATCCCTCTTTGATTCTCAACTAATATCTTGTAGAATGAATCATTAACTAAAACTCAAATTTGCTATTTGAGGCCAGAGTGCTTGTATACATAAAACTGTAACGAGATCTTTTGATAAAGAAGCATCTTGGAGACATCACCAAGTCACATCTCACCAACTAATAAAGATTGACTAGGAATCCTTCACTAATAACTTGCTGAAAAGAATTATAATGCATACAACAGTCTGGAAGTAAAGGTGGTGTAGACATAGTCCTAGATTTGTCTTTCCTATATCTAATTCCTGCCCCCCCCTTGCAAGTATGGATTTCAGTGAACAGTCTTTCCTTGACCTCTGTGAGTTTTGTGCTCAGGTCTCTTGTGCTGAACTTTTCTATGATTCTATGATCTGCAAAGTAGGGCTGAAAGGATCCTCTAGAGGTCGTCTAATCCAGCCTCTGCTCAAGGCAGGAGCGTCCTATCCAAAGTACCCCATACACATCCTTGCCTAACTGATTCCTAAAACTACACAGTCAACCCTGGGATACATCTCTGTAACTGACCTGGATAGAAACCTGGAGTCTAAATAACCTGACCAACATGAAAACTCAGACCTTGATCAGAATGCCAAACAAAATATCATGATTGTTGCCCTTCTTCATTGATTATACCCTGGCTGTTGGACATCAGCCTTTGAAGAACAAATATTCTTAACATACAGCGAATGTTACATTTTATGAAAATAATGAAGTGTCCTGGGTTGCAGTTATATATTAAAAAAACCCTAGCACAGAAATCACTGCAGGTTTGTTTGACCACTGATTACTCTGAAATCGCAAACAAATTAGGAGGTAAAGGTCAAGTAATACATCATTCAGTAGGTAATTTACAGATCTACAGAGTGGTCTATCATTTGACTTAACACTTGACCTTGGAAATGTGGAAGCATGTGGCATAACCTTCAACTCCTAATAGTCTAAGAGAAACTGAAGTTGGATCAGTCAGGGTCATAGGTAACAACTGAGAAGTCATAGGTCAAATTCAAGACCATATTGCAAATCCAGGAAAAATTACATTTCCAGTAACTTATGGCATGACCTCTGGCTCCTATTACTCTGTGAGGAGTTCTTATCTGGTCAGTCATATATTCATGTATTCATAATTCCCAGATTACATATGAAGAAAAAGTTATTTTAACTTACTAGTTATGGTGGCTTTTTTTTCTTTAGGAGTAGTTCAGTTTTTACTAAAATATTATGGCATGCTGATTATTTTGTCACTCCACTGAGAGATTCTGAGCTCATGGAAATTTTGTAACAGTTTAACTTAAAAGCTTCAGTGGAGTTACCACATTGGTTCAAATGAGAACCAAATTAGGTCCTATTGCCAGGTCATTGTCCTCTTTTGGATTCAGTTACATTTTTGAAGATTAATTTATTATGGTTAGGGACCTAGCTAATTCATGGTTTTGTGGATTTTTCAGAAACCAAGAAATCTGGGATTCTCTGCAAAAGCAAAAATAAATAAATAAATAAATAAATAAATAAATAAAAATAAAATCCTTAAAATGCTGGCTCCCCAGTGAGAGTCAGTGGTCCTTGCAGCTGGGAGGGGAAGGTGCCAGGTGGTGGGATGGCACAAAGGGCAGCAGACAAGACGGTGGCTGTCCCTTCGTCCCTCCTGCCCCCGCTGAGGCCTCTCCACCAATTAGCACTGAGCAGTGGGGCTACCGCGAAATGCCAGTGAAATATGCTCTATGTACTGTGAGCAGGCTGTGAATAAACCTTCACTTCGCCACAATTTAGATAGGTCCCTAATTATGGTGGAAAGCCAAGAACTGCCTAATAGAGAGGTTTTATGCATTTGTGAAAGAATACCCATCTGGGGCAGTGTGACTGAATATGCCAATATTCCACGCTTGTGTTTTGCCTATTTATATAGCTAGGTGGCTTATTTCTCTCTCTTGTCAACCATACTCATGTTACTCTTAATAAACGTGAGGCAAAAGGACAGTGCTTAATTGCTGTAGTGTATTTCCTATAGGTATATTTCTAACTTTTCATACCAATATACAGAAAAAAAAAAACCTAACCTTTTCCATTGGTGCTAGTATGAATCAAATAACTTTTGAATCAATGAATATTTCTGCTTTTGTTTCCCATTTGATTTTCTTAATGAATTCACGCTGGTAGACTCCTCATAAAAAATAATTCTGTCTAAAACCTTTTTTAATGACAACAGACATCTGTTTGCTAAGCGGAGGTAGAAGTATAAATGTGTATCAACCGTTCTGCATAGCTGTAATTTGTAGAGCAGTAAGAACAGTAAACTTCCACAGTCTTCCTGCACTGTGTACGACGACTCTCTTCCATGCCGTGTAGAACTGTACTAACTGCTGCCGAGCAAACTTCTCAAGAGCTTTCTAAAATGCCAAGTGTATTCTGACAAGTTAAACTGTTAAAATTTTGCACACAATAATCACATGCCTTTTTCTTTTTTCAGGGCAGATCATTGCGTTTTAGGCTTGAAAATTCATGTTGGCTGAACCCAGAGATGTTGGGAGGATCTGTCTGTTCTGTTAAGGTCCCATCTTCATGGCCCAGCAATAGGCCCAGGCATCCACTTGTCTTCTTTCCATTACACAAGCCCTCAGCTCTCTGTTTTTTCTCATAACATTTAAACAACTCTCAAGTTTACTGTCCCTTCCCACAGCCTGTCAGAATGCTTCACTTTCAATTTCATGATCAGCCTCCATGATTCCCAGCCTTTCCCCCTTACCTTCTAGTCTCCATTTCATTCATATATTGTGCCCGTGGGGCTTGCATGAGTCTTGTCACACAATGCTGTGAAATAGAGGGAAAAGACACTAATATAGCAAAACCTCGTAAATCCAGCATGCTTGGGACTGAGCACCTGCCAGAAATTTGAAAATTCCAGTTTTTTGAAACTGGAGCAGCGGCCGGTCATGGAGTTGGGTGTAGCAGCGGCCAGTCCCAGAGCAGCAGCTGCATGTGGAATGGGCTGGTGGATGGCGGCAGTGGCCTCCGCATGCAAGCTTCTCCCTCCACATCCAAAGGAGCAGAGGGGGAAGCTTAAAAAGTGCCAGATTTTTGAGAGCTCCAGAGTTTTGATATCCAGATATATGAGGTTATATTGTAGTGGGTTTCAGGAAGGGTAATGAGTTCTGTGGCTGACTGGAGAGCTCTAGCAAGCAAATCTCAGAAAGTCTAGATAGCCTGTAAAAAGAAAAAAAAAATGACCTGCAAGAAAATCATGAATCTCACAGTCCAAATCAGAAGGGCATTAGATACAACTAATATTATATATATATTTTTTATCAATAACCACATAATTTGCCCAAATCTTAAAATAGCTTTCATGAGTTGGGCACTTGCTCATGGTCGGAGAACTGTCTGTACAGGATCACATGTATAATAAGAGTTTAAAGAGCTTCCCTTTAGAATAATGTGTGCTGTATTGGTATGATAATTTATGTCTCAAGAATGTGAACCACTGGGTAAAGCTGCCCAGAGATGCAGTTTCAGGGGCACTGCTGTTGGAAGAACATAAGAGAGGTGATGACAGACTGTATCCATATAGCAAAGGAAGTGACAGGGGGGAGAAAAAAAAGAAAAAGAAAAACATTAGGTGCTTTATGACATATTCAATAGTAAAGCAGTGATAAACTGAAGATCACAATCCTCTCCCCCCTAAAAATCCCTAATAGGAAATGTACCTGGGAAGGATCTCATAGTGACCTAAGTACGAGGAGCTAGCAGAGGCCATTTAGATGCTCAATAGATGGAGTAGTACCCGGTTCCTTCTATCTTTCATTTGATTAAGTGGGCAACAGGCCTTTCATCTCTAAATGAAAGTGAATCTAGGCTGATGCAGGATGCACTTGGAGAATATAAGAATCATGCCGAATGAGTAAAAAACCTAAAGCCTTCACAAAACGAGAAAGTCTGTATGCTGTTTAACTTGCTGACCACAAGGCTTGGCTCTGTCTTGGTATGTCTCTACACTTTTGGGTGCCATAATAAGAAATTAATGCATAGGTACAGTCATATGTTGATATACAACCATGCTTTAACAACCGTGCTTTAATATCATATGTTGATATACAACCGTGCTTTAACAACAGCGCTTTTAATTGCCATCAAAAACACTGTTTTACGCCATGTGTGTTTTATGGCACATGCCTGTCTTCACTCAAACTAGAGACTCCCCAATGTAAGCTTCCCAGAGAGTTTGCAGAAGTACATCATTCTCAAGTATGGTACATCATTCCCAACTGTGCTATGCAACTATTCGGGAGACAGCTGACAAGAGTTTGCAAAATACTCTCTTGTGAAAGCTGAGCTGCTGTCACCAACAGTATAAACATAAGGAGCTTGAGGAAGTAACTCTTCATTAACATTAGTCGCATTGCATTTTTTTATATAAGGAAAGGAAATGATCATACTTGTCTAACAAATATGCCTAAACTGGGACAGGAAATCAGAACCCTATTAACTGTGGGGCATTTTGGATTTTGAGCCACATCCAAACCACAGGGTCTCTAAGTGCATCCCTAATGGATGAATCTAAAGAAGAACGCTGGAATTTG
The DNA here is from genome assembly GCF_001723895.1 of Crocodylus porosus. Classification (NCBI taxonomy): domain Eukaryota; kingdom Metazoa; phylum Chordata; order Crocodylia; family Crocodylidae; genus Crocodylus; species Crocodylus porosus. Next base: position 6,471,921 of record NW_017728922.1, read on the forward strand.
AGGGAATTTGAGGTCTAGAGTTGGGTCTGGAGTTGGATTTCATGGCTAAACTCATTGCTAAAGATTGTTAAAAGGTTCTTAACCAGTTCAGTAAATGGAAGCACACTTTTGGGAATTTAATGTACACCACCTAAGATTTCTTCACCAGCCACCGTTAGACTCATGTTAAGATACTGCCAGCATTCTTAGCCAGAGGTATCAATATTCTCAGAAAAAAATCTGCATGTCACCTCTTGTTTTGTTGTAACCTTTTGTATTCCTGCCTTGAATGATTTGCACGTCAACATGTCTTTTCTTGCTATCAAGTCGCTTGTTCCTAAATACTAGATTTTCTCCCAAAACGTGCCTCTAGAAGGCTGATGTGCCTTAGAGATGTGTCCTTTGAGCAATTTCTACTTTGCATGTGTAACTTCTGCTTGTTGTTCTGGGTATTCAAAGTCACAGGGTCAGTTTATACCATTCTGCTGCTGAAACACAAATGTGTGGCCTGTTCATTTTTGCCTCTTGGCTTTTCAGAGGTGGATAGGGCAGGATATGTTTTTCTCTGTGTTATTTTTTCTGACAGAGGCTTTGGAACTTCATTCCCAGTGGCTGGTTCCTACTACAGGATCCAGGGTCAGATTCTGGTTTCAGAGCCAGTTGAAGAATGACCTGCTAGTATCTGTATCCCTTACTGATAACAATTCAGTATCTGGGGCAAGAAACTGTGCAATAGCCCTCAGAACAGAACCCTGCAGATGAGCGGGGCCGCTCCTGTTTAAATCCCATTGAATCCTGGATTAGGACAGCCACAGCCAATGATTTTATGACTCCTTGTGAACGGCATATCTTTCCTTTGTGATAAATGCTTGGGCCTGTATTGTACAACTACCTCACTGAGAAGAGGAAAATTCACTGAGTGGATGAGAGCTATCGTTTTGTGTTTGGGAATGAAAAGCATCAGTTGGGGAAGAGTACAAATTTAGCACTTCAGGTCAGGCTGAAGCCTTCATTTCATAGGTCAATACAATAAAAGGAAAGCCCATAGGCAAGGGTTGTGCTAGCTAGCACCTTGTAACTGGAAAGGCTTATGTGTCACACCACATTGAGCTGTGCAAACAGTTTTCACCTCAGCTCAGTAAGTTCTTGGCATCAATCACAACTGCCTCCTTCTGCATCTGAAGTGGTTTATACAAAACTGCCCATAATTCACACTTTCTGAGGATCAGCAACTCAGCGAATCAAATCAAACCGCCCTGGCACATTTCAGGAGGGTCTTATTGTTCCCTTCCCGGTCAACTAAGCAAATGGAGAAATAGATAGAAAACACAAAAGGGCAGATTGCGAGGGGCATATTTGAATTGGATATGTTCTTGATTTGACACTTAATTCCCAGGTTCTTCCTCTCTCTATTTCCTGATCAGCTTCCCTTCAGCAGGGCACAGGCAATGACAGACGTTGATATGCCACTTGCTTTTACAGCAGCATCTCTGCTGCCTCATGCATATAGGCCAGGGGTCCCACCATAATGCATTTTCTGTCAAGACTTTGTTCTTCTGAAGTTCAGCATGCACATGCACTCCTCCCATTCCTATTCAGGCAAAGCTACTATGGAGAATGAATAAAGATCTCAGGACCTGGCCCCTTTAGGTGGTTTGCACGAGTGACTTACTGCACTAGATAGATACTTCTGTGCTAAGATGGCAACTGAAAGCTGCTGCAGGGAGCCATGAGAGAGCTTCACAGATCCTCCCCATTCAGCCAGGCGCTGGTAGAGAACGTGGTCATGTGGAACGGCCAAGTGGAACGCCTCCTATTTGCTAGCAATAGAACAGGATTCTCCAGAGCAAAATGTTAAAACAGAGAAGATACGGTTGAAGTAAGAGAGTACAGAACAGGGACAGAGTATGTATTTCCTGTCTTTTTAATGGACTTGTAGCTGTTTAGTTTGATTGAAAAGTACTGAGCCATTTCCCTTGGCTGAGCATCTTGGCAAGCATATTCAGTTTGATGGTGCATTTCAGCATGTTCCTTTCGGGGGGGGGGGGGCGGTATCTGGTGGGATCAATGGGTTCTGGGGCAGGTCCTTTAGCTCGGTGTCTTCCACCCCCTGTCTGCTCCCCCTTTAGTGCTCTTCTGGGCCAGGTGCAAGTTCCCATTTGTTATTTCCCCTCAAGCGTCTCCCTGTATACCTGAATTTTCAAAAGTTTTGCAAATGTAGATCATGCATTATCTTAGTAGGCTAAAAAAACAGAGTTTTATGGTTAGTAGTGCTATAAACATCTTCCTGAAAAATATGTTAAGGACAGGAAGTTGAGGAGAACTAGGTGATGCAGAGGGCTGAAGCATTACCCCACTGCCTCTGAGGACTCTACACTGTTTGTAAGTAGAAATGAGACGTATTTTTGTATTTATTTTTACTTTGGGCCTGAGTGAAACATTGCAGAATAGAATTTAGAGCAGTTAATTTCACCTCTCTGTCTCTTCCCCCGTCCCCCTCACCAGAATGTTCACCAGCTGATTACCAGGCCTTCACATTTATTAGTTACTCAGATTGACTCAATTTTTGCCTGTGACTTTAAAAAATAATATAGTCAAAATACAAACTAATCATGAAAGAGTTTACTGTGAGGAGTTGATATTCAATAATGAAATTCAATCTGACTGGGTAATAGCTGGTCATGTAAATCACATTGCATAATTTGCATTCCATAACTGGACAGATGCAACTCATGTGTGCAGGAGAAGACTGAGCTTTTGGATCTCACGGGAAGGGGGAGGGAGGTCAGATAAACAGGACAAAAGGGGTTTTAAACAGTTTTTTCCTTTTATCTTCTTTGCACAATCAAAAAATGTTACCTTAGGGCAGTGGTTCTGAACCTTTTTCAGTCGACGTACCCCTTGGTCTCAGAGTGAGACTTTATGTACCTGCTAGGAGCAACAGTTTTGGTGCGAGGTTGAGGCATGGAGCAGGAGTAGGATATCTGGTTTCCAGGTGTATGTGTGTTTTATGGCAGTAAAACCCCGGCAATTTCAAATTGTCAAAACTTCTTTTAGGCCCTTCGACCTGTGTTAGACAATGCATGAAATATATCTCATGTACCCCCTGATGAGGCTTCATGTACCCCTTGGGGGTACATGTACCCCTGGTTTAGGACCGCTACCCTAATGTAAGAGTTCTTGGCTGTATGCAGCATTTACCATTTAGCTTTCTCTCACTGCTTGTTCACATATTTATTAGATTCCAACTCAGATTGTGGACCTATAGAAAGGAGAGTAGGGACCTCTCTCATATTTATGTGACTAACCTATACCTTATACCAAAGAAGAAGGTGAGTGGGGAATGCAGGATGCAGCCAGGAGAAGAGAGAATTGGGTTGGGGTCTTGGCTCTGTACTTGCACTCCCTGGCTGGACTTTCATTCATGTTGGATGCAGAGGTATAATTGGCTACTGCTCCAAGCCAGCAGCGAACTCATATCTTCTGGTGGAAAAAGAGCAGCCGGGAAGGAACTGTGACTCAAAGGCATCAGAGATAAATGTCATCCCAGGGCTATTCCTGGGCTCTGCCTAGTGAGGGTCTAGTTCAAAATAATTATATAGGTGTACATAGCTTTAGTCTCAAAGAGTACACTCAGGTCTATTCCTGGAACTCATTTAATTGTCCCTCTGCAATGGTGACTGTAGAACCCTCTTCCCCATACTGTGTTAAGTCATGTCCCATCACCAATCAAATATCCTGTGGAAGTGACCTCTTGTGCAGGGCAATTTTAAACCAGCTTTCATAGAACCATAGAAAATTAGGGTTGGAAAGGACCTTGGGAGGTTATCTAGTCCCCCTGCTCAAAGCAGGACCATCCCCAACCAGATCATCCCAGCCAAGGCTTTGTCCAGCTGGGTCTTAAAAACCTCCAAGGAGGGAGAGTCCACAACCTCTCTGAGTAGCCTGTTTCAGTATTTTGCTACCACCCCATAGTGAGAAAGTTCTTCCTAATATCTAACCTAAACTTCCCTTGCTCCAACTTGAGGCCATTGCTTCTTGTTCTGTCATCTGCCACCACTGAGAACAGTTTAGATCCATTCTCTTTCAAACCCCACTTCAGGTAGTTGAAGGCAGCTATTAAATCCCCTCTCAGGCTTCTCTTCTCTAGACTAAAAGTGAAAATCAACTGACTGACATCTTTGTGTAACACAATGCAGAAGGGAAGCATGGAACATTCTTGTGTAGGACTCTCCTCAACTTTTATTGCAATAGCAGGAAGAGTGTTTAATTATCAGGCAGAGGCACTTTGGCAGTGGTGCATGGAGACGACTGCACATCACCTGCCTGTACTGCCTCTGGTGCTCTCTAGTAAGCACAATACGATTAATCTCAACTATACATGAAATCCAAATTTAGCACACAAGCAGTATGTTAAAATCATATGGGAAAAAAGGCTCAGAGGCATGAATACATAATGTTATCGCCAGAAGCCTGGTATTCTGAGGCAGCTGTTGGATGCATGGGTTTGCATATACATGGAAATCCTTGCAGAAGGCCTTATGGAGAGGAACACATGCTTTATTTCTGCAGTTTCACCCCTTTGTAAAATTCTACTTCTTCCAGTTCTTCACCTTCAAAAAACCCCAAATATGTCCTATTTGCAATGAAATGCATATTCAGTGCCCATCATCTCAATGCTTAAGGCTCTCTCAGATGGAGGATATTGTGTTAGGCCAAACAAAGAAACCCCCCCCTACAATTAAGGGGCAATGTTCATTGTTTTTTACATGTCTTAATATTTAGCTTTCCAGATTGGCAGCACCCTGGAAAACCCTATACTTAGATGAAAAGCAACGCATATGGTGAATAGGAGGAAGCATTCTGAAGCTGTAATTCAGGTAAGTGAAAGCAGAAGTTTATTTTCTTTATTTAGGCAGCGATTTTATAGTGAGTATTAACAGGCTCAGGACCATACTTCCCATCCTTGATTCACAGATATTGTAATCACTCCAAATAGTATTTTAAAACATCTTAGCTGTATAAAATCCTCATAAGTAGCACACTATTAGTTATGACATACCATCCTTCCCTGGAATGTATATAGAAACTCCTCAAACAATTGCAACCCATACTAGATAAAGACCCAATTCTTAAAGAGATTTTCCCAGAACCACCCATCCTAGCCTTTAAACAAGCACCGAACCTCGCCAACCACATCACTAGAAGCAAGTTTCCTATGGCCCAAACAACACCAAATGGATCCAGACCATGCTGAGACAAGAAATGTAGAACTTGCCAACATATCTCCACCAGTCCCACAATTACTGCCCCCACAACAGAACCATCACCATTCCTAGATCTTACATTTGCACGTCCAGAAATGTTCTCTCTCTCATCTACTGAACTAAATGCCCTGATGGACAATATGTAGGAGAAATCAAACAACAACTCCACATGAGAATAAACATATCCTGGAAATCTATCAAATACCAAATTCCCTGTGGGTGCCCACTTCTCACAAGACAACCACTCTGTCTCCAATCTCTCAGTTCTAATCCTCAAAGGGAACTTACAAAACACCTTTCATAGATGAGCCCATGAACTTCTCTTCATAAATCTACTGGATTCAAAAAATCATGGATTCAATATAGACATTGGATTTATGGCATACTATACTGCCATCTGGTAACCCCAGGTAACCTCTCTACATTTTACCAGCCACATTCTATCACCAGGTCAACATCCCCACCACCTCCCGTTTCTCTCCCCACCTACCTGTCTCACATCTATCAGCTCCCATTGCCCCTGATCCTCACCACCACGTTTGCATTTTCATAGACCTGCATTTTGCATATTGACTTCTATTCCATCCAGAAGAACACAAAACAATATCAGACTCTTCCTATGCCTGAAGAAGGGTATTTGTGCCCCAAAGCTTGCAAAGAACAATTTTGCCAATTATTTAGTATGTCTAATAAAAGGTATCATATTTACCCAAAAGAACCTTGGCTCCCTTAAGCTGTATAAATACAACCAGACTTTAATGTTTCCCTTGTGGACAAAAACAAAAATAAGTTATATTAAAAATAAGATAATCAGAAAAGTATTTCTAGTTAGTTTTGAGGAGGGAAAATGAACAGCCATCTAATTAAGAGCTTGATTTTATTTTTTAACTAGCAACTAGCTTTGCACCTGAAAATTAGTTGTAGGTCAAAGTCATAGCCGCAACAATGCTGGGGGGGTGGGAAGGCAGAATTGTCTTTGAGGATGTAACTCATGAGTCAGGGCAGGGGCGGGCAATTATTTTGGATGGAGGGCCGCTTACCGAGTTGTGACAAGCCATTAAGGGCCACATGACAAGCAGTCAGGGGCAGATAAATATTAATTTTCTAAATCTTTTTTAGGGGCCCTGTGGGCCAGACAGAATAGCCTGGCGGGCCGCATCTTGCCCACCCTTGGGTCAGGCCCTTAGTGCTGGATGCAAAAAGGGGATTTAAGTCTCCTGACACCTAGTCATATTCGCCGCCCCAGGTACTGGGGCTGTATGAGGAGGCTTGTGGAGAATTAAAAGCCAAAGAATCCGCACGATGGCCAGGCATCCGAGTGGGGAGGCACCTAACCTAGCCAATAGGAAATACTATAGAAGAGAGGGCTTAAATTCTGCTCCTCTCAGGAATTTATCAAACTCTCTTCACATGGGACTTCCAGCGATTAATTTACTCATGGACTTAAAGAAATGCAAAACTCTAGAACTCTTGGTTAAGAGATTATTCCTTTTATTAGACCAACTAAGAAATTGCAAAAAAACCAGTTCTTTTTTGAAAAGCTTTGGGCACACACCCTTCCTCAGGGACTTAGCCACTTAAACCACGTCAGTCTTTTCTTCCACAAAAAATGTACATGATGCCCTGTTTTAATCAATAGCCCAATAAGAGACTGAACCTGGATCTCTGACATCCCAAATAAGTGCTCTAATTCTTGGCACCACCTTTCTTAACACTGCACTGTTGCTAGACAAGATCAACATCTTTTTGATCCTTGCACACAACAGTATTGTCTGCAGCAGCAATTCCCAGACATCTCTTGGTGTCCTCCTCTGAACAAGG
>NW_017728922.1:6479087-6497109 GCF_001723895.1 Crocodylus porosus
AGCAGGTCCACAGAATGCTTTTCCAGCTGGCCACTCTCTTATATAATAACTACTGGTCACAAGACTGACCACTTTTGGGGGGAATTCAAGCAGGATTTTTATATCCTTGTGATCTGGGCCTGCTGTCTCCAAGAGAGACTTATGGGATCATAGCAGTGATCTCTCTCAACATTTTGGGCTGGCATGCAAATTAAAGGTAAAAGTAAAAGGCAGGAAAGAGCAAGAAACCCCCTGGGGTTGAAAGGAAAGAACCTTTGCAGTGGGATACAGGGAACCCCAAGTTTTGATACCTTCATGACTCATGCAGCTGTAAACCCCTGCTGCACTGAAGTAAAACCAAAAGCATGTCAAAAGCAATTTGCTGCATCCTTCCCATTGTTCCACTGTGTACCTCACAGCGCAGTTCCCACCCTGTGCTTATGGGAACTGAAGGAGACAAATCTATTAACTCTATGAGAAGCTGTGCCACAAAATTAAATCTTTTCATTTTTTTTCTGTGTGAATTAAGACTAAAGGAATTGGTGGTTTGTGTGAGACTCTCTCCCTCCTTTTTTCCTCTTGCAGACTGTCTAATGTGACAGACTTGCCTTGCCTCAGACAGTGTTCAGCACTGTCAGTAAGTGGCTAGGGATCCTGCATCTTTAATCACTGGAACAGAGAGAGGGGAGGAGGAGGAGGGGCTGCAGGAAGGGGGGAGCAGAAGAAGAAAAGAACAAAGCTGACTTAGATTGATCGCATCGTTTGAGCCAGGACCGCAGACTGTACACCTCAATCCAGAGATGACACTAAATAATGGCAAGCCCTGAAATTATCAATAGGCTGCCAAGTATGGTGTCTGGATACGGACTTTATCAGATAGAGACCTGGAGATTAACCTCCTGGCCCCCTAATCGGGATTGTGCTAGTACACCATTTATTACCATGGCTGGGTGGGGGGTCAGCCAGCTATACAGAAAGCGGGTGGGCTGAGAGGCTTAACTGGGCCAATCTTGCAACCTGCCACTTGATCTCACACTGAATATTTTTGTTTTGTTTTCTTCATCAGATTCTCCACTAGATTCTTGAGGCTTTTTTTATTGCCAAGTGGAGCCGTGTGACTCTGGAAATACCCGTCGCCTAATTAAATTGTCTAGAAAGGAATTTTAGAAATAGCTCCCAATTCAGGAGCTTAATTTTGGCTAGGCCTGTGCACCAGGGATCTCTGTCTTATTATTAAATGGAATTTTAATCATTATGGATCCCCCTCTGAGTTTCTTCCTCTTCCCCATCTCCTAACAACCTGAATCTGGCACAATTCCCTTCCCCTTTAACCCTCTAGAGTTAAAAATAATATCCTATTGGAACCAGCCAAAAGTGAGGGAGAGAGTGCACTGAACTGAAGGTGTTTAATTAGCAGGAGTGAGCTGGAGATGGGATCGGCAATCACATTTTACAGCAGTCTCACAAGAGACAGGCCCCATGCATTATGAAAAATTCAGGTTCATGGGTCCTAGGAGTAAGGAAAATGTTTTTAGCTTTCCACCCTTGGCTAGAGACATTCAAAAAGCCCAAGACTGAATTGACTCACTTTCTGCAGGTTAGTCTAAGCTGTGCAGCTTAAACTGATTAATAACTGGACAGACATTCTCTGTTAAATCAGGAAATGCAGCCACATGCCTGAAGTGCCTCAAGCCAGAAGGTGCGGGGCGCTAGAGCATGCCTGCCAGCCAATGCCAAAAGGGGAGGGAAGAGAGACACCACCCTCCAAGGCTCTCACCCCTCTTTACTGGAGCAGAGCAGGCATGGGCCAGGCACCAGTCAGGGCTAGTACAACACATGGGATGCCGGCCACCAGCTGAGGAGTGGGGGGGCAATCGCTTCCAGACTGAGGAGTGGGGATGGAGAAGAAGTCCTTTCTTTGAAGCAAGCATGTATTGAACACAGCAATTTGGAAAGCATACAATAGGGAACTACCAAAAATCTTCCCCTAAGCTAAGATACAGTAAAACACAGCATACACAACTTAATCTGACTTAAAATCTAAAGAATTAGTCTTACTAAATTCTGAGGGCAGAATATATCCTTACAGCCAGGCATTCCTAAAGTCTTTGTTTAGGTATTCCCACCTTTTACACGTCCTGCTTCTGAATGTAAATGCAGCTCTCTGAATTCTTTGGTGACACTGTCTGCAACTTCCCTTAACTACATCTTCAGCATGTGTGATGCATATCAGGTCTTTGCCAACACCTCTCAGTCTGGTCCTGAAGGATAAAAGCTCTGGGCTCACAGGTGCAGGGCTTGGATCTGCATACAGGGGACTAGCTTGCCTCTCCCTCCACTCCCTACCCCTACGTGGGACACGCTGTGGAATTAATCCCCTCCCTGCCTGGCTACAGGCAAGCTGCAGAGACTGAAGCCAAACCCCAAGGGGTTCTGGGGGAGAGAGGGAGGAATTAACTCTGCCCCTGACTGGCTGAAGACAAGCTGTGGCGGTGTGGCTGGGGCTGGCAACCCCCAGCTGTGGTCCCCAGGGTTTGCCAGTGAAGTGGGGCGGGAAATGGGACAGAGGGAGAAATTTGCTTCAAGTGCCATGGCAAGCCAGCATCTGTCCACACCTTGCCCCTGTTCCAGCTAGAGAGCAGAGGGGAGGGGCCAGTCCAAATCACTGGAGCAGACAGCAGAGCTCCACCCAGCCTAGAGAGCATGCCAGGATGCTGGGGGAGTCCGATTTAAACTTAAATCAGCAAGGGGTCTGGGACAGGCATTGCATAAACTGGTTTGAAGTTTATGCAATGGTGGAACTACATTCAACCAGGTTTATCTCAAACCAGTTTTGGCCATTTTCAAACTGGTTTATGTGCACTGAATGTCTGTTCTGTTACAGGTTTAAATCAGTTTCTGATCACTTAAACTGAGCACTTAATGTCTGTCTCTAGCCTTGAGTTTAGCCTTAGCCAGCAACATCTCTAAAATATAACCTCCAGTGTGTCAGGGTGAACAGGGAGAGTCCTAGTGGGCACAACGATACCATCATACCACATGTCTTCTGTATTACTTAAAAGCACTCTAATCACTTCCGGGTTTTCACTTTTAAAACAGGCTTGGCTAAGTTCTTTGTAATATGGAGCGAGTGTCCTGGGTTGCTACACAATGATGTAGGATCCTACATAACAGAGGGTCCTTTAGAGCACAGCATCTGGACTTGGGATGTTCTATTGCCTATTTACACCTCTGATCACGATGATTTTTTATGAAGTATTGCCTTCCTGGGCCTGAGTGAGATGCTACCTCTGGCTCATAATAAAAGACAAGAAAATGCATTTACTCTCTTCAGAAGCCTTACTCTGGGTTTAGACTGCTATAGCTGTCATCATGATCTGAGCCCTGGCATTTTTCATTGGAAATGAAAGGAAATCCTGAGGTTTTCATTTTGCCTGGAGAAAAGGCTGGCAAAGTTTGTGTAAACAAACTTCAGCTGGGACCCTGGAAAACCTGTAGAAATTTCTACTGAAAAAAGTATCAAAACCTGACGAGATCATTATAATAGGCATGCTACTTCCCTCATTAACTGACCAGCAGGATGAAAACCAAGCTGCAACAAAATGTTCAGGCATAAAGTATATTAACACTGGACATTGGAAAGACATATTAACTGCAGAGTTACACCTGGGATCCAGTTTCATTTTGTGTATGGTGTCTTAACTCTTTGTTATGCTGGTAGAAATTAAGGCACTCAATACATACAATATCTTAGTTTATGAACCTGATTATATGCTGCTACTGCTGCACTGTATATTTAAAGAAGTCTCAATCTACATAGGGAGTTGAAATTTCCTTCTTTTGAAAGGAAGAAAGGTGGCCTGGTTCTGTGTCATAAACAGGATTTAATCTGATCTCCCCCATCTGATCTCCTCCCCACCCCGCCTCCCCCAGGGTTTTCTCTGTGCAGCAGATTAGATTAGAAATCCTATACTAGATCTGCAGGCAAATACATAACTAGGTATTTACTGTGTAAAAGCCACTACTTTTAAAACCAAAGAGAGTAATGAGAGAGGCAGATACATTGGACTCTCACCTGTCCCTGGAAAAGGTACCTAGAACTGTGCTTTCATATTTCCCTTGTTTGTCCCTCTTAAAAGAGAATCCCAATGCCAAAGCAGACCAAGCCACACCCTCAGAACTTGTGAACTTTAAAGCAGTGAAAACCTAAATGGGGATCTGGGTCTGAATTTTCCAGTTTCCACTCATCTTAAGCTATGCCACAAGGAGCTGCCATTGGCTAAGGAAGCTAGCTCATTTTAAATAGATTTTATATGGCCTACACAACCATAGGAAGAGAAAGGGGTGTTATAAAAACTTCTGACAGTCCTGCAACTTTTGATTTGTGATTTTTGATTTGGCTATGTTTAGCACTGGCCTTGTTGGCCTGCCAAGCACATTAACTTTTGGCCACATGTTGTTTTATTAGGGTTGCAATGACTTTCTAATTGAGTATGTAATTGTAGCTAAAAACAACTTTAGCACGAACTTGAAGAAACCTCCTAGAGGCCACTCTGCTTACTGTCTTCTATCTACTATCACTGCGACCTTAATGGAGATGTGGTCTCAGACAGGAAAACAGTATCAGACAGATCCCTTATTTGTGCAGGATGTTGGTTTCTTTTACATGCAGCTTTGGTTACCCTTCAGTTGCAGGTTAATAAATGACCCACTGATGTTGATGTATTATGATACATTTGTCTGATAAACATCTAGCCAGCAGTTAGAACATCCCAATAGTGACCCAAAAAGACCGCAGTCATAATGTGCTATAAAACGGCTCTTTTCTTTACATATGTCAGCTTTCCTTGTTCAAGGCAAAATCCCAGTCAAGCTGCATTAATGATTCCATTACTTTTAATCCCCAGGATTGCAATGAAAAGGCAGGTGTTATTTCAATTTCTGATATACATACATGTCCATAGAATCTGTCTGAGCTGAGAAGCAGGACACAAGGAGTAAGCAAGGGTAAAAGGGGAGAGCAACAGAAGGGGGAAGCTCTAATTGCAGCAGATAAGAAGGGCAGCTGGAAGGAGCACTATTTTTCCAAGCAGAAGGCAGAACTCTCCCTCTCTTTATAGCAGAGGGACAAGAATGGCACTTCTCCATCTACTTCCTCATAATTTAGCCCATAGGTGTGGACTGCACACAACATATTGCTATGCTGCTGTACAAAAATAGAGAAGAAAATGAACTTGCATGAAAACTCAATGTTGCTTAATCAGAAGGAAGGCAGCTTGGGCTGGAAAGCAATGCATGCTGGGATGATGGAGGACTGGAGCACTTTTATTAAAAACCATCAGATAGAGTCTGATGACAGTGTTATTACTTTTGAACCTATACAGTAAGTGATCAAGACTTGGGGCCTTTTATGGGGATTAATAACTGACTTGGAGGAACTGACATCCTCAGATTCAGCTGGGGGCCATTAACCCCAGCTGGCCATTAGTCTGCAGCAAATGCCCTGCATCTAGGTCATTATTGCTATTATAAGATGACAACAAAATAAATACACTATTGATTTTGTTTAAATGCATGAAATACTTTCAGTTAATACTTGCAGGGAATTAATACCACTCTGTTGTGGCCAATTAGATTTCTCCACCATTATCTCAACATTCCCATCAGCTTCTACTGAATACTGAAGTAGATATTTGACTACTACATTATCTTGTGGACTCAGGTTTTGTGGTCAGGGGGCTGCTCTTGGGCAGTACCACAAGACACTTCAAGCACCAGTCCTGTTACCTTATGAGGTGCCTTCCAGTCTAAAAACATACTTTACAGATATCTGGGAGTAAGACAGAAGAACTAGCTCACACCACCAAAAAACCATCCTTCAAGAGGCTGTAGGGCCCAACCCTCCATTGAGTTTAATGGAATTAAGATGATGGAAATCAGGTCTCACAGGTGCAACATCTCCCTCAGACTATTTACATAACCTTCCTCTGTAGCATGCTTCATTGCAAGTATTAAGAGCAATCTTCACTCCTAACCACTATATTATGATCCCCTCCATTCCTTAGCATACACAGCTGCAGGTAATAATGAACCTTAGTGCCAGTAGTAAGACTTGCTTTTTCCTTGTCATCACCAGGTTGGTTCCACAGTTTTGTCAAGTGCTAGGTTGTTCCTGCCTGCATTATCAGAGACCAGCAGAAAAGCAGCTGAGTGCCCTAGTAAGTACAAGAGAAAAACAGAGACACCCTGATATTTTGTGCATAGTCCTAGGCTCTGCATATAGCCAGAATCAAGGAAAAAAAGATCTGTTCCTTCTGATCTCAAACCTAGCTCTTTAAATGTGCCTAATAAGTTATACCATAGAGAACCAGGCTCCCCATTTACCAAGTGATGAACTAGACTGGTTAGTCTAACAGAACAGCTCAGGCTAAACTCTGTTTTCTTCAAGCCTTAATCCCTGAGATTTAGTATTAAGATGTTATAATGAAGGACAAAAGGCCTTGCATAAACATACATTCAAACAGGGGGGAAAACCCAACCCAGGCGCAACCCTCCAGCATCTTTTCTGTCTCCCAGCTGCCCATTTTTATAGTTTTTCTGCCTCCTGATTGGCCATTATCCAAATCTTCCTGATGGCTACACCCTTTGCATCTTGGTGAAATCTTAGCAGGGAATTAACTCCTTGAATGCTGGAAATGAGTAGATTTATCTAGGTCCCATTCATGCAAGGAATGCTTTCTAGGCAGGACCTTGCTCCAGTTTGGAGCCCCTTTGTCATCTGCCTACCTATAACTTGGTGAGGGGCTCCACACTGCATTTTTTGACAATATGGCATGTTTTCTTTGTTGGTGTGGGTATAACCTGTAGGCAGCAGCCACCCCTCAAAGCAATACGATTAAAGGAGAGAGATTCAGATAAAGACCCTAACTTTACTTACACTATGCTCAGCAGTGAAGAAGAACTGCAATGAAAACTGACAATAAGCATTTCTCTAAGAGCTAACTGCTATACCTTAATCAGAATTTACAGCACTGTCTGTTAGCAGTGCCATCTGGTAAACCCCAAGAGTGTGATTCAGAAACATTCACTGCAGTTCAGAGAGCCAGTTTGAAGCCTAGCCACTGTTCAAATTCTTGGTACAGGGTTTAAATGCAGTTTAGGTCAATCAAGCCTCTGAAAAGAGCTAATCTATGTAGAATGGTGCAGGCCTGCTGCTGTATTTAAAAACAGTCCTCTCATTTCTTTTACACTTCAATTTTCCCAAGCCAGTTTCACCACTGCCTCTCACTGGACAGAGTTCTGAGTAAGTATCTCTTTTGTGGTTGGGTTGTTTTTAATGACCATCTTTTGTAAATCTCCCATTTCACTGGATTCGAGCTGTACGTTAGTTCAGATAATTTCTGGAGAAAATTCTTTGCCAGGAGTCAAAGATGGGAATACATGTTCTGGATTAGGTATCCAGGTTGTAGCTCTGTTGGTTTAGAGGAAAAGGCAATCAGGACTTGTGGTAGAGATGATATCTTTTATTAGACAAAGATTTTTGAAAAAAAAATATTTGCAAGCTTTTGGGCACAAACACCCTTCATCAGGCATTGGAAAAAAAGATTGTAAAAGTTCTCCTGGGTAGAAATTAAAGTTCATATTTCATAGGATTTCGCAGAGTCGATAGATGGAAAACTCCTCTGGGCAGTCTGTTCATAGCTGGTATGGAGCATCTCACCTCCTGTGAGGATCTGTGATGGTGCAAATTACCTTGAAACAAGGGTAATTTCTGGATTATGGACATAATCCAGAATTTTTCATAATGTTCTGGATTATGTACTTTCCAGATAATAAATTTACGATGCTGTTATCTATTTTGAATACTGGCAAAGTCAGGTTGAAAGGGACATGATAGTGCTGTATTAGTTTTGGAAAAAAATGTGGTAATTTGAGTGTCAGCAGCTTTTGGAATTTTATTGTGGTTCTTCTGATGCTTGGTGTTTTTTCTTAAAGCTCTAGCTCCTGGAATTGTGATTATAACATAATCTCAACTTTCTTTGAAGAAAATTAGATTTTAGCTTTCACAGTGGCAGAGAAAACTTGAAACAGAACTCAAATTCACTCTGAAGGCTAAAAAGTACTCCCAAAAGCCAATAAAGACAACCCCGAATGTAGTTTTTTTTCAAATTTATGATTATAAAGCTACTTACTGTCCTGGGGAAGCCTGACTTTCATGATTTCTGAATGCTTCTGGCTTACAAAACACTAGCGTCCTAGTCCTGTCCATGGGGGTGCTTCTGGCCATCCCTGCTGATTCCCCATAAGTGCACAAGTAAAAAGATTCTCATGCATGGAGCTTCTATTGAGGATTGGGACCTAGATGAGTTCAGTGTTGATCCTACATTGAGATGAGCAAAAGCAGGACCTTACAGGAGCTTTACTGCGATTCACACAAAGAGAGATATACCCTGCATTAATTTCATGGCAAGATTGGACTTTAGTTAAGAGTAGTTACTCCCATCCCATGCTGCTATGAGACAGAAAATACATGCATGCATTCATATGGTGTATTCCTACTGGTCTACACTTCCATATAAAATTAAAATGGGAAGACATGTTTATAATAGCATGATTTACATATTCAAATATAGTCAACATTGGGCGCATCTACACGAGGTGCTAGGTTACTGCAGTGACAAGCTATGGCAACATAGTGTCAGCGGGCACAAATCGTGACACCACCGCTACTGCATGGTGGCAATGAGCTCGTACCGGTACTGCGTAGTCATTTAGTACTTAAAGCAGTACTAAACGACTGCACAGTGGGGCACACGTGTAGACATGCCCACTGTGTAGCATATTGCTCTTTGCTCAAAAGATGGTGGCAAAGCACAGGCTCTTCTACCCTGGCAGAAGCGAGCATAAGGGCCTGGCGCATTACACTTTTACTAGTATAAATGATTGGAAATTGGTCTATAGCCATAACAAAACAGAAGTTCAGCACACGCAGACTGGTTTAAAAATGGCAGAACCCAGTCTAAACTGTACGCCTCCACCAAAGAGCAAATGTGTTTTCTGTTTGCTACTGATCTAAACTACACTTACAGAAAACCATGTATTTAGATCAATTCCACCTCAAGCTTTTTGGATGTCTCTACCTAGCCACAGTGCCTTCATTATTCAGCAGACACTCCCTTACTCTATAAACATCTTCCATTACTGGTAGGAAGAAGCATGTGATGGAATCCCGAATCTTTATGAAGGTGGGAGTGGATTGGAATTGTTTGCATTATAACATATTTTCTATGAAAAATGACTTTCAAGCACAATAAAATTTAGTCAGAAGTTTCCAGTTCTTCAAACAAAAACCCAAATTAATACACAATCCACGATTATTTCTTATTTTTGGTTTGCACTAAGCAAAATCTTTTTAAAGCCCAACCAGTTTTATTTATTGTAAATTTGTTTCAGGTCTTAGTTTGGGGTTTTCACAAAAAAAAAAATTTTCACAGGGTACCGTGGGGGGTTGTTTTCTTAATTTTGTTTCTTCTCCCCCCACCCCCATCCCAAATCTCTTATGAAAATAAAAATAACAATTTTTGACCAGCTCTTCCAAGAAAGGGGCATGATCAAACTCAACAGCTGTTGGGGATTCAAATGAATGTTTCCAAACATTGTTTTAACAGGATATGATAAATTCTGCTTTCTAAGCAGCTCAGAGTTCCTCAGAGCACATATATCCTTCTCCTACTGTGCTAGTGACTGGTCCTACATTTTACTATGCATTTTCTAAGAGTTATTTGTGTATTAACAGCCCAACTTCTGCATTTACCATGCTGGGTATCAAGCAGCTAAAGCTCATGCACAGCTTTGAAAACGTACCCTCCCTGAGTACACAGGGGGAAAAAAGGAGGAAACAGAGAAGGCAGGCATATGTGAAGGCTCTGTACAGCATACTGGAGGGAGAGGTAGTGAACCCTATCAAGGAAAAATATACATCATGGGCCAGCAGTACAAGGGTGTGCAAAGGGCAGACAAAATAGCATCCCATGCAACTTTTCTTTATAAATAACTGCGTGGGAGCACTCGAATGTACTTTAAGTTAATCAGCGGGAATTTTTAAAAGAGTGTCACTCTGGAGCAGAGCTGACCCAGCCATCCAGACCCACAGTTGGACATGGGGAAGAGCCAATCAGCAACCTGGAGCTGAATTCAGACCCCTGCCAAAGTCAGCCTAGTTCTTCAGAGCTCGATCTCCTGTCAAAGCAGACTGACAATCCAGATTCAGAATCAGACCTGTATGAGAACTGACCTAAAACCAAACTGCAACTGATACTGGAACCAGCCATGGATCACTAAAAAACAGGACTCAGCACTGGAACACAGAGGGCCCAGTAGCCTAAAGCTGGAATCAGATCTGAGTCCGGACCTTGGCAATCCAGATCACATCAATGTCTACATCAGTAGTGGCCCACTAATCCAGAATGTGAATCAGCACAAGTCTTGTACCCCAGGGGTATAATCAGATCCAGGTCATGAATGATTTCGCAATCCAGAGCTAGAAGACTTAGATCACAGCAGATCTTTTAGGCCAGAAAGGGAATCAAACTTGGTTCAGAACTAAGCTGGGCATTCAGCCCTAGAATGAGACCAGTGACGCAGACAAACAGAGATATTTGGATGATTAAAAATTGCAATTAGGAGCCTAGCTGGATTTGCAAAAAGTGGGCTGAGTGCCTCACTCATTGATTGTCAGTAGGATTTAGGTGTCTAATCTTATTATGCATTTTTGCAAAAGCCAACCTGGCATCCTTAGGGTATGGACAAATGATCAAATTAAAGCAAGTTAACAAGCCAGGGATTTACTGCAGAACAGCACATGCCCGCTAACTGCTCGTGTGGCCCCAGTTGCCCCATGGTAAGTGAAAGCTACACCAGGGCAGTTTCTCCAGGAATTAAAGGGGGCTACATTGGCTGTCACTTACCGCAGGGTAATTGCAGCTATGTGAATGACTCCTGCATGTCAAATGCTTCCATGGCAAGTCCCTGCCCCCTATTAAATTGCACTAATTTTATCATTTAGTTCATCCCTTTAATAACTAAAATATCTTTGTAAATCTAGTCCTCCTTCCCCTCCTTTGTTTCTCCCTAGTCAGAACTGAGCCAGGTGCCAAGAGCTAGAATCAGAACCGGGCCACTGCTGACCTTCCCGCTCTCCCTTCAAACTCCATGCAGTATGTTTTGTAAAGCTTCAAAGTGCCACTTAACCGGACCTTCATTTTCCTTCCAGCTGAAGGGAAAGTGTTGTTAAACTCCCAGGCTGGCAAGACAGAGTTTACACAGATGGAACAGTTAGCACAGACCACAGAACAAATACCAGCAACCAACCAGTTTCACACTTCTAAAGAAAGAAAGAAAGGAATGGGAGACACAGGCCAAAGCAAACAGGCCTTGGAAAACTCGAACCCGCTGGCTGGAATTTTCAGCTGTTACTGTTCTTTTCACATTCAAGGGTTTTTTTGGAGATCTCTTGATTCAGCAGAGCAGAGAGAGGGCTTTTGCATTCATACTAAATGATTTAAACCTCCTCGAGGAGAACTGCTCTCAGTCCCAACAACCACAAAACATACATTGTTAGAAATGTTATAAACGTGGTTCCACTGAGAGCCCCATTTTTTTTTTAAATACACTTTCTTTCCAGCAAATAATATGTTGTTGAATTTCCCACATGACTTGCTGTGGCAGCGGGTGTGTCATGTCTTTTTGCTTTTTTTCTTTTTTAAATCCTGGAGCTATTCCTGTGTCCACCATAGAACCCGAACAATCTCTCCTTTCCCCCAGGTTGTAATTCTCCCCCACCTCCCTTTCAGCAATGCTGTCCAGATGAGGTGGGCTGGGTTCCCCTCAGGGCTTGTCCACCCTGCCCTTTAATCAATCATAAGGGTCACTGCTGAGCATCAGAGGCTGAAACCTCTACATCACCCTGAGACATAGCTAGCCCAGGGAGCAAAGGACCAGAACAGGAATCAAACCCAGGTCTCCTATGACCAAGAAAATCACAACCTCTAGTCTGGCCCTAGAGTATTTTATTTTATTAAGATATAGTGATCATTCCTCTTCCTTCATACCATCAGCTTTGCAGTCTCTTTCCCTCTGCAGGGAGTTTACTAATGAATAAGGAAGCCCTTTCCTGCCAATACGCAGGGATGCACTAGTGGACCTCAGTCTCCTATTTGGGAATCACTGAATGAATTCATTAGGGAAGTATAAATTAGTTCAGATAAAATTATGCTTCTGCATTCTCAGAAACCTACCTCAAACCATATGAAATTCAAATGTCTCACACTGTGTAAATTGTGAATTGTACTTAATAACCAGGTACTCTGGGAAAAAATTAGAGTAACTCAGATTCTGCTATGATTTGCTTTGGTGAAAATCTACAGTAACTCTACAATACTCTGGATTTGCACTGGTGTAGCTGAGATCACAATTTAGCCCATACACTTTTAATTAACACTGGCCATTTTGCTGATGAATGGTCTTCAGTGTTGGTAAGCGACTTGCCATTCTACTTTAATTAGGGCCCAATATTAAAAATGCTTTTCTGTGAAAATATAAGGAGCTGGATTCTCCACTACTATGCCCCTCATGCAAAACGTTACCAAATCAGATTCCTCCATTCACTCGCATGGCAATTGTTTTACAAACACTTGGCCTTAGTCTAAATAGCTACACAAGGTAAAAGAGAATCAAACCTAAAGATCCCACTCATTCGTGATATAAAAATGTACCTTTAGCCTTGCTCGGGTTCCAGTAGCCATGACCTAGTTAGTTTAAACCGACCGCAGGTATCTGTACTTTGTGATGTTGCATGTGCCAGCAATGTAGACATATTTTTATTAATTAACCACCTCTTCTCCATTTTATCTTGCACATTTCTATGAATTGCTTTCTCTGCCACACTCCTTTCTTCCTAGAGTATAATTTATATTTGCCTTATACATTCTCTGAGCATCCTAATTTTCTTTTACCCTATACCTTGTGAGTATATGTACATCTCTGTAATGGGAGGACAATAGAGGTGTACAATGCTAGCAAATCAAAGTAATAGCACTGTCTATATCCTGAGCATTAGTGGAAGTGACTATACAAGGTGCGCAGTAAAGTAAAATTAAAGCCCAGTTTTCTACTGGTGTAAACTGGCAACACACCATCAATTTCACCATGCTACAATCAGCATCGATTATACTGTTTTAGCACTTCCTCTGCTTTTTACATCAATACTGAATTTGGCTTGGTAATTTCCATGGGAAGTGTCTCCCCTTATACAAGGTCTGAGTTTCGTCTAAAATACTCAACCTATTTAAACATTAAAGAAGTGAAGGGGAAGAAAACAACTGACTTCTTTCTTTCCCTTAGTTTTCTGCTGTCTGTGCCCATGGTGGCTAGTCCCTCCCTTTCAAACAACCTTTGCTGACAGCAACCGGCAATGATACATTGCAGGATGCACTAGAGTGCCATGGAAGGCAGGGCAATGTGACGCATTTACTGTACTACAACGTACTGTATCTCAGTGCTAATGACGTCTGGGTATTGAAATAGCCTCCACAGGGAGCACCGCTACAACACCTGCTTCTTGTGGATAACCCAGACTTCATCTCCCTGCTACAGAAGAAAAAAAAGACCTCATAGAGACTGCTGAAGTGGAATGTCACATTCAGGCATGCTTGTTAATGACAAGCCATTACAAGGTTGGCAAACTGTTTTGAAAGTTGTTCTGAGGACCCCTCATACTGGAACATGTTATGTATCATTCCAGTTTTCAAGTTTTAATTTCTACACATAAAATAAAATATATTTAAAAAAAAAAAACTCTTGCATTAGCTGATTCTTAATGATCACATTATTTTTCAATAAAGAAGACATAAGAATGGGGGTTGAAGTTTATGCTCTGTGGTCCAGTGTTTCCTGATGCAATAGCAACACCAGGGGCAAATTTTGCTCTCCATTATACCAGCCAAACTAGATTTAAATAGTATTGTATCTTGTCTTCATACAGAAAAGGGGAATACGCACAAACCGTGTGCAAGCACAGACCAGAGGCAGACCTGGTCACTCGGAGGCCCAAGTGGGATGTGAACTAGCCCTAGTGGAAGCTTGTCCGGATGCTATTTTCTATTGTAGTTCTTTATATTAAAATGCTATTTTTAGCATGACCTTACTTGACTTTTAGTCACAGTTTCTTGCTTAACACAGAAGGGAACATATCAGATTTCACAGGTCAAGGTGAATTAACCTGGTCTGTATTTAGATGAAGTGGTCTTCCTAAGGAAAAGCTAAGATGGAGTTGGTTGCTCAAGAGACAGTGCCCTTCCCTCTGAGGGGAGTCTGCACTGCACAGGTAGTCCCGCTGATGGAGACATGGATTTCAACGCTTGTGTTAGTTTAACCCAGACAAGTGTTCACACAGCCAGACCTGCATTACTATGTCCTCATTGCTCCTGAAATTGTCTGCATGTTTCTGGGGACATATCCTATATTCTTTGTGCTGAGATGCCACTTTAGGATTCCTTACCAATCAGATGTTCAACTTCCAGGAGTACTTGACTATCCCTGCAGGGACTGTGGGAAGGGCACTGAAGGACTATCAGTATTCAACTGCTTTTTGCCTCCATTTTCTTTAAAAAAGCAGGCAGCTTCCAGGCTAGCCCACATCCCCAGCTATATAAGCTAGCCAAAACCAGATCAGAAGATTTTCTATGCAGAAAGTAGAGAGAGAGTTGGGTTAAAACCCAAGTAGGAGCTTGAGTTAACTGTGCAGTGAAGATGTACTTAGAGGGAACCAAAGCTAGCATTGGTTTAGAGCCAGCTCCCTGTAGAGTATTTGTCTTTTGAATGAGACATAAAACCAAGGCTTGAGAGACTTGTAGTAATTAAAGATTTACTAGTACTTTGAGTAAGAAGTGGAGCCATTGCTCCCAGTGATCTAGCCAGATTCTACTTTGTATTGTGTTCTCTCTCTCTAAGGGTTCTCTGCAGTTGCAGATTGGATGTCAAATTTTTCTTCACTCGATGCCCTAAAGTGCTGTGTAACTCTGCATGCTGTAAGACAGCTGCCACGTTTCATCCAAGAGGTGGCTGCATTTCAGTTGTGGAGGAAGTCTTTCCTCTATATACATTGGAAAGCTCTTTGGGATAGTTTTGGATGACAGATAATATTACTGCATTTAATTTTTGAAACTCCACTGGAAAAGTTAAGCACTTTAAGAAATCCCTGCACTTACTACATTCAGCGTTTTCCCTTGTAAGAAATGACTGGTGAGTTTGTGCTTTTAATTATTATCATTCTCCCTTAAAATTATAGGCAAAGCACTCTGTGACATTTGAAACATAAATTACTGGCCTGCAGCCTCATGCTACTGTTTCTCCACATCCCTGCCAGGGCTGCAAATCAATTTTCTGCATTTCTTTCAGATTTTCTGAATAAAATTGTGGAAAATAGCTGTTGGCACATGGCATTTTTCCACAATGGTTAGAGTTATTGAATTGTGCAGTAATATGCTGCCTTTGAGAAGCCAGCTCTGTTAAAAATGCCAACCTCAAAAGGATCAGAACACTTTCTCAATCTGGATTTCATAATTTTTCCACAGGAAAAGCAAAATAATCTACTTTGGTTTTGCCTGTAGTCCTGTGCCATAGTAAAAAAGAAATCCTATTAATTTTATTGCCCTCTATTTTTCTTTTTTTTCCCTCTGTATTTTATTTTTGTGTTTGTTTTGTTTAGGCTTTTCCTATGGTCTTTTCTAACTGTAGATGATTGTGTTGAGTTTCCGGTTGTTCAATCTTTCTTTGTCCAAGTTGCATTTTGATTAGTGACCTTGAATTCATCTGGCTGCTGGAAGAAATAATCCTAGATATTTGATGGGTAAAACTCTTTTCCCTGTGTGTAGAAGCAAGTGACCAGGGTGCTTTTATGGCACTGGCTTTTTGAAAGCACCATCTTTCAAATGGGTACATTTTATAAGAAGCTGCTGATTATACTGGGTTATAGCCCTTTTAGGCCTGGCCAATCCTGAGGAGTATTATACCTTCAAGGTTGGCCAGTCTCCATGGGTTTGGGGTTTCAGCTAGAACACACTGTGCTAGAAAGAAAGGAGAGTGTCTACCTGTGGAATAGGGATAGATTAACCAAGAGGGAGCTACTGTCATCTATCCTTTACCTTTGTAAAAGAAGCAGGGGGATAGACAGATCTTATCCACATGAGATATAAGAGGAATGGGGTGAGTAAGCAGTGCCAGACTGAACAGGAATCCATTAGGAAATTAAGGTAGGAGGTGACAAGAGGCTTTCTGTCTATGCAGGAAGTGGGGAGGGTGTAGACTGGGCTTCAATTCAGCTTCTTGGGGGGAGGGGGAGGGGGACAGAGCCAAGAATTTGTCAAGGCAGATAGATGAGAGCTAAATTTTCTGCACTGAGAAACCAATGGAGGAGAAAACCCATTTTTGGAGTTCAAAGTGACAAAGATCACATGGCACTTGTTACAGGGCTTGTTAATGTTGGTGACCTGGGCAAATTTTCGGTCTGCTCCAATAAAGTACCTACCATAATTATGGAAAGCTGATTTAAATGTGAAATCCTAGTGAACACTTGAGAAGCAAGGTCATATCTCAGATTCCTACTCCTGAAAGAATGGTTCCTCCAAAACCCCCAGAGAAGATCAGCATCTGGGTTTCTGATTATACGTTTCATTTCAAGGGAATGATGTAATGTCATACATGATAAAATGAGGGAACTAAGCTTGAACTGAAATCTGTGGAAGTTTACTGGTCTAATCCAAGCTTGGGTACTTCAGATTTATTCAGCCATAATTTTATGAGCACGTATTTGAGGTTGGAATATCTTATGAGTGACATAGGCTGTTGGCTGGTTTAGTCTGAAGCATATATTGCCACTGCAGGAAGAACTGCAGACATACAGATGTAAAGCAATCGTTTCAAAAGGGAAAACCCAGTTAACCTCTGGGTTCTTCAGCTAGTATAAAGTAATGAATTGCTATCTTCATTAACAGAAAAGATGCCAAATAGGCTAAATGAGTCAAAACAAGCAAAGAGACAATCCAGCAGCCTTTAATGAGTCGAAGAGGACCTGATTTGTAATGTGAGGTTATTGATAATTCCTGGGTTTATGTAACAGTGCAATTCTGGGTCAGGGAGCAGAAAACACGCATTTACACACCCTGTTCTATACACTGTCAGACAGCGCGCTCATCTAACCGGACGGCCTCGGACTGGGTTAAGTGTTTGCATTCTGAGAAGGTGACATTTTCAGATGCAAAGTTCTCTTGTCAGTTTCTGCAGCTCAATGTGTAGGGCAGATGTTGATTTTTCAATTAACAGGTTTGTTAAGGATCACTTGGAATGCTGCCGCACTTGATCAAAGTAATTCGTCCCAAGAGAGTCTAAGTTTGAAGACATTTTTTTCTAATTCTCTGCTAAGATCTTGGCTGTGGCTTGAAACACATGCTCTTTTTAAAACTAAATGCCTGTGTATATAATTTACCATCTTGTGTGGGACAGGATCTGGGGATGGGCGATAAAATTCAGGGTAAAATAAGAACTGACGACTCTCAGGCCTACTCGATACACAGCTTTAGTATAACCATGTTGGTGAAGAAAATGATTTTTATCAGTTTAGGTTTACTATTGTGAATGCAGGTGCTATGTAACACTATCGCTTATTCCCATTTCTATATGAAAATAAACAATTTAGGCATAAGTACCTTTATAACAAACTTTGACACTAAGGGAGATGCATGACTTCAGTTATGCCATTACATCAGGATAGTTAGAGTGAGACATTTTTTGCATATAGACAAGCTCTTGAAAGTAAGAAATAGATAAGATCTCCTATGATATCTATTCCCTTCCGTAGCCAGTACAAGCATTTTCTCTAAAGTAGACCAAGGCCTCAGATTCTCCACCTTGGGAGGAAAAACCTGCAGCACCCTTATAGGCTCGGCAGTGCTACGTTGGATAGCACTACAGAAGAAAGAGACTTGGG
>NW_017728922.1:6497564-6526611 GCF_001723895.1 Crocodylus porosus
TTTCCTGCCCTTTGGGCAGGGGGCTGGACTCGATGATCTCCCGAGGTCCCTTCCAGCCCTAATGTCTATGAAATCTATGAAATCTAAGATATTATAAACCTGCAATCTGATAAACTAATCCAATTTATACCAGCTAAAAATCTTGACCACTATGCTTCTTAACAATCTACACTTTACTGTTTTAAAATGTTTCAGGTTTGCATTTATAGCCTGGAATTCAGAAGAAAAGGACAAAATCTAAAAATCCTATTGAGTGCTTACAAAATCTTAGGACTGTTGGTGACATGGCAGCCATAGGTATCTGAAGGGACGAGGCTGCAGGTGAGGAAACCATGTTAATGAATTAAGTTAAAATGAATGAAGACCATATTAATGCTGTATGAAAATTCCCCACAGGTGTGTAATGTAGTTTAACCAAACTATTTTAAATTCATACTTTTAGTTAACCCAGATTAAATGTTATTCATCTCCCCATGTAGACCAACCCTGTGGACAAAGGAAGTAAACAAATGGATTCCATCCAGCCACGCATGGAGAGGAGACCATCTGTGAACCCATGAGCAGTGCTTGTATCTGAATTTAAAATATATTTAATGTATATTTCTTCCCAAATGGCAGAGGAACTGGATGATGAGAAAACGGGGCCAAGGGGCAGCCTAAAGAGAAGTTTTGGCTGTATGTGTTTCACAGTATAGGCATTCAGTCTGCTATTGTATAGTGGGTGCCATTAAGAACTAGTGCTAGTGATAAATTTCCAAGTTGTAATAAGGCTCCTGTACACAGAAACTAATAACATCTTTGTAGAAATGGGTGTTTAGATTGTTATAGGTGATTGTTAAGAAAGCAGCATAAGAAAAGTACATGCTCTGGATATGAAAGGTTAGCCCCAAATGCCTATCATTACTAGTCATCAGGGCAAGCAGTGGAACCATGGGAGAAAAAAAAATACATTTTTTTAAAGCCAAGAACAGCCCCAGTAGCCAAGAATGGCCCCAGTGGCTTCTGAAGGTACAAATGTCAACACTTGAGCATGTGGCAGGTGTTGACTGTTTAAAGGGCATATGCAAGTGTTATCATGCACAGGTGTTTGTGACTGTAAAGTGCAAGTGCCAATTTGGGCATGTCTGTACAAGTGAATAGAGTTAGCAATCCAGTGTTTAATCTCCACAATCCCTTACACTGATGAGGCTTGCAGACTTATTCACCCTAACAGGCAAACCACACACTTTTTTGAAGTGTGTGAACTCTTTAATTGCCTGGGACAGTCAATTCAGTGCTTTCTTAGGCAGGGGCAGGGTGTTGCATTCTCAGAGTTGTAGTGCTCCCCTTTGGTTGCACTTCAGATTTTTGTTGCTGACATTAAGTTTCTGTTCCTAGAAAGCACAGAGCTGAGCCACGATTGCATCTGAACTGGTCCTGTTACACTGGCAAAAACAGTGCAGGTTATTGAACGTACAGAGTTCACAATACTGTAATAGAGTATATGGAAGACATCTTTTCCTGGAAAAAAATTACACATTCCCCTCAGCTACAGAAAGGGAACATCATTATGGAAAATCACTATGTAAAATGCACGTGGTAATTAGAGAAAGACCAGCCACAAATTTCAAACCTTGATTCTGAACATGCGATTTTTAGGGGTAAAGAAAAATGGAACATTTTTGACAAAACAGTTTTCCCTGACAAAGTTTGCCATTTCACTGAAAAAAGTATTTTGTGGAAATAGCAGTTTTGATAACACTTTCTTTTCAAGAAGTTTTCTGAAATCAAAAAAAGAAAGACTCCAGCTTTATAGTCTTGCAGTTATGGCATTGCCCTACAGTACTTTCCAAGTCCATGCCCTCCCTAATTTGAAGTAGGATCTTTGTCTGTAATGTCCCATTCATGCTGTAAGTAGGAGGTGATTCAGGAGGTATGCAGTAACTACCAGAAGAATCAGAGCAACCCTCGCTTTTTTTCTCCCTCATTTCATGAAAACTTTTGAGGAACTCACATTCACTCTGCATCCAAAGTAGAACAAATCTGGAAAACTATCAATGCTTTATGCAAATGGTAATGTTGTTTCCGGACCAGCCCTATTCAGGTGGTTTGGACTAGCCTGTTATAAAGACTGAGAAAACTGGACTTAACATGGGTTCAGATACTCTTGGAGCTTTGGTGCTGCCTGGCTCAATATCCACCTTTGGCCCAATGCTAGTAATGATGGATGCAACTGAGTCGTATACAAAACCAACACAATATCTGTGTGATAAGCCATAAGCTCTCAAACTAGTTGGCACATAGCTTTTGTGCCAGCTCATTTTATAGGGATGAATTCCTAGGAAATCCAGTGAAAAGGCACTCAGTTTTGGATGTAAACAGCAGAACCTTTTCTTAGCCCAAAAAGAAAGTTGTTTTAATTACCAAGGAAGAATTTCAAGGCAGGCAAAGAAAATATACTTTTTCCCTGCTGCAAATACTACCTGATACCAGAAGTCCTCAAATCTCCTAGTTTTCATGAAACAAAGTCTAACATAGTCACAAGCTACTTAGCAGCTCTGATCACACATGGTATTTCCATTCCTTTTTTTTTTGGATTCTAAGAAAAAATGCACCAAAATCATCCTTCTTAGGAAGTTCAGAGGCTCCCCTTATTTGAGATGTCCTTTTGTCAGCACCTGTCTGTAACTATCACCCTCATACACTGTTGCTACCTGACAATGTAGGTAGTTACTCCCTCTCTACCTCTAGAACTTCCTCTTCTAATCTAAATTGAATAATAAGGTCATTTTAAATATAAAGGTCACTTCCAGCAAGAAGAGGGTTGCATACCACCGCCTTGGGGAAAGGAGGCAATACACGAAAACTGGAGCGAGGAAGGGAGGTTTTCACATGATACTTTTCATGGAATCCTTCAAATCCTATGGCCCTATCACCACCATTCAAGCTTGCCCCACCTTTCATTTCCTACTACATAGGAGTGGAGAGAGCTCAGGACTCCTGAGTTGCATGGAAATGAGTGGGTGAAATGGCTCCCATGGAACAGTGTGTGGCAACAGAACAAGGAAATGCTTATTGCTGTGATCCATTATCAAGAGGTAAACATCACAATTTAGGGAGCAGAGAAGGAACAGGATTCATATATTGGAGGAACGTAAGACAGGAAAAAGTGCATGAACATGCATGCCCAGTATATTTTACCTAGTCTATTCTGTGTTTTTAAAAAAAGAATCAAAAGGTTCAGGTCCAAAATAGTCTTGGTAGTATGATGACACAGATTCACTTGAATACACAAGATCCAATGAATTGTCTCCTGTCCTGTCCTTACCACTTGTCCCTTTACCTACACATAGTTCCTCATGCGGTGCTCATTTCCCCTGGCTCTGGACAAGGAGGTGGGGGGTTGACTTTCCCCCTGTCCAGATCTAAACTTTAGACCTACAAACACACTCACATTTTTAAGCACCCTATTTGAAAATGAGGTTGCCTGATGACTGTCTTTTGAGGGTACAAACGGACCTCTTACTTCATGCAGGTCAGGGAGAAACTTTTCCTGTCTTTTTCAGGATTTCCTACACCTTCGTATGAAACAGTTGGTACTGACCTTTCTGAGACAGGACAGGGAACAACATGGGCTACTGGCTCGATCTGGGATGAGAATTACTTTGTTCCTCTGAAAAGCCTTGTTTTACAAGATCTGACAGCAAGAATGGTGAGTAGGAATGTGCTGTGGGTTTTCTTTGGCTGGGATTCAATGGGTATAGGTAAGAACATACAATAAATCAGGTTTAGAACATAACAGGAAACAATGAGGCTGATCAAGATTAGGCTGTGCATACCTAAACTGTATAAATGTAATGTTTTATTAGTAAACTCGGTGTGGCTGGGTGTAAACCAAGGATTTAGAATCGCTTCACACAAAGTACGTAAACTGTATTTAAATTGTCAGTTTACCTGCTAATGTAACTGCATATAAATCTGTCACTCACACACAGTTGCTTAGCCTTCCTGGCTGAGAATACAGTCATTTACTTTGCCATGGAGATCACATGTGCCCTTAAACTGTGCTTTCAAAACATTGACACATCCAAAATGTGTGTGTGTAAACTGGGGAATTACATCTCATTTCCCATGCTTCGAGTTTAGAAATAAATATCAATTGCACTTGTGCAGTGGCACCTTCTGTGTATTCTTAGTGTTTATCTTTTTGTGGAAGCTTAGCTGTTTACAAGGTCATTGAGTGGTATATGGTGGCAGTAGGGAGCACTAGCGGGCTACTGGTATATTTTCAACTCGAAGTGTGCAATTATCCCCACATTTTTATATATGATTGTTAATGCAAAGTGGATGGTTGGACATACAGTTGAATATTCAGATGCTGACAGTATGTAGCTAATTGCATGCACAACCACCCAACAATGCAAATTCTTTGTGGTAATTTGGGGCTCAATCCTATTCTCCGTATTAGGCATCTATCCTGTTCCACCCTGCTCATGTCCCTGAAAAAAGGTTAACCTGCCTACTTTTGTTACAAACATCATTCTAACCTTTAGGCTAAGCCACAAAAAAGCTATGAGCAGAAGAAAGATATGCTGCATGAATTGTTTTATGTGCATACATGTATGCACAGGGAGGCATTTTTTTTAAAAATAAGGAGTTCAGACTTCCCAGTCATCAAGCACACCCTTAGGGGTTTTTCACGGATGTTGCAAGACCCCTCAGTTGGTCTGAGAACAAGGGAATCACAGAGGTTCTGCTGCCTTTACTTTTGACAAAGGGACTTACAGTCTCTAAGGAAGAACACAGTATAAAAATAAAAGTATTACAAGAAATACACATTGGAAGTGTTCTCCGGTGCTGAACATGGGTGGTACTTAGAGCCTAAAAAGTTAGCAAATATACATTAAATCCACATTTTCAAGTAAGCATTTGCATCAGTGCTCATGACTAAGTACATGTATCTTCTAACCAAGCATAAGAAGCATATTTGCATGAATGCAACCTATATGCACATGCACTACACAGTGCTTATGAAGTTCCAGGGACTTTGTGCATTTCCCTAATAGGGGCACACACAAAAGTGTTTACTCATTTACCACACGAGCTGCTTCTACCTCTTAGTTCAGCTGCAAGAAATCTTCCAGTTAGCTCCTGTGGTAATAATGCTGCCGTATTAACATAAAGGCCTTGGTTCAGGATTGCATACACTAGCAAATAGGCCGGCCAAGAGAATAGTCAACCTCTTGTGGCAATATTCAGTGGAGAAGCACAGTTAGCTTTCTCTTGGGAAACCCTTGCCTGGAAAAGGGTATTGCTGCTGCTTTGACTGTGGTGATGTGTGTGTGGGTGGTACAAGGTGCGGATCGCTGTTTCCCTTCCAGTTAGAACATGCTGATCATGAGGTCATATCAGGAATCCCTGCTTGCAGAAAGGCTGTCAGATATTTTCAAACACAAGTACAGGTCTATGTGTGCGCATGCAGAATTTTAGATTGGATGAAAAAGGAGCTGGTCTGACAGTTCAGGGGAGTGTTCACAGCAAAAATACCTTACGTGACCCTCGAACCTTGTTCTAGAGCAGGGGTGGACAACCTGCAGTATGTCACACATGGGATGGGCAGCTTCTGTGTGTGGCTTGCAGCAGATCAGGAACACAGTGATTGAGCAAAGAGGCAGAGGGGCAAAGCAACAGATCAAGCAGGGGTAGGGGATCAAAGTGACACTTGGGGAGAGTGCAGGTTGTGCCTTGTGGCCCAAAAGGTTGGCCCCTGCTCCTCTAAGGTGACTAACTGTGTAAGAAAGAGAGTGTTTTAGTCTCTATTCCTTATTTATATCCCCTTGGCCTTTCTTCTGAGATGAGTACTATGGATCCCAGATAGTAAGGGTTATAAGGACACTAGGAAATGGACTGAAACAACCAACTTCTTTTTGTGCCATACGGCTGGCCACCGAGCTGCCAAGTAGAACACTGTCCCCCCGCCCCCCGGTCTTGATGGATCTAAGCCAGGGTGCTTCACCTCCAGCCCACGGGCCAAATGAGGACTGCAGAACCATCATATCTGGCCCACAGGGCCCACAGGTCCAGAAATTTAGTACTGGGGGCGTAGTGGCCATTAATATGGTCACCATCCCTCCTGCCAAACCCGCAAACACCATTCCTTGTGTGACCTGCTGGAGCCAAGCTACGCCCCCTCCCCCTGCTCAGCTGGGGCACAACCCCCCGCTTCTGGATTGGGGCCAGGCCACAACCCCTTCCCTCCCCATGGGCCCAGGTTGGGGTTTGGCCAGGCCACCTTTTTCCACAGGGTGGGGTCATCCCCTCTTCCCTCCTGTTGTGGTTGGGCCATGCCCCCTTCCCCCTGTGGGGCCAGGTTGGGGCCTGGCTGCACCCACTTCCCCCTCCCCCAGGGTCAGGCTATACCCCCTTCCCTCTCCTTGGGACCAGGGCAAGCTCTTTTCCCCTGCAGGGCTGCGTTGAGTTTGGCCTGTCCCCTGCATGGTCAGATGGTGCCTGCTATACCTGCCCCAAATACATTGCACTAGGGTACTTTGAACATGTGTGAAAATAAATGTTGTACCAGTTCACTGCCAACATAGCCACAAATATTTTGTCTTCATTTTAAAGATCTAAGCAAATGCTGGATCCATACATGTAAAAAAATAAAAAATAAAAAACCAGCCACTCCCAAAAGCATATTGCATGGAATGAACTCTGTTTTGGTATGTTCCTGGCTCTGCTCTTGTAGTTTCCGTTGTCATCAGAACCCCTTGGTGGAATTTATGCCCTTGTAAATCACGAAACCCCATTCATCATTCTCCTTCCATCCCATCTGTCCAGACAGATCTGTCTTGGAGCAGGTGATGACTAAAGCAAACATGTGCACCCAAACAATGAAGCCATGGGCAGGAAGGGCACTCACATGAGGAAAATAACCACAAAAATATTAATGATGCTTTAAATTCCCTAAATCTTTCAATCAGATGTTTCTATCCTGTGGGTAAACATGACAAACATCTTTAAAGCAAGAATGGGTAGAATCAACAGGCTTAGAGTAACTTTAATGAAGGTTCATGTGAGGTAAAGTAGTAAGCTAAAGGCCACATGTTGCTTTTATTGCAATTTTCCCCCTTGCTTTCCATTTTGAGCCAACAGTTCCCTTAGAGCCCTCATTGTCTACATACACGTGTGTGTGCATGCATGCATACACACACATTCATATATACAACAAGTATAACAGGCTTCCCCGCTGAATGCATTTAATATCTTGTCTGTGCTGGCATGCTTTTTTTCTTGCTTCACAAAAACCTGTTGAAAGCCAGACAATTCATTAATCTCTTGCCAAGAGAATTTAAATGCCAAATGGAGAAAGATGATAGTGTCTTTACTGTTTCTAAGGAAGAGCCCAATCCCACAAGGTATGGAGAACTGAAACCAGTGGGAGTTTGAGGGCGATTAGCATGTCGCAGAATTGAGCCCTCTCTATATTTTCCTGTTCCCCCACTTCTCTCTCTCTCTCTGAAAAATACACAGAATAAGTACGAACAGTTACTGTCTGACTGAGGCTCTAACAATGACACTTTGCCAGCAGCTCTTTCAGGAGGTCTCTATTGCCAAAGGAGAATGACACTTCCCCTCTCCTCAAACAAAGTTTGGGCTTGGCAAGTTAATAGGATCGACCTTTCAAAATGCAGAGGAGACATAGGGACAGTTTGGCCTTTTGCCAGTATCAATCCAGCATTTCTCCTCCCTTCCTGAGCTAACTGACAGAAAAGTCCTGGCAATGGAAATTTCAAAACTGCTTGAAAAGAAATGAGTAATCACCTGAGTTGCCTAGTTCAGCTCTGAACTGCATTATCATCAGACCATGGGCTTCTGGCACTGCTGGTACCTTTTGGTCAGCAATGAGCCTGCCAACATTCCTGGCTTACATCGCACAGTGGAGTACTATGGGGGATACTGTGTAACTCAGACAATGCAGGGGTCTCTACCAAGGCCGCCTTCTTGCTGGGGAGCGGACCTGTTTGCATTCAAAGGAGAGATGGAAGCAGTATTATCAACCCCAGGTGTTAAAAAACCATGAGTCAGGCTGCAAAAAGCCAATGAGATTGACTTAAAAAAAAGTATATTTAAAAATAATAAATGATGGAGTCCTGTTCTGGCTTTTGAAACTTTAGAATTCAGGGGTTTGTTTTGTGCTTCTTTTTTGTATAATATTAAGGACTAGATTTTTTTTTTAAAGAAATCTGAGTCTGACCTAATCACATGACTCCAGGAGCTGGAGCTTTAAGAAGAAATCCTTAGACTCCCTATAAAAGCACTGAAGTTAACTATAAGAGGGAAATACGAAGAAAAGATGTATTTTGGAGCAAATCACATTTAAATTTAGGAGGTGTCTTGAACCTCATCAACAATTTCACAGCAGATCTTATATGATTGAAGACATCTACTCTATCTGTCAATGGACGCTAGAAATTAAGGCTGATTTAATAGAGGCCTCCTAGATTTTACCTATACTAACCAAGGCAGATTCTAATCTGAGTGTAAATATACAATGTTTCCTCTCAGCTCCTCAGTTGCTACACTCAGCATCCTCCTGCATCGGACAGAAAGCAGAACCAAGAGGAGAAGCATCAGCGTTTGTAATAAAAAAAAACAAACTCAGCCTGGCTCAGTACTCAGCAGCTCTCTAGCTTGGAGCTGCAGGCAAGAGCAGTGAGTGTTGATAGGAGAAGGTTCTTCACAATTGATATAGACAGCTGCACACTTATGCCAAATGGTTGCTTTTATTGCATGTTGGACACTCCACCAGAGGCATAAGTGGGCAGTACTGCACCTTGGGTGGCCATAATGCATGGGGCAGTGGCTACAGATCAGCTGCTGGCAGTGAAAATGGCTATTTCTTTGCCTCTCCCACCAAGCTGGCAATGGGGGCAGGTAAACCAGTAGCCCCTTCTTAGTTATGCTGCTGCACCAAGCCCCTTGTGGTGGTCACCTCTGAGTCATACTATTATTGCCTCTCTCTCTGGTGCAAAGCTTATTTCTCCTGTTTATTCACTTTGCATGTACATTATTTCTCCTTACACTTTCATGTACATTATTCATTAGATCCACTTTGGTTCATTCACTGCTTGCTGAAGGAAGCACTGTTTAACAAGCAAAGACCCCCTGTTCTTTTGCAATACCAACTTCGTTTCCCATATACTATAGGTCACTATCCACTGAGACTGCATTAGCAACCATTATGCTCTTTTAACTACTAGATCAACTGACATGATGGTTCTCCATATAACTTTATCTTGTCACAGATAGATTCACAGAGCTCTTTTACTGGGGTTTCCAGTTTTAAAGTGTAGGGTGAAAAAAGCTATTTTTGGTGAATATGGATCCCCAAACAGTAGGATGCTGGGAGCCTTGGATAAATCACTTCCCCTCTCTGCCTCAGGTCTCCATACATAACTGATTTCTTCTGTAAAGAGTTTTGACATCTACTGAGGAACAATGCTATATGAAATCTAGGTATTATCATCATCACCATCATGCATTATTACTGTTATTCTGTAACAGCAGTTATGAGAGGGAAATAAGGCAATTTTACCTTCAATTTCTTCCAAAATGTGCTAGTGATCCTAAAGCTATTAAGGTAAATATAAGCCACACCCACTCTTGTGGTTCTCTGTCTCCCTCTAGTGAGTGCTGGGCCACAAATGCAGCTTGATGAGTATACAGCAGTCTTGGCTAAGAGATCCTGATGTGCAGGAAGACTAGCAAGTATGGCATAAAACCAGAATGCCTTAGCAGGAAACTCTTCAGTGAGCTAACACACAAAAAGAAATCATATAAGAAGTGGAAACTTGGACAAACACCTAAGGAGGGGTATAAGAGTATTGCTTGGGCATGCAGGGATGAAGTCAGGAAGGCCAAAGTGCAACTGGAGTTGCAGGTAGCAAAGGATGCAAAGGGTAACAAGAAGAGTTTCTACAAGTATGTCAGCAACAAGAGGCAAATCAGGGAAAGTGTAAGTCCTTTACTAAATGGAGGAGGCAATCTAGTTACAGAGGATACAGAAAACGCTGAAGTACTCAACACCTTTTTCACCTCAGTCTTTATAGGCAATGTCAGCTCCCAGGCTGCTGCATTTGGCAGCACAGTTGGGGAGAAGGTGAACAGCAAACAGTGGCAAAAGAACAGGTTAGGGACTATTTAGAAAAGCTGGACATGTACAAGTCCAGCAAGATACACTGAGGGGTGCTGAGAGAGTTGGCCAATGTAATTACAGAGCCACTGGTCACCATCTTTGAAAAATCGTCCTGACTGGGAGAGGACCCAGATGATCAGAGAAGGGCAAACAGTGCACATATTTAAGAAAGGAGAAAAGGAAGATCCAGGGAATTACAGACCAGTCAGCTTCACCTCAGTTCCTGGAAAAATCACGAAGCAGGTCCTCAAGGAATCCATTTCTAAGCACTTAGAAACAGTATGGATCCACCAGGGGCAAGTCATGCCTGACCAACCTGATTGCCTTCTGTGATAAGATGAATGACTCTGTGGATACAGGGAGAGTAGTGGACATGATATTACTTGATTTTAGAAAAGTTTTTGATACAGCCTCCCACAGCACTCTCGCTAGCAACCTAAGGAAGTATAGGTTGGATGAATGGACTGTAAAAAACCAGCTGGATTGTCAGGCTCAGAGGGCAGTCATCAATGGCTTGATGCCTAGATGGCAGCTGGTATCAAGTGGAGTGCCCCAGGGGTTGGTCCTGGGTCCAGTTTTATTCAATACCTTCATCAGTGATGTGGAAGATGGCATAGAGTGCACCTCAGCAAATCTACAGATGACACCAAGTGGGGAGTAGTAGATATGCTGGAGGGGAGGGCTAGCATTCAGAGAGACTTCAAGAAATTGGAGGATTGCACCAAGAGAAATTACATGAGGTTCAACAATGATATATGCAAAGTCCTGCACTTAGGATGAAATAATCCCATGCACCAGTACAGGCTGGGGACTAACTTGCTAGGCAGCAGCTCTGCAGAAAAGGACTTGGGGTAACAGTGGACAATAAGCTGAATATGAACCAACAGTGTGCCCTTGTTGCCAAGAAGGCTAATGGGGTTGCATTGGTAGGGACTGTTGCCAGGAGATCAAGGATGTTGATAATTCTCCTCTCTTCTGCACTGGTGAGGCCATCACATCTGTGTCCAGTTTTGGGCCCTCACTACAGAAAGGTTTTGGACAAATTGGAGAGAGTCTAGCAGAGGGCAATGAAAATTGTTAGGGGGCTTGGGCACATGACTTCTGAGGAGAGGCTGAGGGAAGTGGCCTTATTTAATGTAGAAGAAAGAAGACAGAGGGGATTTAATAGCAGCCTTTAACTACCTGGAGGGTGGCTCCAAAAAATATGGAGCTAGATTGGTCTCAGTGGTGGCAGGTGACAGAACAAGGAGCAATGGCCTCAAGTTGCAGCAGGAGAAGTTTAGGTTAGATATTGGGAAAGCCTTTTTCACTAGGAGGGTAGTAAAACAAGTGGTACAGGTTACCCAGAGGGGTTGTGGACTCTCCCTCCTTGACTCCCCCTCCATTTAAGACAAAGCCTTGGCTGGGATGATCTAGTTGGGGATGGTTCTGCTTTGAGCAGGGAGTTGAACTACGTGACCTCCTGAGGTCCCTTCCAACCCTAATTTTCTATGATTCTATACTGGATTGTTAAGTCAGGCAGGAAAGGCTTATGTTCCAAGATGCAGAGGCCAGTGACACCCCCAAATACAGAAGTATTAATGGAAACAGTGCTGGATCCATTTAAACATATTACAAATTTTCTGGAGCAGAGACTGTCTCTCCCTCCCTGTATGTGTGTTGGAATCTAGGAGCTGCCACCATACCAACAAAGGTAATTATACAAACAGTAAAAGAAAATTCACCACTCTTTTTATCAGAGAATATAGACCAGGACTAACACTTTTTTCTCACACAAGGCAATTTTGAAAGGGATCAGAATTACACGGATTGGCATTATTTGCTTATTGTTCTGATCAGCATAAGCTCTGGCAAACCTTAAAAGCCTTATCCTTAAACTATTCAAATAAATGAATTATTAAGTAGCCATCTTCTGTGTATTTTTTTCAAAATATTGAGGCAAACTTTTTATCCAGTCAGTTAAAAAAAAAATCCCCTTTCAGTTGAGATCTGGATCCACTGTTTTATAGATCTAGATCTTGCTGCTTACTTTTTTTTTAATGTATCTAATAAGTCTAATGCTCTCTGTATATGCTGGACACTGGAGGCTTGATTCTCACTGATACAAAGACATCTGTACACTGCTGAAGTGTATTTAGGGTAAATTAGAACTGGTCTCATAAGTGTCTGATTCATCTGCTGTTTTAAACTGTAGTCCTTTCTGTCTGTACAAAGTGAGGCCAAGTCAGGGTAAATTTCAAATAGTGGAGAAATATATACAGCAATTTATTCTGTGCAAGTCACACATCAGCCTGAAACAAGGGCAATAAAGAGTTGCCGCACTCCATATGTTGCTCAGAGTGGGACTGCGCATCAGGCAGGAACACTCTTCTATCAACTCCGCCCAGGGGTGGATTAATGCACAGGCCCATTGGGCCCAGGACTAGGGGCCCCTGACAAGCAGGGACCCCCTGGGGCACCAGGGGCAGCTCAGCCCAGGCAGGCGTCCTGGCTGCGGGTATCCAGGGTGGTCAGTGTGGGCATTCAGGGCAGGCAGTGTGGGCCTCCTTCCCTCTGGCTGGGCCAGGGCCAGGTCCAGGGGTGGGTGTGGGGCTCCCTGTGGCTTCCCAGGACCGTCGGCTACCAGGAGGCCCCATGGGCAGCCCCACTCCCCACCATCGGTGGGCAGCTGGTGACACCAGTTCCACTGGAACAGGACAGGGTGGGACAGCCCTGCCCCACTGGGGCCAGCAGAGAGGTGGGGGAACAGGTAGCCTGAGGGTGATGCACAGCCCATGCCCTGCTCCAGGCTGGCCCTGGCTCTGGCCCAGGCCAAACCTATGGTGCTGGGGGACCACGGCCCCGGCTGCCTGACATTGTGCAGGCCCTGGGCCCAGCCCTGCCATCACCTCAGTGGCTCTCACACCCCCTGGCTTGCCCCAGATGCACCGAGGAGGAGGGGTGGGCCCTGCTGCAGCCCCATGGAGGGCACAGAGGGAACCTGCCCTCACCTGGTGAGGGCCTCCAATTCTCTGTTTGCCCAGGGCCCCAATAAATCATAATCTGCTACTGACTCCCCCTTTGTCTAAAAGACATGTTGCACAGGACTACTTCTAGGATGTTGCTGCCAGCTTCCCAAAGCCAGGCCAGCTTGGTCTATGCAGAAAGGTGGTAGGGTGATGAAATAACCCTCTCCTGTTGGACACATGTATGTGCTTTAGGGACATACAGAAGCAGCAGTCCCTCTGTCTAGGGTCTGCAATTATTCCAGGTCCTGGGGGAGGTCAGAGAGGCAGTCTCCCTGCTCATTCAGATGAGGGGCTTAACATCATCTGGCTCTGCGTGCTAATAAGAGACCCAGTCCATTCCCACTGATTTCAAGGCACGCAGGAACAGGCCCACACAGGGTGCAGAGTTATCTAAGGCGACCATGTTCCTCCTCAAAACCAATTTGTTTTATGGCTAGATAAACACGGAGACAGGGATTGGGGAATTGCCCAAATCGTCCACAGACAGGCTGTCTCCTTAGCTTAAGCAAGCACAGCTAGCGCTCCCTCAGAAGGAGATCCAAACCTCTTAGGGTTGCAACACATATGAAGACAGATTTTCCTGCTTGATTTTCAGTACCTCTTTGTTATCATGCAGGCCAGAAGTACAGTAAGCAGTACAGGAAGCCGGGGCATTGCTGTGATGAGAAGGTACTGCCTCTAGAGACCAGAGCTAAGTCAAACAGGGATGTCTATGGTTCTAGGACTAGGAATGTTCTTCATCTGTGGAGTAGTTAACCAATCTTTGGAGTTGCATTAGAGCTTGCATTTGAACTGTGGTACAATGTGGGTCCAGTCCCTGTTTCATCACCAGCAGTTTGTCTGAAGGTCCCTAAAACAAACCTGACTCTTTGGTACAAGCCAGCATTTTCCTGAATTTTAGTGAGAAAGTATTTCCCAACAACTAGATGCATTCAAGGAGCAAAGGAAGAGCACTGCTTCCCTGGGTCTATATGGGCATGGATGCCAGTCTCATTGCTTGGGATTATTTAGGAAAACCTCTTCAGAGAAAGGGTGGGACACATGGGGGTGGTGACTCTGAAGGATGCATTGGATAACTGCCATGGAAGCTATAGCACTCCAGAGAAATCTGAATTTCCTGGATACACCCCCATCTTCAAGCTATCTGTCACTTGCAAGTAATTGTATCAGCCAATCCTGGAGAGCTCTCTGTACAGAGCTTCAGCCAGGCCTTTTTTTTGGCAGACTTGTTTATCTGGGTGTTACATTGCTTTAGGCCAAGGCTTAGTTTCTGTTGTACTTGTGCCAGTGTACACAATGCTGGCAGACTTCAGCACATGGGAGGAGTGTCATTATACCCCATGTCTCTCTCTGGAATTGATAACTGTTTGACAGCTGATCAGAGAGAGGACTGGGAAATGGGCGGAGTCCCTAGAGTGGGGTGATATCCCAGCGCAGCCAGACACTGTGGAAAAAAAAAAAGCTAGAGTTTATAAATAACAAATCAAGATTTTTTTTGGCCGGCTTTTGACCAGGACTAATGAATCTTCTGCAGCTGCTCGACTTTGACTAGATCTGGGGAAGACTGTGTTATAGAGAAAAGAAGCACTGCTTATCAGTATGTTTATACAGAGAAGAGTTAAAGGTATGACCTGATGAAATGGCTTTCATTTCTGACTGTCCAAGCATAGCAATGCCCCCTCTTGGTCTTAAAGTGACAGGGGTCACAGTACCTTGGAGTGTCCCAAAATGACGTTGTTGTGTAGAAAGTGGGAAAAGCTTACTGTGCAGTAGGCAGAATTGGGCACAGCGCCAGGGATGAAGCATAAGACCTTTTTCCCCCCTGAAGCACAAAGGCTTGACAACCAAGAACAGAATCACCCTTCTTATGTGACTGGGTGTGTGCACAGACACACTGCCAGTGTGACCATGTAAAGACACAGGTCAAAGGAAATTTTCACCAGCTTTTCAGGGTGGTGATGACATTTATGAAATCTGCCTGTGGAAATTGCAACAGGAGGGCCTTTTGCAAAACTTCACACTGAACAAATGTAACATTTTTCATAAAGCATGATGGATCTGCCCCCACTCCTGCTCAAGTCAGTGGCAAAACTCCCACTCACTGACTAGACTGGGACCCAGGAGTTTTGTATAACACCATCCACCTCACAATGCTGTTTATTTTGCAGCATTTTTTTCTTTCTATATAAATGTTTGCCCTGCTTGGAACAGTGGAAAAGACCCTTCATAGCTTGGGACTGTCAGGGACACTGACAGCCTCTTCTGCACCCAGTTTACAGCTGTTTAGGATTCATGTCTACTGTTGAAGATTTAAACACAGACAAAAAACCTGTTTTACAAGCTCTCAAGTCACAGAAAACTCCAAAGTCCTTCATAAGGAACAATGTTGACACACTATCAATAATAGCTCTATTGGGTTAAAAACCCACAATGTTTTTACAATGTCTGCCTTTTTGAGCTTTATCTCTATTGCCCGTCATGTTAGTATTCAAATGCTGAGTGCCAGGTTAGCAAACAAGAGGTAAGGATGTGAAAGGTGTTTTATGTAGACCCACCTTAATTTGGAAACAAAGACTTTCAGGATATAATTGTTCCATGCTTGGGCAAAAAATATGTCCATGTTTAACTTTATGGAGATGAGTAGTTCCATTAATTTCAGTGGGAACTGCACAGTTAATATAAAATAAAAAAGGATTTGAGGAATTTCTCATCAGTTTATAGTCATGAGAGTTGGGTGGCAGGAAGAAAACATTTCTTTACAGTCTTCACAGAAGGGAGAGGGAGAACATCTTTTCAGTTATCACAGTGCTAAGCATGGTCTAAATACAGTGCTAGAATATAGCATGTACTCTATTCAAACAATGCTTGAGAAGCTGGATTCATCTCTACTCATTCTTGGAGCAGTCTGCCATTTTCAGACTTAACTGATTAGGTTTTAAGGTCTGATGAAATCTTGTACATAAGATACAACCTCAGATATTCCTATTGTATTTTTTGTCCTTTCTGGGACATGTCTATGGCAACACCAGAGAACTGCTCATGAGCTAAAGAGATATAAGAATGCTGCCTCTAAGGAAGCTGTAACTACTTAAAATGCTGGCAGCTCCTACCACATTAGGAAGGCCTAGATATTATTATTTGGGAATGCTAAGGCATCTAAGATGACATATGTGTACTTCTCCACTCATAGGCATTACAACAACCCATCATTAAACACATGCAATACATGATGACCTTACCTCTACCCCTATAAGGGTGACAACCTTCCAATTTCTCTACCCCCACCCTACCACCATAAACCTACCCTTTAGTATCTGTTTTGCACAGTTCTGGAAAAAACACACTCACTCATACTTGAAGAAGAGGGTGTTTGAAGGCTGGAATTAATTTATTAGAATTCGAAAACCAAGTACCAGTAACTGATTTTCCAGCAACTCATTGGAAAAAAATAGCTTTACTCAGGAATTGGGGCACATCTTATTTAGATGGGCTGGAGTAACTTATCCTCGTGGTAGGTTCCCATCAGCCTGTTTGCCAAATACGGGCCATGTGTTTTATAACCATGCTCAGTGTTGGCTGCATGGTGTTTCATGTAAAACCAAGAAACTGAATTCCTACTTCAAGTGCAAAACTGCCTGCAGTTTTTAAATATGGCAATAATGTATTGCTGTTAAAATCAGACACATCACAAAAGCACTTAAAAGGTCCAATGTGCTAGATGTTGTGCAAGCAAATGGCAAAGAATAATTTCTGTTCCAGAGATTTTACAGTCTAAACAAGCAAGACAGACAATGGAAGGAAGGGGAAATAGAAATGAAAGCCAGATCTCCACCATAAATTTACTATGCTATTTTAGCAGCACCCTAAATGATGCTGCAGTACTCTGAACAGGCTACTTCCTGGACAGGGAGTAGTGTAGTCATATTTACATAGTGCTGCAAGTGGGCTAATTAGCACAGTTAAGGGACAATACTAATGGCTCCACTCATAGCACCCTGGCAAAAAATATAGGACATAAATTAAGGGATCAAGAGTCCAGTCTTGGTTGTGCCTCAGAAACAAGTATCATTTAGATGACTCTCCAACCCAGTGAGCCCATTTACAAACTGAGAATACTTCATCCACATCACAGGCATACTCTGAAAATCCATTGATGTTTGCAGACAGCAATGACAGCCTCAAATACAACATGCAAGCAAAATGGAGAAAGCCTTAGCAGATCTTGAAAAATGTGTCCCAAAAGAGACTAGGGAAGCCTGGTCAGTTCTACTTGCTACCACTGGTATAAATGGTTAGAGCCATCTAGTCTATATGAGTAGCAAATTAGGTCAACAGCACCAGATATGTTTAAATTTAGAAATTAGTTGCTATGGTTGAAATTCCATTGGTTTCTTCCATTTGTTTCTAAATACATGGAGAACATTGGTACAATGCAGCTGTCTAGTGTAAGGACAAGTTTGTGGGCCAACCTCTGAATAGAATTGTTGGCATGAAATTACTGTTGTAATCAGGGACAGCTGTGTATGAACAACCCAAGACAGAATTTAACACTGTATCAAAGAATTTAGCAATATATATATATATTATTTCTGTCTGGAGATCCTTGCTTTTATGGAGACCCCCTTCCTGATAAGTGGGCATGGATTGGGGTTTTTAGATTATCTGATTTTGCCCATTGCTACTGTGCTACAAAATAGTATTTTAAACCAGTTTTTCTCCTAGGAAGTATTGACTATTCTGAGCAGTGGATTGGACTAGATGACCTCCTGAGGTCCCTTCCAGCCCTAATTTTCTATGATTCTATGATATTAGAGGCCAAGCTTTTATGGCTTTTTGCGTGCGTTTGGGAGGATCATATTGTAGTTCTGTACAGCAGAGGGACATTGGTGTGGTTCTATGTATACTGAGGCATTAAAACAGTAAAAGACATCCCAAAATACTAGGAACTACAATATAATGAAGCCATGGCAATGAACAGGGTAATGCTCACATCTGTCTCCTTAGGCCTTGTGGGCTGCTTCTTTCAGTAAGATTTGGCAACAAAGACCTCCATTTTAAAAGAGCTTCGGAAATAATATGTGCCTCTGAGCTTTTGACCTGCCAAAACCTTAGTGTGGGGGCTGCATAACATAGGCCCAAAGTAAGGATGTGGCACACAACTGTAGAAGAAGCTTGGACCAACGTGTTAGTTATCCTTTTAAGGTAAGGAATTTTACAAGAATAAAAAGTGTT
Source organism: Crocodylus porosus (assembly GCF_001723895.1). Lineage (NCBI taxonomy): Eukaryota > Metazoa > Chordata > Crocodylia > Crocodylidae > Crocodylus > Crocodylus porosus. Next base: position 6,515,979 of record NW_017728922.1, read on the forward strand.
GCAACAAGAGGATTGCACTGGGAAAAGGACTGACCTAGCTGATGAAAGTGCCTTCCAAGTCCGTTCATTAGACAGACTCGGCTGCTATGGCAAAGGATCTTTGTCAAGAGCCAGTGAAATCCCAAACACTAGATTCCTTGGTATAACCTTGATATTTGTTGGCATAACCTGATTGCCTGTTGTGGAACCATACCCAGGATGACTTTGACTCTCCAGTATGACTGGGATTTTCATAGAAACTTAATGGAAATTTGGCCCAAATTTCAACAGGATTTGAACATTCTCCTTTGAACATCCCCGCTAGTCTGCTACATTTTCAGTCACACCACTTGCTGCCTCAAGCTCCAATTAAAGCCAGTGGGACCAGCACGTATAAATCCTGTGCAACTCTTTGAACCTCTAGGGTCCAGGTGAGCTTAGCAGGTGAGCTGAGATAAATCTGCCTGCTCCAACAGGCAAGAGGCGCTTTTCCTTTAAGAAAAACTCTGCACGGCTGGAGTGGAAGTGGCGGGTGGCATTTGAATGCTCTTTGATATCATGATACAATGTCCCCTCTGAAACATCAGGGAGTCCCCTCTCCTAATATTATTCTTTCTTCATTTCTGATTCAAGCCAAAAGTGAAAACAGAAAGCAAATAACTCTCTTTTCTGTTCTTTCATTCGTCAGCCCCCCTTCCCCCCCCCGCTGCTGTGATGGAAATGGGAAGGGGAGAGAGAAGGGGCTAGAGCCACTTAGATCAGTTTCATGCACAGGAGAAATAAGACAGGAATTATTTTTCTTGTTAGCCTTTTTGTAAGAAGACAGACAACCCTTTCAGCCCAAATACAATATTGTAATTGCTCATATTCAACTGACAGAGGTTCCCAGATGAGCTCCACTGAGGCGTCATTTACTAATCTGTCATGTTCTATAGCACCCGGCACAGAACGCTGTAAAAGTGTCTTCTTCTCTTTAAGTTATTTATATAGTTGGCTGAAAGCGCTTTGCTTGTACAAACTAGAAACTATTAGATTAGACCAGCGGAGACAGCCAGAGGCAATCTTTTTAACAAAGTGAGTGGGATTCAAAGTAGGGTTGGAAAGCAAATATTATTTCACTGGAAGTCTATTAGAGGTAGTTCCCTGGATAACAAATAAGTGCTTTGTTAGCTTAGCTTGGAGAAATGCACTGGTCAGGTTGGCACCAGCTGGGTCTAATGGTAAATTACTTGATAGCAGATGATAATTCAGTGATCAGTGGGATGCATAAGGCAATTTTGTTCTCCCTCCCCCTCTCCATATCCTTGGGTTTACTTATTTAAAATACATGTCAGAACTTAGCAGCTGGGGATGAGTCAGTTTGTTTTAAAACTTCCCATCATAACACACACACACACTAAAAAACATTATGTAAATTGAGTGTATCAGAAAGCAAATATTATTCTTATTGGGTAAAGCTAAAAGGTTCTCCATACCAGAATGTTTCAATAAAAATGTGACCTGGGTATAAATCAAGTGATAGATCCAAAGCCAATGAAGACAAAAAGAACCCTGAGTGTCCCCTAAGTGTTGGAGGTGATTAAACTGTATTCATAAAAATGTGTAAAACAATTCATAGTTACTATTAGTTGCTGGCACTGGCAACTGTAACTCTTATTCGGCCCCTGAGACAGCTGCATTTCAGTGATGGATAAAGTGATCTTGCAGTGTACTATAGTGGGCCAAATGTATCCCTTGCGTAATTCCAGAGCTTAGAAGAGAACCATGCCAGGGATAAATGTGGAGCAACATTTGTAAAACACCCTGGGATCCATTTCCTCTCAATGAAAGGTGCTCTGTACTTGTAAGGGGTTGTTATTATTTATTATTCATAACCAGTTGTCTGCTAGATGGAAATTCCCTGCTTGGGGCTTCCCAATCTGGTCTGAAGGATCAGAAATCAGCACTTAGTACTGCCTATATAGTTAGGCAGATAAAAGTCACTCAGACAACTGGGTTCATCAAACCGCTTAATGGACAGGCTATATTTTGTTTTGTTTTGTTTTTTGCTCATAAAGGGCCAGCTTGGTTTTGGCTGCAGTCAGACGTGTGAGAGACAAGAGAGATGCCCAGATGCCCTTCCACAGTGCCTCTCCTTGTGCATGGGAAATGTGTGAGTGGCTCCAGGCAACTGGCTACAAGAATACTAGGTTCCCCAATGGGCGAGGGTGGGAAGAGGCCATGTTGTCTAGCAGCCAGCAGTCATTCATGTGGGAAATACATGCCACTCTCTGTAAAAAGACATGGCAGAGATCAGACTGTCCCACTAATACCCCCTAGAGAAGGTGTACCTGCCAGCAGGCATTGTAATCAGTGCTGCGCCTTTTCTAAAGGGAACTGCCCCATAAATGCATTTTAGACCCAAATATGGATCCTTATTTGCTGTTTAGCTATTGCATTTTGCAACACTAACAGATAGTTCTAACAATTCTTTCTGGCTTTTCATATACATATTAAATCAGTGCAAGTGGTCTATTAAGAAGGCCAGTACGTACCGTGCCATTTTTATAGGATATGAAATACTTTTTTGAAAAAAAAGGCCAAATACCTCAATTTATCATTAGGCCTTTTTGTCCCAACTCCGTAACTCATAAACGATGAAGAGTAACAGGATCTCTGTCACAAATGCAGCCAATGATTGCCCAGAAGAGCAAGAGAAGAGCTGCCACGCTCTGCTTTCCCCTCCAGAAAGGTTACACAAGTTCTCTGGAGAGTTGCTTAGCTTTCACAGCCCAGCTGCAAGCCTTCTAGGAAGCCTACACTTTTTGCCTCACAAACCAGTAAAAAAGATCACAGGCAAGAAACTCGGAATGGGACAGAAAAAGTGTGCTTGTTCCTTACCAAGTGGAAAGAGAGAGAGGCTTTACGGCAGTCCAATTTAGTGAGAAATCCAATCCAGATTTACCTCTCGCTATTACAGGTGACAACCAGTGTCCAGTCATAAATGCTTTCAAATGAGCTATACAAGCTAGGGAGTCCCAGGGACACACCTCGTTTCTAAGCTGCCTGAATGGGAGGATGAGCCAAGGTCTGCTCCCAAGCCCAGCCCCTGCCTACACAGTGGCATAGCCCCAACTCCTGTCTGCCAGGGTTCCCAAGCATTCAGTCTTCCTACTCACAGTTCATCTCTAATAGTGTTGCTCCCTGGTAATGATGGGTTCACCTTTTCTGTTGCTGGCTACGCTGCCTTTTGCTTTGATCTTCCCTTTTCACTCTTCCCGCAGGGCCATATTTTTCTAAGGGAGAAGGGAGTGAGGGAGCAGACATGTCACTGACTCCCTTTGGAACAAGCCAGACAAGTCTTTTATCTGCACGGAGGTTTCACTCCATTTAGGAGGATTAAGGCTTCTCAAGTCTTACTAAAAGCCCTTGCCTGCTGATAAAAATTCACTTCAGTAGCTCAGCACTCCTGGCTCAATACATCGTAAGTAGCTTCTTAAGTGGGCAGCATGTTAAAAGCATCCGGCACAGCCCCTCGGGCATTGGCATTCCTAAAAGCAAAGGTGGATGATTTTTCAGGTGGGCTTACACAAATGAAAATGTTCCCTACTAATGGAGCTAGCCAAATTATTTGTCTTGAATAAAGCAGCTAACAAATGCAGATCATTCCTTCTGAATTACCTTGCCCCTCGCAGTTGTGTCATGAATTGCTGGTGCAGAAAAGCAGTATGCCCTGTGCTTTGCTCTCATGTTCATGACTGGCATCTGGCATTCTGAATCACAGGAAGGAGTAAAAGGAGGAGAAGAGGGATGGCTAAGGAGAAAGCTTCTGAGCAGCTTGAAGTACCATGTGGAAATGTGGGGTAGGGGTGGGGGATACTTAAGGAAACGCACTTCCAAATGAAAGTGTAATACATATAGGGCTGAGGTGGATCCAACTTTCTGAGAAGCGGAGTGCAAAAGCAGAAATGTTGCCACTGCTGGGGTGGCTGTAGCCCAACTCCCAGCCCATTTTCTTCCCCACCGTGGGCCAACCTCACCATGGAAGCAGAAGCTGAGATCTTTTTTATAAGTCCCTGAATCAGGTCATAATCTTTTCTCCCCCATTTCTTCCCTTCCCCTCCCATTTCCCTCTTCTACTACCCACAGCTGCCACTGTCCACAGCTTACCTGGGGGTGGGGAGAGGCTCCAGAACTGCTCCTGCCCTACTCCAGCCAGGCTGCACATGGAGCCAGGTTCAGCTAGAGACAGCAGTGGTGGCAGCAGATGGGTTTCCTTCCTCTGTGCCTACTCCTGGGCTAGCAGAGAACAGCAGGGAGATCAGGCAGGGTGGAGATACCTTCCCACTGCGACCGTTGTCCCTGGTGGAGCTGGTTGCAGCAGGAAGGAGTGATTCTGGAACTCCCTTCCTTCTGCCCCTGTCCCCGGCCACCCACTGAGCACAGAGGGGAAGGGACAGAAGGCTTCTTACTTGCTTCCAGGACTTAAAACTCCCCAGTTGCTGCTCTCTTGTCCTGGTCAGTCAAAAGGGTCTGTACCACTATACCCCATCTGGATCCACCCCTGTATAGGGCTGCATGTCAACAAGTGTAAATTGCTATAAGTCCATGAAATGCAGCAGAGGTACACTGATGGACACAACATGGGTATCTACCTCAAACTGTTCATTTTGATCCAAGCACAGTAATTGCTTCCTTCTCCTAGCAATGCATAAGGAGCTCAATCATGAACAGTGCTCCTTTCAAATCAATGGCACACCTATGCACAGGAGTCACTGTGACTGCATGAGCAGTCTCACTGGATGCAATGAAAATATTCAGGTGCTTGAAGTTGAGCCTGTACTTAGAAGCACTGCTCACAGCCTTGTAGGAGGAAAAAAAACCATTTCAGTGTTGTTATTTATTTAGGCCCTAAGTAAGCAAATTGGGTAAGAAAGCACCTGCCTACCTTGAAATAAAAGGCATCCCACTGAACTACAGGTGTTAGTCAGATGTTTAATATTTGGCACAGGTTTCAGTATTTTTACTGACTCAGGGCTTTATGTACAAATATGTTTCCTCCTTTTGCCCATTTACTTATATTCTTTTCCCCTACTATTCAAATTTGTGGAATCTTCTTATTTCAATATTGGGGGAAGGGAGGTTTGCTTTAATTAGTATATGCATTACACTCAAGTCCAGCTTATAGCTGAGAGGAAATGCAAAATCATTGGTTTTGGCTGGAAAGGAGGTTTCATGCTACTTTTTTTTCTGGTCTGGTTTGGTTTCTTTATCTGCTGCTCCTCCCTTCCTACAGCTGTATTACGCTGTTCATATCAGTCTCAGGCAGGCTCTGATGATCTTAATGCAGCTCTGATCTATACAGGCCAGCAGCCGAGCCTGATGATATATTACAATCTTTATTGCCCTGTTACTCCCATTCTCTCAAGTGCTTTTCCAGATCGATGGTGAAATTCCTCTAGTTCAGTGGCTGTAAGTCTGCATGCCACTTGCACACCAGATGCTGATGAGCAGAACTGTCACAAGCCAGGCTGCAAACCTTACAAATGCTCAGCCTGCAAAGGCCATGTCGCACCAATTGGGCTGCAAACTTCAGGCCCAGGTCCCTGAGGGCCATGAGAAAGGAGTGATTTCCTGCCAATGCACTGGGCTCTGCTAACTGATTGGTGTGGAAACCAGTTCTCCTAAGCAGGCCTGGTTTCTGCCCCTTGCCAGAGCTAACCTATGCCTGACCTACAGCTCCCACATCACTTCTGTGCTCAGACCCCACTTCCATTCCTCCTGCAGCTCCTGGATTTTTTCCATACTTCAGGGAGCAACTGCTAGGAGATTTCTTTCTTTACCTCCTTAGGCCCAGAGGAAATGGGAAATTTTTCAATTTTCTTGCCTTCCCAGACCACATATTGGAGGGAACAAGAAGGGGTGAGGAAATCAGAGAAAAGTGACCTATTTTTAAAAGAGAGGAGAGAATAGGGCTACCTGAGCTTCTGGTCTTTTAATTCATCTTCTCCTTCTCCCACTTAACCAAAAATTCCCCTGGGCTTCTAAGGAAATGGGATGGAGAGGCCTGCCTGCCTGTCATCTCAGGCTCCAGCAGGACATGTGGAGCTAGGGCTGCCCCTCCGCTGGCATTGCATAACAGGCATGCTCCCCTCACCATGCATGATGAGGCTCCAATGGAGACACTGGAGGAAGAGGTGGGTAGTCAGAAAACTGTCATCCCCAAGAGGAGATGCAGGGTGGTGGTGATGGGGGACTCCCTCCTGCAGGGCACTGAGGGACCCATCTGCTGTCCAGACATCCTAGCTTGTGAGGTCTGCTGCCACCTTGGAGCCTGCATCCAGGATGTTGTGGAGAGGGTTCCTAGGCTCATCTGACCCTCCAACAATTACCCCATGCTCCTCATCCATGTATGAATGACATGGCCAGGAGTAATCCAGATTGGGTCATGAGTGACTACAGGGCTCTGGGGACTAGGCTCAAGGGGTTGGCGGTGCAGGTAGTCTTTTCTTTTGTGCTCCCAGTTGCAGGCGACAGACCTAGGAAGAAAGGATGCATTGAATACATGAACCAATGACTCCAGTGGTGGTGCTACCATTAAGGCTCTGGTTTCTTCGACCACACTATACGCTTCAGGGAGAGATGATTTCTGGGAAGGGACAGCATCCACCTCATGTGGAGGCATAAATCCCTGTTCTCAGCCAGGACAGCTGATCTTCTAGATAGGGCTTTAAACTAAGATCACCAGGGGACGGAGAAACACTGGCTGGAACATGCCTGGGGAGTAGTACACATGAAAGCTCCAAAGTTGGAGACACCAGGAGAGCCACTCTTGCAAGAGCTGAGGGGTTGGTTCTCCCTCAGTGTGACAGGAAATTGAAGGTCTCAACTGGAGGACTCAGGTGCCTGTACACTAATGGCAGGATCATGCGGAACAAGCAGGAGGAGCTAGCCCTCCTACTCTCCAGTGGGTATTATGATTTAGTAGGGATTATGGAGACCTGATGGGACTCCTCACATAATTGGAACATAGCCATAGAGGGCTATATCCTACACAGAAGGGACCAAGTAGGGAAGAAAGGTGAAGGTGTAGCTGTCTATGTGAGGGAGCAGTATACCTCCTTGGAGGCTGACATTGGCTCAAAAGAAGAGCCTCTCAAAACCCTGTGATTTAAACTACGACAGGGAGGGTATGGTGAGAGAGACCTAACTTTAGGTGTATACTACAGACCACCAAAACGGAGAAGAGCTCGATTTGCAGTTCTCTCAAAAACTGGCAGAGGCCGCACGTGCATGGGACATGGTTGTCATGGGTCACTTCAATTACCCGGTTATCTCTTGGGAGAAACACAGCAAAGTCAGATTGGTCATGTTGCTTCCTGACCTATATCAAAGAACTCTGCCTGACTCATAATGTGCATGGGCCAACCAGAGGACTTGGTCTTGGCCAAAGGAGATGATTTGGTGAGTAACTTGAAGACAGAGGCTAGCCTGGGCAACAGTGACCATGAAACCATTACATTCAGTATCGGTCATTGGGCAGGAAAATCAGCTAGCAGGGTTGAAGTTTTGGACTTTAAAAATTCAAATTTCAACAGGCTCAGGGCAATAGTAAGGGAAGTGCTGTGGGACCAGGGACCAAAGATGAAAGGAGTACATGAAGAGTGGTCATTCCTCAAGCACATGATCCTCAAAGCCCAAAAGAAGTCCATTTACATGCAGAGGAAAGATAGCAGAAGGGCTGGTAAGCCCTCTTGGCTTAATAAGGATTTCATGGTCTTCTTGAAAAAGAAAAAAGAGGCATACAAACAGCGGAAGCTTGGGATAGTCCCCAAGGAAGACTATATAACAATGGCCTGCACTTGTAGGGAGCAGATTAGAAAGGTTAAGGCAGAGACTGAATTTAAGCTAGCAATGGAAATCAAGGAAAATAAGAAGTCCTTCTTTAGATATGTAGGGAACAGGAGGAAAACAAATGGAAGTGTGGGGCCACTGCTTAACAACTCAGGATAGCTGGCTACCAGCACTCAGGAGAAAACTGAACTCTTGAATAACTACTTTGCTTCAGTATTTCACCAGACTAAGGGGAAAATCATACTAGATATGGTTCAGAATGGGCATGGTGGGAATGACTGCCTTCCTACAGTCAACATTGAGCTGGTGAATGATCAGTTAGAAAAATTAGACATTAATAAGTCAGCAGGACCAGATGAACTTCATCCAAGAATGGTGAAGGAACTGGTCCAAGAAGCTGCTCATCATGACCTCTGGCAAAACTCTTCCAAAACTCGTGGTGCTTGAGGGAGGCCCCGGAAGACTGGAAGAGGCTAATGTTGTGCCCATCTTCAAGAAGTGGGGGAGAGAGGACCCGGGCAACTATAGGTCAATTAGCCTAACTTGTATCCCAGGAAAAATCCTGGAAAAATTCATCAAGGAATCTATGTATGATACGCTTGCAGGAGGTAAGATTCTGAATGACAGCCAGCATGGCTTCATCATGGGCAGGTCTTGTCTTACCAATCTCATCTTCTTCTATGACAAGATAACGTGCAACCTGGATAAGAGAGAGGAGGTTGACATTGTATACCTTGACTTGCAAAAGGCCTTTGAACTGGTATCCCATGATGTTCTCATGATAAAATTGGAGGATTGTGGGCTTAACTGCTCAACAGTTAGGTGGGTAGGAAGCTGGCTGTGGGGTAGGACCCAGAGAGTTCTAATGAATGGATCTATGTCATCCTGGTGAGAAGGGGACAATGGTGTCCCACAGGGGTTTGTGCTTAGCCCAGTGCTTTTCAACATCTTTATCAATGATTCGGCTGTGGAGGTGAAGAGCTCGCTGGCTAAATTTGTGGATGACACCAAGTTATGGGGGAGAGTGATAACACTTGAAGATAAGCTGCAGATACAGGTGGACCTAGACAGGGTGGCAAGTTCAGTGGATCAGAACTAGATGAAGTTCAACATTGAGAAGTATAAATTGCTCCATCTGGGGATAAAAAACACCCAACATACTTACAGGCTCGATGGTGCAAAACTGACTAGCACCACAATTGAAAGGGACCTAGGGGTAATAACAGACCATAGTATGAACATGAGGTGTCAGTGCAATGCTGTAGCCAGAAGGGTAAACAATACTCTGGCATGTATCAACTGATGCATCTCAAGCTAAACCAAGGAAGTGATTCTTCCACTTTATTCAGCATTGGTGAGACTGCAAATGTGTCCAGTTCTGGGTGCCACACTTCAACAAGGACGTGGAAAAGCTTGACAGAGTCCAGAGAAGAGCTGCCCGTATGATCAGAGAGACTTGCAAGGCAAGCCATACAAGGAAAGGCTGATGAACTTGGGCCTCTTCAGCCTAAAAAAGATAAGGCTGAGAGGGAACTTGGTAGCAGCTTACTGTTACATCAGGGGAATACATCAAGGGCTCAGTGAACAACTGTTCCTCAGGTCACCCTTTGGGAAAACCAGAAGTAATGTCCACACACTTCTGGAAGACCATTTCAGGCTTAAAACTAGGAAAGACTTCTTCACAGTTAGGGTGTCCAGACTGTGGAATCAACTCCCATCAGAGGTGGTACCAGAGGTGGTACACCTACCGTCAAAATCTTCAAGAGGAGATTGGGTGGTCACCTCATTGGGGTCACCTGACCCCATTTTCTTTGCTGCCTAGTGCAGTGGGGCTGGACCCGACAATCTTGCAACGTCTTTTCCAGCCCCTTACAATCTATGAATCTATGAATTCCTGCAGTGGTCTTAATTTGTAGGTCTTTCTTAAGAAGGCATGCAGATAGGAAACACCACCATAGGATTTCACCTGAAGCAGGCCTTAATTTGAGGGGTGGAACTTTCAGCATAATTTCCAGGCTTAATATGATCCTGTGCCAAACTTTCTTGTCAAAGTGCATAATACTGTTTATAGGAATAAATAATTCTGGAAGTAGATTAAAAGTCTGGATACTTGCTTCCTGAGCTAATCTGATTCAGCCTGATTCAGCTCCACTGGCACTGGGATCAACAACTTTGGGAGAAAATGATTGCTGTATCTAGGCACTTCTAGGCTAAGTACAGACAGTCAAAAAGCCAACGGCTGAATCAATTCAGTCTTTGCAGGTTAGTCTAAACTGCAGAGATTAAACAGATTAAATCAGTTAAGTGTGATACTAGATTCAACCAGGTTTATCTTAAACCAGTTTCAGCCATTTTGAAACTAGTTTAAGTGCACTGAGTTTCTGTTCTGTTATAGGTTTAAACTCATTTCTGACTGCTTAAACCGGTTTATGTGTAACTTTTGTCCCTAGTCCTACAGAAGCCCTATCTTGAGGCTTTTCATTAGGAGAAGCAGCATTATGTCCCCAAAGTTGCCTTCCTTTGGAGTTGAATTGTAGGCCCCACCTAGAAGAGACAAGATTGTGAACAATGCTGTCACCTATGAGGGAGGCCATATGAAAAGACTGAATGAATTGGTTTCTTCCCACTCAGACCCAAGGGTTAAAAGTCCAGGGAAGAGTAACTAGTGTTTCCAAACTGAAATATGGGAATAATAGGTATGAAACAGATTTCATAGATTTCATAGACATTAGGGCTGGAAGGAACCTTGGAAGATCATTGAGTCCAGCCCCCTGTCCAAAGGGCAGGAAGTCAGCTGGGGTCATAGGATCCCAGCAAGATA
>NW_017728922.1:6526916-6577739 GCF_001723895.1 Crocodylus porosus
GTCCCGGGATTTGCTTGAGAAGCATCTATGGATGCAAGCCAGCGTTTTGGTCACTTTACTAGCTGCAGCATCCCATTGCAGGCTCATGTTCATCTTGTGGTCAGTGATGAACCCCAAGTCTCTTTCTTCTGTAGTGCTATCCAGCGTAGCACTGCCAAGCCTATAAAAACAGGGAAACTATGAAGCTCAAAGCCTGCATCTAGGAAAGCATTTCCTGTTCTGTGAAAAAAAAAATTGCACATGCAAATTGTAATTAGGTACCTTGCATTTGTGAAATCATATGCACAAAATTGCAGGTCCAAATAAAGAGGCTAGAAAGAAATTCCTTTGAAAATTTGGTCTGAAAACTTGAAGGTATGTTTGTTATGGAAATGAAATAGAAATCATTACTGAGAGATCCTGTCAAACACTGCTCCTGCATCTGCTGAAGTAAAGGAGAGTTTTGTTCCTTGACCTCATATAAGTAGCTATGTCCTCGGAGTAGAATTCTCTCCCATAAACTAATGACATAGTGGCCTTACCTGAGAGACATACATGGAAAAGAGGAAGGGTGGGCCACATCTTAAGCTTTTTGGTGAGATGCTTTTCTAACTATTTAAACTCGAAAACTGAAATTTAAATTTTCCATTTCAGCTTTTCAAAGAAAAGTTGACATTTTCCATGGAACGTGGACACTTCTTATGAAAGGTTCTATTTGAAAACCCAGTCTTCCACTGAGAAACAATTTCAAAAGACAGATTTTCACCTGGCCTCACAGCAGCATGTATCACAACATTGTTGTGTTGGAGGCATAGTTAGTTCCTGTCTATAGTTCAGATTTAACTGCGAAGAGGACATGATCTAGTATTTCCTGAAACGACTAGCAAAGAAATAGATCAGCAGTTCTCCAACTTTGTTCCATATTCCATAGTCAGGACACAGAGCTTTTTTTCCATGGCCAGTGGAACCACTTTGGTTGTGATGATGACTTGTAGATTGTTGTACCTTTAGAAGTGGCTCTCTAGCTTTATATACTCCAGAATTTGGGCATTCAAGAATTCCTGAACCTTGTTTGATTATATATCTTTTAACACCACCCCCCGCAAGCCAAGCTTTGTAACCTTCTTATCAATGTTACGCATTCACCATAAATTCCACCATGATTGTGTCACAAAGATGGGATACTCACAACATAGGAGGCAAAAGTGTCTTCAATAGTTTAAACCAGAAAAGGCTGGAGAAGGAAAATGTTACTACAAAGTGTAAAATTCTTCACTAACAAAGAGGGGAAAAAAGACCCAGATAAAAAATTGAGAGACAAGCGGACATTAGGGCTGTGCGAAATTTTGCCAGGCATTTTGTTTTGACACTGTTTTGACACATTTCGAGTTCAAAACAGTGAAATCTAAATGAAATAAAATGAAGGGCTTCGAAACAGCCTCGAAACAAAATGAGGCTAGTCGAAACATTAGGAAAATTTCAAAACATTTCAAGTTTCAAAGCAGCCAACAACCAGGTGGTGGGAGACAGGGGAGAACCAGGGCTCCCAGTGGCTCCAGGCTCAGCCAGGCAGGGAGTGCAGCCCTGGCTCTCTCCACCTCCCATGGCTGGGATGCAGGAAGTCAGTCATAGTGCAGGGGAAGGAAACTGAGCCCCAGCTCAATTCTCCTCCCCAGCACTGCAATCAGGCTGGAGAAGGGAACTGAGCTGGATTGCTCAGTTTCCCTCCTCAGCCCTACAATCAGGCTGGGAAAAGCAACTCAGCCCAGCTGGGCTGAATTCCCAACCTTAGTGCAACAATCGGAGTTTGTTTCCCCAGCGTGATGGTCACACTGGGTTTGGGAACTTAGCCCAGCTGGGCTGAGTTCCTTTCCCCAGCTCGGTCATAGTGCTGGGGATGGGAACTCAATCCAGCTGGACTGACTTCCTTTCCCCAGCCTGATCTAGCGCTGGGGAGGGGAACTGAGCAATCGGGTTCAGTTCCCTTCCCCAGTTCTGGGTGGCAGCACCAGTTTCCCTCCCTCATCTGGCAGGCAGACTGGGGGCCCTCAGCCCCAGAAGGACTGACACAGCCCCCGCAGCCCTCCTGGGGTTGAGCTCTGATCTGCCTGCCAGATAAGAGAAGTTGTTTCAAGCTTCCCCATTATAGCAACTTGGTGAACTGTTGAAACAGTGTTGAAACAGCCTCACTGTTTTGACAAAACAAAATGGAACAGCTGTTTCAAACTGAAATGAAATTTGAAACAAAATGTTGTTGTGTTGAAACCTCAGAACCCAAGTTGAAATGGAACAATGCCGTTTCACACAGCTCTAGTGGACATAACCATCAGCTAGAATTGGGTAGAAGGCACACCGATTCAACACTGATTGGCATCAGTCAAAAATCATAAGATAAAAGGCTGCACTCATCATAGTACAGTGAATTAATTTCCCTATGGTTTCTTTAATATTGTTCTAATGTCATATTTTATTAAACAAAATATTAAGGGACACAGGGAAACTACAGAATCAGGTAGAAGAGGGTGTTAAAAGAGGTGACCACAAGAGTCACCAGAGTCAGTGCCACCCTGCCCTCAGGTGCCTGGCCCAGCTCCTCCTGAGCAGCAGCTGGAGGCAGGGGCTAGGCACCACTCCTCCTACTTGGGGCAGGGATTGGCCAGGGAGGGGTAGAATTGGGGGAGAGTGCTGCTGTGAGCATGAGCTGCTCATACGTGCATGTGTGTGTGTGTGGTGCCCACCTAACCACAGCACCCTGGGTTGCCGCCCATGTTGGTCATCCCTGAGTCCCACTCACAGAAGAAGTGCTTTGAACAAATTTGAGAGTCAGTGTACAAGTGTGTCCTTGGTATATTGAATAACGCTGTGTGTGTTGGGAGAGCTTCAATTACTTAATTAAGGAAATGATGATACTAAGAGTAGCTCAGAAGAAAAAAGCTCTCTCATTTGGATTCGTTTCACTTATCTTTTTGGTGAAAGATGGAAATAAAAACGGAAGCAGACATGAAATTTAATAATGTTATTGCTAGGAACTAAAATGGAAAAAATACTGGAAATGAATTAAATCTGAAGTATAAAATACTTTTAAAAAGAGAGAGAGAGAAATACAAATGCACTGGCAGAACCAAAATAATCCATTTATTTAAGCATGGAGGAGCCAATAAGTATTAAGAAATGATATGCCATGATTAGAGTGGTGAACCAAGGGTCAGGCCACCTGAGTTCTGCTCCCCACCCTTAACGCAAGTGATTATGTTATCCAGCCTCTATTTGTTTCAGTTTATCCACTTTTAAATGTGGATAATACTTCCCTCCATCGCTTTGCTGCTATGGGGTTTAATCCACTAATGCTTTGCGATGTAAATTATTGTTATAGAGTGGCATAAGTCACTTGAGAATTGAAGTTGAATTTATCTTCCATTATAAGCCTGGTTTAGAAAACACCTTCCCCATCTATCCTCCCCAAAGAGAATCCTACCCTCACTAAAATTTCACATGCCACTTCTCATCCCAGCATAGAATTTGTCCTGATGATGTGATGCATGTAACATAATACCCTTCTCCCAATCTCTAGTGTTGAGTGTTATTTCTGGGTAAGCAGTCTGAAATGGCACTCTCCTGCTCAGGAAGTTGCATCAGATTTCTTGATTAAGTCAAATATTATTTTTCTCATTGATCTCTAGACTCATTTTGAATACTGTAGCAAATCCAGGGGTCCTAGCAATTTATAGCTGAGTTTATGAGACACAACAGAGCCATTTGGTATTTCCCAGTAGTCGCTGGGATGGAAATCTGAACCCTCTGCCATAGGTCCCTGTATTTCAGCTGAAGAATAACGCCTTAAGTTTGCAACATAATGTGTGTGCCATACATCTGAACCGTTCTGACTCTATCCAGGGAGAGTGGGTGCGTACAAACAAAGAGCCCAGGACATCATCCATATACTATTATTCCAAACAGAGAGCGCTCATTGCAATGCCATTCTTGCTCTGTAGATATCAGTGTACCATTTAAATACCTGACTTGTTCTTTTGCAGTTTTCTTGCGTGTATTTTTGGAAGGTGTTGAAGAGTCCTAGCCTTTTTAGTCTCTCGTAGTATAGCAACTACTCCACGCACCTGATCATTAGGTATACTGTGATCTATATAGATAAGTTGCATGTTTAGTCACAAAAATACTAGGTTACTTATACAAATTGATGTGAATGATACTAATTTTACTCATGCACCAGAGGACATTTGGTTATCCATGTTGGTGAAATGATGGTTACAAGAAAAAAAGATGCTGCTCCATGATAGCAAGTGGTCTGTGGCTCAAGTGTTTTTCCAACTCAGCAGCTGGGGCTTGGGCTCAAATTGCTAAAATCAGTGGAAATGTTATTGTCAAAAGCCACAGATGTTAGCTTATGGGAATAATAAACAAACCTCAGAAGTTTGGAGGTTTCTGATTTGCACCCAAACATTTTGATACGACTCCAATCTTTGCCAAACTGTGGAAGTGCCAGAGGTCTAAAAACCTTAACCGGGAATCTCAGAAGAACCATCAGTTTCACAAGATTTCTGAAATTGCCTGTTTCCATCAGGGGACTGAAGAGCTGCAAGAAGAGTTTTTCATCATGTATCTCTTTACTTTCAGCCATTATTAATACTGTTTTCAATATTGTTATATTAAGGTAATGCTTAAAAGCCGCATCTGAGGTTGAAGCTACATTGTGCCAGATCCTATATAATAATATATAAGAATCACGTTACACTTTGAACTTTTCAAAAGTTGATCACTGCTAGTGATAGCTCTAGTTTGGAGCAGTCACACCTTAAGGCTAAAACCCTTCTCTGACTCTCCCCCACTTACACTGTTGTGACTTGCCACTAGAGTGCTGGCGAGCAGGGGCCTGACTAGGAGCTACAGTTGTGAGCTGCCAGAACAGGGCTGGAGAGCCAGGACAGGTTTCCATGCCTGCTCTGGAGAGAGGGGGAGAGGAGCAGTGTGAGAAACAGATTGGGGGGTGGGGAGGGAGGAACATGAAGCTGGGAGGTGGAGAGTTAATGGTATGGGGGTGGATAGTGAAATGGGAGATAGAAAGGAAATGTGGGTAGGGGAAAGGTGGTGAAATGAAGGAAGTAAGCCACTGAAGGTTAAAGTAAAAAGAAGTAACAACAAAAAATGAGTTTTTAAAGAGATAAAGAGGAAGTGAATTAGAGACAGTTTTGTGTTTCAATAAATTGGGATTGGGGGCAGGGGGGAGGTGCTGGTCATGCTTCCCGGGCTAGCTGG
The DNA here is from genome assembly GCF_001723895.1 of Crocodylus porosus. Classification (NCBI taxonomy): domain Eukaryota; kingdom Metazoa; phylum Chordata; order Crocodylia; family Crocodylidae; genus Crocodylus; species Crocodylus porosus. The sequence goes on from NW_017728922.1 coordinate 6,532,167, forward strand.
GAAGTGGGAGTGGTGAGGAAACATGGTTTTGGGGGAGCTACTGCCTCTGCCACAGGAAGGAAGCTCCAGTTTATAGGGACCAGATCCAGCCCCCTAACTTGTTACTCCCTCATTCTCCCAGATCCCACTCCTGGACCTGTTTGTGCCCTGTGACCTGGCTAGCAGGCATGTGCTCTACAGGTTGTGTGCAAAGGGTTGCACCCCTGAGGATAGGAAGGTCACACCTTCAGGGATGGGAAAGGGAGTTGGCTTGATGCCAGAACCACACCCTGGGCAGTAGAGTTCAGGGGGTGGAAAATTTGTCCACATAGAACAAGAGGGTGAGGGAGGAGATACTCTTTTCTGGGATGTTGGAGGAATGCAATTTGGTTGGCTCATCTGTGAGGCTTGGCCACACATTATTGGAACATGAGCTGGGTAACAGGGATCAAAGATAAACCTGCCCTGCAGTGGCATAACTTTAAGCTGCCTAAAGTGTGCTTAAAACTAGTTTCAGGTGTTAGTGGATAGATAATCCAGGGGTTAAGAGCTCTAGGAGCTGCCTAAAACCAATGTGTAACAAGGCCCTTGAAATATTGTACCCAAAGCGGCTTATCACTTAAGCAGATAAGACAGGCCAAAGTCTTCCCATTTTACGTACCACAAACTGAGAAATGTGAAGCTACTAGCCCAAGATGAAACACAGGTTCTGAGACAGAGCTAGATACTGAACCACAGTTTCTGAGTCTTCGTTCAGGGTTTTCTATATAAAAGCCAGCTTTCTTCTCATCCTGTCATTGCGGCACATTCACTAACCTAGATGTGTTTTGAGCTACATATACATAAATAACAATTAGAACAAATGGTTAATCAATTTTTTAAATTTCTAGACCTATTTGATTAGAATTTTGGTCAGGGATTCAGGTCATTTCCAACTGAATGTGTATTGCTTGTATTGCTTTGACTATCTCTGCTTTTGAATAGCAGCCATCAGCAATGCTGTGATAATTAACTGATTTGTTAACAACTGCTTTGTTGGAGTGAGGCTGGGGCAGTTTTGTGAATAGGGAAAGAGAGAGGGTTTCATTGCAAATTTCACTGAACAGACTCAAAAGTCTTCTGATAAATGGTTTCTTGAGGATTTTTGCTGAAGTACCTGGGATTCTAAGGGGAGAAAAGCATTTCTCAGACCAGATGCTGTGAGCCAGAGCATCCTGTCTGCAATGCCAGATGTCTAACTAGGATGATGAAGGGGAATTGTGGTTCTTATAGCGAAGATGAAATCCCAGAATTCTGAAAAAAATACTGGGCTTATCTTTGCAAAAACTTACATTTTAGTTATGAACATGGGGCAAAAATATCATAATTTCTGTTCTGCTCTTGATTTTATTCCTACTTTCAGATGTCCATTTTTAAACAAGAAATTTACAAAACCAAAATCTGCCATTGGGTATTCAAAAGAATTTTTGGCATCTAATTTCGATGCCTTAATGACCAACAGAGGTGACTGTTGGAAAATTGGATTTGCAAGATAGATAGATATGGGTTTTTTTCAACTTCTTTCAAAATTAGACAAATTTAGGAACATTTGGAGTAAAGCAATTTTGTTTTATCCCTTTTTAGTCCAGGACTCTCCATTCCGCTGTTCATTTGGTTCATCCGCTCTCCATGCAAACCTATAAACATATAAACACACTTCCTCCTAATTTCACCCTCTATAACCAGCCTCTTTGTTTTCAGTGGGGGTTGCTGAGATGTTTTCTACAGAGGAAAATGATGCCAGTATAAGGCAAGGTAGGAGCTTAAATCACTATAATTGTACTAGTATAACTCCTGTAGACAGTCTTATTTTGGTAGAAAAAAACTCTTGTTTAACTTATGTTGCTTTGCAAAGTTTAATTTAAGCCAAAAAGCACTTACTGTGGAAGTTATATTGGTATAATTAGGCAGTTTAAACGTATGAATAGAACTCTACCAGTTATATATTATTGAAAACAATAATGAAAAGATATCCCATGCAGTCAAGCCCTTAGTAAGTACTTGGTCTGCATGTCCATTTTTGTGGGTGGGCAGATAAATGACCCATAATCATCTCTGTGAACACAAATTGCCATTTTATATACTACCAAAACAAGTAGTGAGCCTACTGACTCTGCTCCCTTTTCTTGTTGTCTTTTTGCATGGCCTGAATGGTTCCTTAAGTTACTTTTACTTATCCCATACATCTCCTCTGCAAAGGTTTAAGTCAAGTTTAACAGTGAATACTGAATACTTCAGTTCATGTCCTTTCCTTCTGGGCAAAGTGCACGATCACTTGATGTATTAAATGCACATACCTGGTATTTAATTCTTTACTTGACAATTACAAATCAAGTGGCCTAATACAACATTACGAATATTTATGGCACTGCCTCACTTTCTGATTCAACAATAGTCCTCATCATCATTAAGGAAATTGTTTGCTTGTCTTGTCTTATGAAGGAAATGCATAAGGATCTGTGCATAAGGATCTGTGCATCTATGCACTTTTACTTGAGGGGCATATTTATGGGCCCAAAAAGACAGACTGAAGCCAACATTTTGCAAGCAGACACACAATGTGCTACATAGTAAATGTGTACTAAATGAATAACCATATCCTGAATGCCATATGCCTTCATTAAAAGGCAATCTTGGGAATAATCTGGCATTCTGCTTCCTCTGCAGTTCTTGAGTAGACTCCAGCCTCATGGTAGTCAATAGTAAACAGTAGGGAGCTATGGTTTTAATAACAGATTGTGACTAGTTGCTACTGTATGCAAAGCATCTCTTAGTGAAGCACACAGCCCCCTGAGGTTGGGGGAGTGCATGAGTATTTAACTTTATAGACAACCTTTTGAGTGAAAGGTACAAAAAATACAAGCCTGGGGCAGTATTACACTTAGTTGGAAACTAAGGATAGGATTTTCTAATTCGGGCTGATTCAGCAGTTTGCAGCCAAATACAACAGAATTAAATATCTGAGAAATCTAAAAATCATGTGTGCTTCTAGAGCAGAATGACCTTGTTCATTTGAAATCAGTGGCAGAACTCCCATTAACTTGAATGGTGTAGGTTCATAGCCATAACTGAAAACTACATATCAGTTAGATATCATATCAATACAGATTATTATCACTTTCTACATGTATAGAAGGAGATTTGCTCCAGAGCCAAAGAAAACCAGACACCCATCTCCCTATCAGAGTCAATGTACATATGCATTAATGTATTTTTCCTAATGTGCATTAAATTTAGTACATCCAACACGAAGTACTAAATAAATGTGTATTAGGCTGTGCTAATGCGCAGTAGCACAAGTGCACACTTTTTAGGCGATGCTTAATGCACAGTAGCCTATTTTACTGTACATTAGTGTATCAGCATGGTTTTTACGCGTGCTTTAATGCATAGCAGAATAGGCTACTGCACATTAAAACACACTAGATGCACCCAATGGGTGGTAAGTGCCTAAATCCATTTTGCCTTAGGAAAGCTCCCTGCTTAGCATCCACAATGTGCCTTTTGCATCTGATGGCCTTGACTTATTTATTAAACTATCTGTAAGATTTATTGCTGCAGGATTTACTCTGATTTTCAAGGCTGGGGTCCTAGAAAAGCAAATTCTCTATTCAGTTCAACTAGACACTTCAATGTATTTTGTTTGCATTAGCTACACTCTGTTGCATTAGTAATGTCCCATCATGTCATATTAGCAGTCTGCTTTGCTAATGCAGGAGAAGTCGTTCACGCAGTACCAAAGTCTACTTGTATTAGCAGTTGTTTTCCATTGTTTTTCATTATAGACCAAGACATTGAGCTCTGTTGGTGAATTTATATGATACCTGAGGGTGGATTAATCTAAGGGGATAATAGGGAGCTATTTTGGTTCATTTGAATTGGAACAGAAAATGTACGTTCCTTTTCTTTCTTTACCTCTTTCAAAACATGAATGAATAGTTGTTGTGATACTACTTATGACTGGATTTTTAGTTTGGCTGTCCATAGTAACAAAAATTGTTTAAAGAAATATTCCTAAATATTTTACCATTTTTCTTCTCCCTTATTTCCAAGCAAATATCCTGTTGGATGAGTGTAAGGCTTGGATTGGAAAGTTATTCCAAACTACTGAAAATTAAGCCATGATTAATTCTTATATCTATCAGAAATTGACTCCTCTGTAGGTAACAGTACATCATGACTAATAGAAACTAATATTTCAATTGCAATGCAGAATGTAGATATTCCCCTTTTCAGCATACACCTAATGAAATTATTCCTCATCTTGCCTACATTTCTACCAAGGAGAAAAGTGTGTGTGGGGGGGAAGGGGGAGGGATGGGATGAGGAAGCTCTTGTGCTCCTGGTTCTTTGATACCAGCACTTTCTGAAGCACTTTCCCAGGAACGAGGTAAGGCCAAAGCTGATCAACTACAGGTACTGTTTGTTTCTTTTATTTTGGGTGAACACAAGCAGGGAATGTCTATACCTTCATCAAGTATGTATTATAGTTGGATGGATTGAGCCATATCGAGCCCAGAGGTCAGTCCTAGGGCCAGTTTTGTTCAATATCATCATCAATGATCTGGAAGATGAGATTGAGTGCACCCTCAGCAAGTTTACAGATGACACCAAGCTGGGGGGGAGTAGTAGATATGCTGGTGGGTAGGGCTAGGGTTCAGAGACCTAGACAAATTGGAAGATTGGACTAAATAAAGAGAAGTGCAAAGCCCTGCATTTAGAATGGAATACTGCTATCCATAGGTACAAGGCTGGGGACCAATTGGCTAAACAGCAGCTCTGCAGAAAAGGACCTGGGAGAAACAGTGGATAAGCTGCAGATAAGCCAACAGTGTACCTGTGCTGTGAAAAAGGCTAACTGGGCTGCATTAGTAGTAGCGTTGTCAGCAGATCAAGGGAAGTGATTATTCTGTCTATTTGGCACTGCTGAGGCCACATGTGGAGTATTGTTTCCAGTTTTGGGGCCCCCATTACAGAAAGGATGTGGACAAATTGGAGGGAATCCAGTGGAGGGCAATGAAAATGGTTCAGAGGCTCAGGCACAAGACTTATGAGGAGAGGCTGAGGGCACTGGGCTTATTTAGTTTGGAGAAGAGAAGACTGAGAGGAGATTTAATAGTGGCCTTCAATTACCTGAAGGATTGCTCCAAAGAGGATGGAGCTAGACTGTTCCCAGTGGTGGCAGATGACAGAGCAAGGAGCAGTGGCCTCAAGTTGCAGCAAGGGAAGTTGAGGTTAGGTATTAGGAAATCTCTCTCACTAGGAGGGTAGTAAAACAAGTGGCATAGGTTACCTAGAGAGGTTGTAGAACCTCTATCCTTGGAAGTTTTTAGGGTCTGCCTGGACAAAGCCTTGGCTGGTACGATCTAGGTGAGAACGATCCTGCTTTGAGCAGGGGGTTGAACTAGATGGCCTCCTGAGGTCCCTTCCAGCCCTAATATTCTATGATTCTATATTTCAATGCTATATCCTCTACTGATACAAAACTCCATTTCCACAGATGGACGATTGGGGCTTTTATATAGACTACATGACTTTACAGGCAAATTGTGGCAAAAAAAATGCTGATTTATATCCTAGGGCTTGCTTAGCAAGCATTATGTCTCAGGTAGAACTATAAAACCCTAGCCCTATTATAATACACTGATAATAGGCTGTATTATGAAACTCAGTACTTTATTAGGTTAATACTTTGTGGTTTGGATGCTTGTTCTGTCTTCCAGAGTAAAACTTATTGCTGAACAATGATCTTCTTGTTAACACTGTGGGCCTTTTTAAACAAAAAAAAAATGTTTTAATAAACTAATGAGAGAAAGGAACTCCAGGCACATTCCTGTGTCAGATTTGATGTGTGTGTTATAAGAATATGTACACACAGACAGATCTTTCTCTCTCCAACTGTAGTGTGAAGCTATCTCAAATGGATGCTGATAGAGCTTTAATATCCTGATGCTGTGTTATGCACAAATTTGATAGAAAGCCTGCTTGAGAAGTGTTTTAAAAGGCTCCTAAAATGCTGTTGACACTACCTCTTCTCACTCTTCTAATTTGTTTTAAGTTCCACCAGCCAAATGTACTGTTGATAATTGCTATTACTTTATTGTAACAGTGCCTACAAAGAAGACAGACTGGTTGGGGTACTTACATAAAAGACTGGGGACACTGTGTTCTTCAGAACATTTGTTCCTATCTAGGTGACAGAAAACTTGCCTCTACCTAGTTTTTGGACAACTTAATCTAAGAGCTAGATGCAGAAAAGTCAAACCTGAAATGTTTGGTTTTACATCACCACAGAAGACTGTGATTTTTCATTGCTGTTGGCTGTCAGGGACCCCTCCTTCCCTAGGATGCTCATACAGTCAGTGGGGGCTCCCGTGGGGCCTGAGAAGTTTACCCAAGCATATCACATGGAAGGACTGAGGCCACAGAATCTTAGGGGCCTGTATAGCTTACTAGGTGCCATATCTAGACCATCCTTCATATTTTCTTCTGTACTCTGGACTATGTATTAAAGCACCCATTTAAAAAAAATGGCAGAAAGAAAAGAGGGAAAGCCCTTTTATTATAGTGCAGGAAGGAAATAAGCATCTGTTTTAAAATGTTGAATTTATGGACTTGATGGTCCCGCTACATAAAACGTAGATGAGAAGTAAATCAGTAAAGTAACACCTGCATTAAAGATCAGACATAAAATCAGAATCAAGTGCCCATTTCACCACAGGAATGTAAAGACAGGACTCGGTTCAATGAGTTTGCCATCCAAGAAAATCATGAGTCTTGGCTCACCATGGGCACCTAGTACATAAGCCAGGGGTGACCAGCTTCCAAAGCTGGCCACCATGTGCTCGTGCAAAGATTCAAGGAGATGCATATTAACTTCTGAAGAGCTGCATGTGACTCCAGAGCCACAGGTTAGCCACCCCAAGTCATAAGCAGTTTCTGTAAAGCAGCTGGTTTCATCTGTTGGCAGAATGCATTTGACTTTGTGAGGGACAAGCATAGAAATGGGCTTGGGATGTGTGCAAGTGTGTGTGCATACAGGCCAGGGAGTGCTTTGGATTTCACAATGGCTCTTTTTGCTAATGCCTATGAAACTTCAGTATGATATAGCATTAATATCATCTCACATGTCAGTTAATGCAAATAAAGTAAATTGCTAACAGTGTGAACGTACTGGAGATGAGCTCTGTGACATTCCTTATGTAGAAGGAGAATTGTCTCACTTCATGAAAGGAGTTAGTTTGAAGGCTAAATGTAATGATATTATGTGAGGGTAAACCAAAAGTGACTCTATTGAAGCGAATGAAAATACACTGCTGTAATACAATGAAGGAGTTGATGTTTTAATGTATCCAAATATATTCATGAAAACCCAGTGGTGATGTGTAGGGGTGCACAGGGGTGTATGTGCACCCCATGAGAGCGCTGGTGCACCCCCTCACAGCCAGTGTCCCCACTTAGGTGATGAGCAGGAGGAGCAGGCGGGAATGCTGGTGCCCCCTGAGACCACCAGCCAGGGAATGGGGCCACCAGGAGAAACGCTATTGGCACGTCCGGGTCAGCATGATCACCGCGGGGAGACCCCCTTCCCCATCGCTGTCTGGCCACTGTGGGGATAAGAGCCCCACCCCAACTCAGGAGGCACCAGTTGCCCATGTGTAAAACATTAGTGCTTGCTCCACTTCGCTGTTCATTTACATTTGATTTTGTCAGTAGGTGCAATTATTAGAGAATCACTAGAGCTTCAAATGAGAGATACAAATTAGAAAGTAGTCCAATGGTACCTTTAAAAGAACCATAATCTGCATTTTTGGCTCTGGTACCCATTGAACTAAGGGAGGGCAACTCACAGTTTAATTCTGACAGTTAGCAGGGTGCTGACAGCAACATGTTAGTACAAGACTGAATGTCTCTGTTTGGTTTTCTTTTAATTAAATCAGCATTTATATTTTAAAGCAGGTCATAAAGTTAACCTACTTTGACAACACAGAGTTACATTATAAAATAATTCCTTATAATAATTATAAATCTCTGTTAAAGCAAACTGAAATGAAATTGAAGTACTAGAAGAAGTCACCTCTCTTCCTGATAAAATAATTCATCGTATCCAAATCTCTTCTGTTGTTCAATGTTTATTTCAGATTATTTCCCCACAGCAAATCGGGTTATCTTCAGATTCTTACCTCTCCAAATATAAAATAATATTATCTGATGAGGATGATGAATTCTAAGGTGTAAATACTAAGAGCTGAAACTTCACTGAGTCATATGTACAGGTGGTAATTGCATAGCTCCAACAGGCATCTTGAAACTACATTTATTTATAGCAGTTGATGATTGTAATGTCCATATAAACCATTGCTTCAATATTCCCTAACATAGAGTTAAGTTTCTGGTGTTAAAATGTCAATTTCTAGTAAAGAAAAAAAATATTCCCAGTAATTCTTAAAGAGATGGAAGGAACAATGGTATGATTTCTGTAGCTTTGGAATCAGGGGTCAAATGACATAGGTAACATAGCGTGCATCTACACAAGATGCTTTACTGTGCATTAGACTAATCTAATGTGCACTAAAGCATCACCATCTACACAATGTGCAGGAATTACTACACAGTATATTAGTCTAATGTGCCATTTTCTAGTACTTGTAGATATAGGTACAAGAAAAACAGCATGTTAACTAATGCATCATACAGCGTGTGTAGACACTGACTGGGAGCAAACTGCAGTCAGCCTAGGCAGCAGGCTGCCTCAGGAGAAAGCTGTCTCAGCTTAGTGGGACACTGCCCACTATCCCATCCAGATCTCCATGTGGCTGGAAGAGGTGTCAGGATAGCTCTCCCTGCCCTGTGGGGATCGAGACAGGTCCCAATCTTCACAGGACTAGGAGGTAGCTGCCTACCCAGCCAGGACAATTCCCCCACCACCCTTGGGCCAACCAGCTCTCTCCCTGCCTTGGGCCAAGACAGTTCCTCCTGCCCACTCCAGAGTTTAGGCTTAAGCCCCTGTTCCCCTTGCCAGCCCAGCTTGAAGCTCCCCCTGGCTGCTGGGAGGGTGGGGGGAGGTGGGGAGGAGGGGGAGGGCAGGAATAGCCCTGGACTGGGCTGCTCCTGTTGGGCTCTGTTTGCTCCCAATGGGGGCATGTGTGTAGACATCAGTTGGGGAGCACTTTAATGAGCTTGAATTTTCTGCGCAGAAAATTCAGGCGCATTAATTGCACATGTAGACGTGGCCACAGACAGGGAAAACAGGCTGGAATTCTCATAGAAACAGTCTTTCCTAGAAGATTTCCTGTACTTCCACTTCTAGATTCAGCTCAAAATCCTGAAAGGACATCTTTTTCAAAGTATTTTAATGTTTCTGGGTTTGATTGGAAACCAGGAGTCAGATCCTCAGTTGGTATAAGTAGGCATGTTTGTATTGAAGCAAATGGAGTGACGTTACAGTAAAAGAAGTGAGAGTGAGAGGGCTTAAAAGAGGAAGAGACAGAGTAGGGATTTTTGTTTCAGATGAATCTATTTTCAAGTATCTTATTCAAAGCAAAAAAGTTTTTCTACTTATCTGTTTCTAGTCAATGGTGATCACCAGTTCTGAGGGACTCACTGTGTGATTTCTTAGCCTCCCCACCTCTCATTGTGGCCATGGTTTGTATTTAGAGGTGTTCTTGACAATTCACTAATTCAGGAGCTCTGGGAAGGCAGAGAAAGCAGAGTTCTGTAATCAGTAAATAACATGCGTGAGTTTTAAATCTGGAGCAGGGGATCTCATGGGATTCCCTTCAGAGATGTAGTATGGCTTTAGTTTACCTAGGACACTGAAAAGAAAGGAAATGCTAGGGCTTAGAAAATTATTTGCCCAGAAGAAAAAAGATATTGGACATCAATGGATGTCATTGACCCTTGCGGGTCTATCAGAAAGTTTAGCTACTAAAGAACTTAACAGCGCACTCATGTCCTGTCTGCATATGTGACATATTAAGAACTGTGGTATGAGGTCCTAAAGCAGTAGTCTCCAACCCATGGCTCACAAGAAACATGTTGCTTGCGAAAGTTTCTGATATTGCTCATGGCCACAGGGAATTAAGGAGATAAAACAGGATGATGGGAAAACAAGATACAACATGATCCTCAGCATGTTACTTGTTCAATATTGTCCGTGGGCTGGCAAAGTTTACGGGCTACTGACCTAGACAGTAAAGGGTTGGTGTTGGTAACTGGTGATGAAATCCATTTGGTGAAGGGCTCTTTCAGGGAAGGAGGTGTTTATAAGCATTTTTTGGTGGGCATGGGAAAATAGGCCTCCTTTGCAATTCTCTTTTTTTGATAATTTGAGGCCTTTGGACAACATTTTGGAGGTAATGAAACATTATTGTCCTTATGAAAGGATGTGAGAACTGCATCAATTTTACCTGAGCTTAGGTATCACTCTGACTAGGAGCACTTTTGTCTTGCGTGATTGCTATAGGAGCCTGGACAAAGCTGAAGGAAAACAGACATAGCAGCTTGCACCTTTAATTATGCTTGCTTCTTTGATCGCACGGACAATGTTAGTGATCCTGAAGGCTCAACACACAACTGAGGCAGCTGACTGGGCAGAAGCAGCTTGTGTTGAGGTGAAAGAAAACAACCACCTAGCTGAGGCATTTTGGTTTTGCTCTCTCCCAACTCAGGGTGCTGGAGGCCCTGAGTAGCTCAGTTAGCAGTAAGCTGAGGGATTGGAGACAACTCTGGCTAAGTTTTGGAGTCTGTCAACCCTGGAAAACTCTGGAGTAGGGTGCAGTGAGGAGTGATTAATGCTAGAGAGCATTGCCTTATTAGCCATTTGCAAGTGTGAAAGCAGGCCAGAGGCTACAACTGTTGTCAAGACATTGAGAGGAAGACAGAGAGTCCTATAAACTAGATATTGTTGATCTATTAATTTCTGGATTTCTCAAGTTATCCCCCACCCCCCAGTAAAACTTTCTCTGATTTAAACTCCTAGACCCAGTGTTTGTCGATTAGGAAGCACTGCTTGCCAGGGATCCCCAGAGGATGTAGTACAGTTTTGCCAGGTTTCAGGGAGGATATTTCAATTTACAAAAGGAAGCATTAGGAAACAGAACCTGGCCCTTTGCCTGTTGACAATACCCAACATAAAGGAAACAGGAGCATGCGTTAAAACCAGTGTGGCTTTGTAGCCTGAACTGGAAACCAATTTGCTTCCATTTCCAATTCAATGTCTTAACAGAGATCTACCAAAATTAAGGTCAACTTGGTGTGGATATTATTGGTTTCAAAGATCAGTGCTCTAATTTCCCTTTTTTGCATTCTTTTTAAGATCAGTTGCTATGCTGCATCTAATAGAGCTGTACTTTGTAAGTATGTGTGTATTAAGGGAATAGGAAAACATGTATGTGGATGCAGGAATTTCCCAATCAGGAATGGTCATCTAATGCCACTTGTTTTCCCTTTTAGTTTGGCAAACCCAAACTGTATTGACCTTCAAAGGACAGCACAAGGCCTATCTATTTACTCAGGCATTTCCTGAGAACTCTGCCTTGGAAAGTTGAGCCAGGGATTAGGGATGGGAAGGGAAGGATGGGACAGGACACTTTTTTATTTATTCAACTATGGTACTGTATATTTGAAAGTGTGTGATGGGTTTAAATTTGCATTTACAAATGCTCCTAGAGATAATGACAAGGGAAGGATGGAAAGAGAAACACCCCTGAGAAATAAAAATGAAGTAAATCATTTTCAGAACATAGAAACCTTGTGAAACTATTATTCCTTGTATTATCCATCTTCCCATGTATGATTTTTTTCCCCAAAATGTTTGTTTCCGGCATGAGAGGGAATGCAAAAAGCTGTATTTTTTTCTTAAATGCTAAGGAGTTCTGTGTAACTTAGAGGAATATTTCTTTTTCTGTAGTGTTTATTTCATGCTAGATATGTAGAAGTTGCATGGGAGAACAGCGTGGTTTTCTGGCTGTGGCAATGGGCTGGATGTCATGATTCCTGGGATTTATTCCTTACATTTAAGAAATCATCTCATTTGCCTCCCTAGTGTTCATTTTTTGACCACCTTTTCCATTTTGACTGTAAGGCTAAGTTCCCTAATGATACTGAGGTACCATGATTACAGTGGGAGTTAAGCACCTCAGTACCACTGAGGAACTGATCCATGCTTCTTGTGGGGGAGGAAGAAAATATCTATAAATACACATATATACAAATGATAGCACATTGGACCACGGTCTGGTTGGAAGCCTATAAGTGCTATCAACAAATAATGAAAAATGGGAGTAAAGGTTAGGACAACCTAGGGACTTTTCCATTTACTCATCACTCCTTGAAATTTGTTCTTCTTTTATTAAAGCAAGCTGCACAATGGCTCTGGTGGAGTATGGGAATGAACAAAGCCAATGTGCATCACAATAGATAGTAACACACAATAGTTTGTTACTCAAGCTGTAATTATTAACTAAGCCACTGCAGAAGCTGAAAGAAGTGGCTGGCTATGGTAAAGCACAACAGACAGTGTTCAATGAACCATTACTAAAGGGAATCCTGTTATGAAAAAGAAGCACTCCTCAGAGGCACATTTCCAGTGTGATATGATAGGATGGGCTTTAGCTCTGCGTTTTCTGTTAACCAGAGTTTGTGGGAAATTAATGTGCATTGCACTGAAAATATATCTGAATAAGAATCATATTTATGTGTCAAGACAGTTGGGATATTTAGCATGACTAGACTTTCATGGGAAGTACATGCATGCCACTTCATGCAAAATGTGCAGGATGTGCAGTTAAAGCAACTAAGTATAGAAATGGTCAGTTAGTTACCTGTCTGACTACTGCACATGCAGTTACTACTGTTGCACATACAATCAAGGTATCTAATCATGCTAATTAGATCTGTGCCCATTTTGGTGTGCATACTTTACCTGGAAATCTGACCTTTAACAGTCCAAAACAAAATTTGACCTGGGCTCTCCAAACCATGAAAGTTTGAAACATTTTCAGTGTAGAAGTTCAGAGGATTTTTAAAATTGAATCTCACCCTGTATTCACATGCAACGAAGATACACTAGTTACCCTTAAGCAGGAATTACTCTGTAGCACAATGCTCGGTTTTCATGACATGGGGAAAAATGCACATTGCAAAGCATTTTTTCCAGTACCTTCAATGTTAAAAATGCAGCAATGAGCCATTTTGATAACAGACTTGTCTCACATCAGAAAGGAAATACTTTTAATGCCTGGTGGCACGGCTGGAAATGAGCCACCTTAGTGTTGGAAGGCCTGGTGACTGACCAAAAAAACAATTAGTAGAAAGTGAGTATAAGATAATTGAAAAAATGCTAGAAGTCTCAAGCAACACAGTCAAATATTCATTACTGTGCTTCAATTATTAATAAATATTAAAAATGTATATAAATGTTTACGGCCAAATGCTGATCCTGTTCCTCAGGCTGCGCAGACCTCTACATCATGAATAAGTTCCATTGATACCTATATCCTTAGGCCTTGGTCTGGCCGCTTACACACATGCTTAATTTTCTGCAGATGAGTTGTCCTATTAATTTAACTGAGACTACTTACATAAATAAAGATGAATATGTGCATAAGGGTCTGCAGGATCATGGCCCTTGGTACAAACAAAATGTTTTCTTCATTTTATATAGTAGCTTAATCTGCTGTGCATTTCAGGAACTCAGCCACACACAGCTTTCCAGTTCCGAGAATGAAATTTAGGGGTCATTTCCCACCAATATTTTTAGGAAGTTCTAGTGAAATATTTCTGCTGAAAATCCAGGTCCATTGCTGTTAGCATTTTAGCCACAAGGCAATTACTCAGCCTGTCAAGCTAATCATCATAAATATTGCTGTAGGGCTTCTGTAATACAGTAGTAGTCGGTTTGGTCAATTCATCTGAATCCAATGACTTTACAGGAAAGGTGTTTCATTCCCAAACTAGGGATTAGAGTAAGTGTAAAAATGGTCCATTGTTACCTCATGGTTTGCTTCCTCATGACTTCTGAGTCATATTTACTGGCACATGCACAATTTTCCCCTGGGTCCAGGATAAATGCTGAATATACTATGGTATCTCAGACACAAGCAGTAAAATTATTTGTTAATATAATAGTCTCTCTTGTTAGGGATTATGGATAGAGTGAAATGAAACCAGCTTGATTTCTATGTACCAGATGGAGAAACTGAGAGCGCAATTTTGAACTGGAGGCTGTCAACAGACAATAGTAAAATGCCCACACCTCCAGGTAGTGTCCATTTTCCTTGCTTGATGGAACTCAGTGATGCTATGCTGATTTACATCAGTAAAGAAAATGACCCAAAGCATTTAAAGATGCTAAATGTATTAACTGCTCGATCAAAAAAGCAAATAGAGATGTCTTTTTACTTAATTACAGAATCCCATCACAATAGTATCTATGATGCCCATTTAAAAATATAAACGATTGAAGTTGGCCCTCTTCCTCCCTTCTAAGCTTCTGCTTGTGTGAACCTGGGGTTGTGTGTGGGTGGATGCCAGCTCTCTTGCTTTTTACTCATTTGCTTTTCACCCCACTTTCAACATCTAGAGAGAGAAGGGAGGTGCATAAAAATAACACTTTTAACAATGCTTCACTATATAACTCTTTGAATCTTAGTCTATGCAGATTAATTACTTACGGTCTACCACCCTGCAAAGTAAGCATATACTATCTAAATTTCACAGCTGAGTATACTGAGGCACCAAGCAGAGGAGAAACAAGCTCCAAACAATAAGGTAATGACGAAAGTAAAAATAGGACCTAGGAGTCAGCTGCTCACCACAAACACCATCCTTGCTCTTGGTCTGTGATGTAAAAACGGTGTGGAGTTGTCTAATCATCATTATTAGTTTTTTGGATGAGTTTTGTGGAAGGGGAGTGAGCTAATCTCTGCTGTTGCATCACTGTGTTGCCTTAAAGTATATGCCTCTCTATGGCACAGTTGTCCTTATTTTTTCTTGGATGTGCTTGGGGAGATCTTTGCTAATATCTTATTTGACAAATTCTGCAGTGCTGCATGCGCCTGCTCTCAGGCTAGCTCAGAAAGGTTTCAAATTTAACCAGAATAGCTTATCCTCTTGTAGGTCTTCTCTGTTTTAATTTTCCTGTCATTTCTAACTGGAAGATGCAAAGTCTGGTCACCAAAGCATAAGAGTGGAGATAGAAAAATCTAGATTCTCTATTGCTTGCTCTGTGGCTGATTCATTTCAGCTCTGGACAGGATATTTAACTAGAGCTGGCTGAGGAATTTTTTGCTTTCCATACAGATTTAAACGCATACAAATATTGATTTTCATCAACATTTTTCTTTTACATTTGGAGGCAGTTTCATAAACAAAATCTTAAAACCCAGTTTGCTCCAGTTTTTAGCAAGTAGAAGCTGAAAACAAAATTCAAACTCATACCAAAAATGTCATTTAAAAGAAAAGGCCAGCCCTCCCTGCCCCCTGCAAACCAAAAAAATAAACAACCCAAGCAAAGTATCAAAGTCAGGCAATTCCCAGATTAAAAAAAAATCATTGCAAGTGAAAAAAAAAATACTTTGAGGGATAATTTTCAACCAGTATCTCAGAGTCAGAGAAGGGTCTCTCCCATACCAGCTACCAATTCTGATGTCACAAGCACTCTAAATGTCTAAATGTTCATGACCCCAAAATCACCAGTTTGTGTTATGGCATGATTTATAACAAGTCAATTCTTGATTGCATCATTCAGCAGAATAGAAGCAGATGGCAATGAATTAACTCTGTTTATTTTCCTTGTCAAGTTTACTGCATGTACAAATGATGGCAGAAAAGCATTGGCTTAAACGTGACACAATATGGTGGCTAGGGGCTGTGTAAGCTCTCTTCATGCGCCTTAATTCTGACCTGTAGGCAATGCTAATACTAGAGCAGAGTTAATATGCATCTTGTCCACTTCCTTTTAGCAAAAGCTGTACCTGCTTAACTTCCTCAATAAATCACAGTTGCATACCATCTAGTGACCTCACAAGGAAATGCAATTTAGTACAGATCTATAAATCCTAGGGCACAGACTAGTGGGTCTCAACCTTTCCAGAGTTGGGGTGCTCCCCCAACACTATTTTGAATATAGCAGCACATCAGTTGAGAACCGTGGTTGATGCTACTTCAACTTGCCTCAGTGAGCATCAACCAGTTATTGATGCTTCCTGATAAAATTACCCTGAACCTGTTGCACAGCCAGCCCAGGAAGGACTGTAGCACATACTCACGTTGTGATCAGCCTAAAGCAGACAGGAGCAACCTCACAGTGTTCACCTTTCCCAGTCCAGGCCCTGCCCTGCCGCGCTTCTCAGAACAGAGGTGGGCAGATTGAGCTGTCCCATGCACCTTTGTTTCCAGAAGTGCAGCAGGGGCTGACCAGAAGGGCTACAGTAACACAGCTCTTGCCTGCTTTAGGCTCATTACAGGGCTGATGGAACAGGAGCACACATGCCAGTCTCACCAGGCGGCTGCTGCAGTGTCAGCATGTCCCAGTGCACCCGAGGGTGAAACTCCCAGCTGAGGACCACTGGTAAAGACAGTTATTACGGCTCTGCTGCTATCAAAGGAGGATGGTATTGACTTCCACAGAGCTGTGTGTATGTCAGTTTTCACAGACAGAGAATCTGGCCTCTGTTTTGGACAACGTGTTAAATATTTTTTCCATGAATGTGACACTAGCTTGTTCATGAAATGCTGTGAGTTTGGTGCCTACCTACTAACATGCTTTCTCTGCGTGGACATCAGCAAAACATGTAGCAGCTGTGCTGTAGTGAATGGTAGAATTGCTCATCCGCAGTGAAAATGCAAGTGATTTCAAGTGCAGAAAGGTTTTTAGGGACCACCTGATAAAGTATAGTTGTGGACACATGTTGCCTTATATGTATATTTACTTTATATCACACTATCAGTTAATTCATGTCAGCACTATCAACCTCTGCTTGGAAAGTGTTTATGAAACCAAAACCCAAACTGTGGTTTTCACAGCTTGCAAACAGCACCTCTGCAGGTGAATCAGACCTCCTGCTGGCTGAGTCTGTCGAAGTATGTGCACTGTGAAAAGCTTGTCTCAGTTTTTCTTAGTTTTTATTTGTTTGCTTATCTAAAATGCTTCTGCACCAGAAAGTCCCATCAAACTCTGTGATGTGACACTAAACCATATAACTTGGGTAACCCTTTTTTTAAAGCTCTTGTTTTTCCTTCAGTGCAATTTAATTTATGTACAATGTTGAAACATTTCATTCCAGGCATGTAAAGAAAACAGGAGGAAGCATATAAACTAATTGGGACTATCAATAGGTGATCAAGTCCTTGTTGTAAAAGCTCCTCTTAAGGTGATCAATGCTAAAAAGCTCTCAGGAGTGAAGAAAAGAGTTTTGCAGGACAGAATTACAAAGCTGTTAGCAATGCAGTCTCTTTTAGCAGCCTGGGTGGATACTGAATTTCATTATTCTTTCAAACTGCCACCGTGTTTTTCAAAGGAGTCTTCTCTTTTAGGCCACGCGGCAAGAACCAGCATGTCTGTGTCTGAAAATGATGTTAACCACCCTTATAGCAGCAGAAGCAACCAAACCAGCCAAGTGGTGCTGCCTGCCAGCCCCATGGATATAGGAGTGTGTGTATTTCTGCAGACACCTGCCAACTATGATCCATCCTCTACTACCTCCCCTCCAGGTGAAACTCTGATTCAGCATCTTAAACAAAACCGCAAACCTTGTCAGTCTGGGAGCTCTGCTGTTGCTCTCTTCTTTCCACCACAAGACTCTACATGTAACAAATTGACTGCCCCAGAGGGGCTGAAGTGAAGGAGCACGGTACGTTCAGTAACCAGTCTTGTCTGACACTTGCTGGTATTGAGAAACTGCTGGGCTTTGGCTCACTTGAGGAAAGGAGGTGATATTCCTGAGACTGGCGGGCTGTTCAGACTTGCATTCCCGTGGAGCTTCTCAGCACATTCTGAGCTGTCACCTGGACAGGACTTAACTATCAACCTAAATGGTTTTTTTTAGAAACAAGACATGGGGATTCATTTCTAGTCCGGGTTATAAGTGGTCAGAAATTACTTTGTTGCAATCTAAAGAGTGGCAGAAGTCCTCCCCCCTCCCCCCAAAAAAAACAACAACAAACAAACCAAACCAAACCAAACCAAACCAAACAAAAAAAAAACCCAACAAAAAAAAACCCAACCCTACAGTTGCATTTCAAATCCACCTAGAAATCTTGAAGTCATTGTCACCTTAATCTTTTCTTTTGTCCCCACAAAATCCTTTCCTAAGATAGTGTCTAGGCTATGCCTGAAGATTTTCAGCAGGCCCCTGGAACCTGGCCAGGATACCTCCTCACTGATTTTGCCTCAGCTGAAAACTTTATTCATGCCTTAGTCATTCTCTGCCTTAGCCTAGCTCCTTCTTTTATGGTCTAACCAAATCCCTATTCTTTTAAATTGCTGAATTTCACATGCCACATACAGATTATTTACTCTCTCTATTAGCAGTATTACCTCCTTCCTTTATCGAGTTCAGTGGTTTCCTCCATTTCTAAGTCCAATTCATGACTGTCTTAAAAAAGTGACTCTTCAAACCCACAATGCTTGTCTAACCACTGTAGTCTCCTCCTCTCTTGCCCTTCTTTGCTATTGTCCATTTTTTTTTTGCATCCTTCATCAGCAATTGCAGCTACAATAGATTGATCCAAGTGGTTGAAAGAAAGGGTATATATCAGAGACAAAATATTTAGGAGGACATACTACTGAAGTGAAACTGTAGGGGTTTTGTGTGTAATAGTATATATAATACTACTATCTGAGTAGTTCCAATAAGACTGGAAATCCTGGAAAGGCTAATATATATGGATGGGCTAAGACCAAAACCCTAGGTCCACATACCACTGAAACTGAGGTTTCATTCCAAATCCCTTCCAGTTGTAAGGATGGCTGTACAATGATTCCATTAATAATAATGAGTATAAACTTCCTGTCTTGTTCCAGAAGCAGACTTTTATAAGCACTGAGTTCAAAATGGTAGCTGTCATGTGATAACAACTGATCCCATGACATTTCTATATCTGTTGTGAATTATGTTTTTTGTGGCTCAAATATTGTGAGGACAAACTGCAAACTTCTCATCCACAGAGTCCTAACTAAGCCTGGAACATATACCTTGGGTCTAGGCCTTAAATTAGTGCAGGTCTGGCACCCCACTGACTGGCCTCAAATGTATGTCGTGAAGGATCTTCAGATTTCTTGTTCCTCTCATGATCAGTTTGGGGGACGTTGTTTTGAGGGTTGTTTCTGTCATTTCACTGGTAGGACAAATTGCTTTATTTCTTTTCATACACGTCCCTTGTGCTTTGGGAGGTGGTATTCACCTGTGTAACATGGCTCAGTAAAAATCAAAGTAAAACAAGGAAAGGGGCAGGTTTATCACAGAAGTGGGGATCATATTCTTTGTTCATGGATGTAAGGTAGCACTGATGAAGACAAGCAGCTCCTGCAGGTGACCTGCTGCAGATTGTTTTGCATGTTGCCACTTCTTTCATCTCTACTGTGAAACCTGATGGTTGTTTGGCTGAAAAAGGAATGAAATGCTGATGAGCATATACATAGTAGCTTTGTAGCTTTCTAACTTTTTCTTCCTAGCGACAAATCCTTCCAACTTGAACTGGCCCCAGTGCTGCTCATTTGAGCTGCACATTTCTGAGAGCTCTACTGATCCTTCTACAGTTCTCAAGTCAGGCATGCCTCTTGGATGGAGTTACTTAAGCTAGTTTATATATACACATATATCAACTCCCTTGGATTTGCTGCTCTCTTACTGTCTTTCAGACCCTCCCTTCCTCCTCCCCTGCTCTCCCTGCATGTCTTGTTGCACCTTGTTTCTACATGCCCAAATCATGCTTTAACTAACAGCTGTCTGATTCCTTGCTTCTCTTCATACCCAGCTAATTATTTTCAATTTATTGGTTAATTTTCCACGAGGAGATTAATGGGTTATTCAGCTCTGGCAGCCTGTATGTACACAGCTGTGGAACTAAAACAGGGGTGTGTGTCAGTGATCACATTTCTGATGAACTTGTGTACTAAAGGATTTTTTTTTTTTTGCTCTCTATAAAAAGCCATCAGGTTTCAGATTCTTGCCAATGAGTAATCACATTTCATGGCAAAAAAAAAAAATATCTGATAAGTTTACAATAGGAAAATTGTTAGCATGTGTCTTTTCTGTTTCTGTTTCACCAAGATGTCTAATTACACTGGCTAATGTGTTTCGGGTGTGAAGGAACCGGGCACAGAAAGAAAAGCAGCCACTGCACAGACATGGGACACAGGTTCCACTTAGCTCTACCCCTGATGGATCCCATGAGGTTGTTTTTTCCTTTACTAGAAGCCTATAAAAATGGTAGCCTGAATTCTCAGGTCCTTCGGGGTCCTGTTGGCAAACCTGGTGCATGGAGTGCAGCTCCACAACAGAAAGCTTTGCAATTTCCTTAACCAGAGAAATGCTGGTTAATGGGAAGCTAGAATAAGATTGTAGGCCTCAGATATTCTAAAGGAGGAAGAAAAGTGGAGGTGATGATATGTCTTCAGCTATTACTATTTTTTTTTCCCCAGCCCCAGTCCCCGACAGAAATAACTCTCAATCTCCTTTCTTTTCCTTAACCCAGACACAATTTGTCAAGCGGCGTTGTCTTTACCAGTTCAGCTCTTCGAAGAAAAAGGCAACAATACGGCAGCCTTCAGAAGAAGTTGCAAACATGTCTGCTGCTGAATGAAGCCTCCTGCACATCACTACAAAGAATGCACCTCCTTCTGCTGTTCTTGCTTTTGTTGAACATGGCTCAAGGTACAAAAAAGCTGAGACATCCTGTTAGGATAGGAATGGAGAAAGTGTGGGCTAGGGTAGCGTGGGCAGGAAGGCATGCAAGCATCTGGTTTGAATAGTGAAGCTGCGTGCAGTATCAGCCAAGTTTTGTAGGTTTTAGGGTTGTTTTTTTAATTCAAGTGTTCTGGAGCATTAGCAGACCCCACCCTACATGCACCTCCCAGGAAGGCTGGAACAAAGTTCATGGTGAGGGGTCAGCCTCCTCCACTTACACATGCTGCAGTTTCAAGCTAGGGTTATAAATGACTTCAAAAAGCCAAGACACACTTGAAAGGTCAAGTGTCTCCTGTGACATTTGGGAAGCGGGAGGACCTGGAGCTAGCTCTATTGCACTTCTGATGGAAAAGCAACCAGAGAGAAGACAGTTGAGTGAGTGGCCTGAAGGACATGCATTCCTAAATGTCATTTAGCCATACAACCTGCGAGGGTGTAAGAGTGGGCAGATCAAGAAACAATATTTTCATTGAAAATTCTCTCCCTCTAAACTATTTCCTGTTGGGATCTTACCCAGGAAGGCCACAGTGAGGCAGCTGGTGGGGGCAGGGGGATCAATAGTCATGTATACCAGCCTGGGTTTCCTCACAGCACTCCATTTTGAGAGCATTTAACTCCAGGCTTTTTTTTTTCCTTCCTGAGAAAAGGATCGTGCTAAGCATTACTAGAGCCGGAGGCAGCTTAGGGAATGAAATAAACACCTGACTGTTAAATGTTAAAGGTTTACTCAACCTGAAATAAAAATAGTTCTGGTTTACTCCATGAAGTTCTAGGATTTTGTTACAAGGTGAACACACAAGGGGAAGCCTTGAAAAGTTGAAACTCTTAAAAGTGGGAAAATGTTGAGACAGTTAGATAAGCCTCTCTGTCCTGCAACCTAAGAAAGTGCCGTGGTTGCTAATATGTGTTTCATGGGTGCCATCCCAAATATGGAGTGTGACGCTTTAGAGACCAGAGTCTCGAGGTTGGTTATGGTCCCTTTACACTGCCTGAGAGACAGAAAGGAGCTGTACGGCAGGTGACCATTAGCAGCGGGGAATATTAGGGACGGTATGTCAGTGATGGGCATGATAGTGGCCTTAGAAGTTCTTAGTGTTGCCAATATTTGGACTACTTCTTTACTTTCATCAGTGGGCATTTATGGATTGAAAAAGGTGGGATTAATGTGAATCTCAGATTGTTGTCCCTAGTTAACTAGTGCCAATTGTCTGGTGTTTTGCAACAAAATCCACATTACTCCCTTCCTGCATCAAGTGTAAGCAGATTTATCAGACTCCAAATCATTCCCAGTTCTCAGGCTGGTAATCTTAAAACAGACTTGGCTCCTGATAGAAAAGTCTCCAGAACTCTTTGTCCCCCAGGTGGGGCTGAAAGCCCAAAAGAGAGTCCACCTTGCTGAGAACCAAAGCCTACCATCAGCTGATTTGATAAATCAAGCTGGATTATTGGAGAGCTGTTCTCAGTAAACCTGAAATTTGCTGTTATTAACCAGAAAGTTTTGGAGGTAAGAAATTAGACTACTAGTTGGACAAAGAGAAATGAAAGCCACCTGCTTAAAGTTAGCCTTGAAGCCACTTGCTTTCTCTGTCTTTCAAATGCTCCCAGTATCTCTGCTTTCCATAGAAGCAAATCTTCCCAGGGGAAAGTCAATTCTGAAGGCAATTTTCCAAGACCATTTGGCAGATTTGTCTGGTACTTTGACTGCAAACATGAAAAGGCATTTATTCCACTAACTCAAACGTACTTTGGAAGAGACATTACTGAACTTGTTTTAGGAATATACTTTGACTGCATCAGGTTTATTGCTTCTTGTATAAATGTCAAACTCAATTTGCCTCAAAGAGGGAAAAAAATCAGAATACCTGGTAATATCTATAGATATATCGCATACAAAAATATGTTAGAAGAATATTATTTAGGTTTCAAAGACAAGTCCCTGGAACTTTAACTGTGCCCCCCTTTACACCCATTCTATTCACTGGATGATGCGGGGGCGGGGATGGGGGCCTCGGAAAACAGTCTGTGATAGGTGATCAAACAATATAGCATCTGCAAGAGGGATTAATTAAAGCTGTGAGGGTGGCTGTAAATTTGGCATTTATTTTTTAGTACTTTTGCAACCTAAATTATGCTACTTTGTACAACTTTCTTTCCTTTCCCTTTTTTTAAACAAAAAATTAAAACTAAACAGGATGGCATGTGGCAGGAACAGCCTACTCATTCCTTCACCATCTGCATGGTTTGAGCATTCAGATTTCTGTCATTTGAGATAGAAGACATGGAATGCAAAGGCACAAGACTGGTATCCTAGAAGAGGAGAAGAAATGGACCACTGTTACTACCCTATATGCTGGCCTAAGGAGATCTTGGGTGAAGTCCAGACCAGTTCTTTTTCCTCATCTTCCTTGTCACTGCTCCTAGTAGTTGTCACTGCTCCTACTATTCAAGCAGCTTTTGAGGCACAGACAGAAGTGCAGCTCCCATGTCTAACTCATGGAGTTTCACAGAAAGTACCAGAGTTAGCACAATCCATCTGACCCAACAGACATTAGGTCACATGAGGATGATAAGGCTGTGTGTCTGCAGTCTCTTCCTCCAGTTCTGCCCCCTCTCTCCTAGCCCTTGGTGATGACTCAGGATAAGAGGGGGAGAAGGCAGGCAAGGGACATCTGTTCTGGAGTTTCCCCAGCTGTGCTGAGGGGTGGGGATGGTGGATTGGAGACCCCCCACTTCAGAGGACTCTTCAATCCACCTGCCCCACTCTCTAGCACTGGCTGGGCAACTCCCAGAACAAGCTCCCTCCACTCCCTTCCCTGCGTCCCATTCTGAAAACAGCACCGAGAGCAGTGCTGGGATGTGTCAGCTGATCCCTGCTCCTGGCAAGTGCAGACAGAAGTTACTGAAGGCACTCTGCTTTGTAGTGCCTTCATTTGAACCCCCATGTAATGAGGGTTCAGATTTTTGCAGGATCAGGCCCTTTTAAAGTGCTTCGCAGCTGTGCACTTGTGTTTGGTGGTGTCTGTAGAACACTTTCAGGAACCAGACGAGACAAAAATTGTCACTTCTGTTTGTGTCTTTGGTGATTCCAGGGCATTTGCTACTTTGGTAGTGGTCTGAGCCTCTGGTGAATTTGAAAGGTTTGCTTTAAACAATTGCATTGTTAGAGTTGCAAGATTCTTTAACAGAAGAAATATTAAGCAACTTAAATATACATACTGAAGCCACTTTTCATGATAGTATAAATTGTAACAATTTAAGTGTTGGAACAGATTTTCTGTGTTACTACCTACACTGTAAAATATTTGTGTGTATGTATTAGAATAATATAGCTGTAGGTAAGCTATATCTATATCTATATCTATATCTATATCTATCTATATACTGTTCATTTTAAGGACCTGATCCTGCCAGACCTTATGTATGAACTTAAATTTCCTCATGGAAGTTCCCCATGGTATCAGTAGCTGTATAAAACTAGCTGTACAAAGCTGTATAAACCTAGCTGAAAACTTTATGTATGAATACAACCTTCCTCATGGAAGTAGCCCTATGGCATCAGTAGCTGTATATGCCTAGCTGTAAAAAGTCTGCATGTGTGTTTGCAGAATTAAGAATGAAATTAAACTGACAGTTAAAAACTTAAAACAGTTTTGGTGAAATATGGGTGAGATCCTCTGCTGACATAAATCAGGTAATACCCATCAACCTCAATGACGCTGTACTGATTCACACAAGTCAATGATATGGCCCATTAATTTTAGTGCATGAAAAGAAATCTCTGCTCTAAAACTATCAATTAGTAATAAGCTTTGAAAAAGAAGACAAAACAATTTACATTCATGTTGTTTAATGCACCTTTTCCCTTGTTATTTTAGTTGTATTTTTTCCTCTGTTCATAAGTGTTGTTGAATAAAGGGCGTCGCCAACTGGTGCCCCCTTAGTCAGGGGGGCACATGCCTCCCCAGTGAAAAGTCAGCAACTGGGGAGTGGAGGGGATCCCCCCACAGCATTACCAACCGGTGAGCAGCCATGGTGCTCCCGGAAGTGGCCGCGGCCTATGTCCAGCCACTCCCCGGCCAGCACACTCGCAGGTGGGGCACCTTGTTTCTGGACTACTTGTTCCTGTTCAGTGTACTCTACATCCCAGAAATGAGGAGATGCAGCGTCTTTAGCAAACAAGAAGCATGCCCAAGTCAGGGAGCCTGGAAAGATTCTAGCTACATGCTCAAGCCTTTTCTAAGGATTTCAGGATTTGGTGCTGACAGAAAGGGAATGAGTAGTTGGGGCTGCTTCTCAGTGCAGAGGTGGTATAGACAAACCCTGGGAGACGTTATCTGCACCCAGCATCTGGTATTCTACATAAAGAAGACAAAGAAAGGGGAAACTAAGACACAGAAAGACAAAGTGACCTATCAAAGGTCATACAGCAGGTCAATAGCTGTGCTTGGAACTGAAAAGACCAACTTTGTAAAAATGGGGGTGTAAAAAGACCTGTGTGATTTGGCATGTGGTCGTTTTCAGTGTTGAGATAGCCTGATGCAAGCCGAGAAGCTGGGGTATAGCGGCAGAATGGTTTTGCACCTAGTGAAACCACAGCTTGTGCATCAGGTTATTTAAATGCCTCCTTTGAAACAGAAGTCCACCCACCCACAGACAGCTGTGCAGACAACGTCCATTGCAGGATCTGTTGTAATTGCCATTCAGCTTTAAAGTTCCCAAAAGAGAATGGATTGATGAGGAATGTAGAACTCAAGTAGATCTCAGGTTCATGGCACAGGTTCCTGAGCCACCATGGGATGGTAAGAAGCTTCAAGCACTGGTAAACTAAGTGTAAGTTTATAATTTGGAGGCAAAAACTCTGTGTCCCAGTGCCAGCATGTTAAGCAGTCTAGACCCAATGCTAACCAGTAATGTTTTTGTAAATGTAAAACTGATGCTGTAAGTATCCCTGACGTGGAACTCTTAGTTAAGTCCTTGAGGCCTAAGAAATTTGCTCTGTGACTTCTGTGAAGCAGAGTCCGCCTGCAACTCCCAATGACTTCAGAAGTAGTTAAAGATGCTTAGAAGTTAACAGTAAAGCTCAAACCATATTATTAAAATAGAAGAATTTGGGGTCCATCCCTGCATGTTGATTGGGATTAGCCCTGTAGCTGATCAGAACCATGTCATAAGGCCTTGGTGATTATCACTTGCACCCAACCTTTGGTGAACTGGAAATCAACAGAAACAGTTTGCAAAGGCTGGTTCTCCTCAGCCCTTGAACTTCCCTTCTCTCCTCCTCCTCCTCTCCCACCAGCCTCCCTACAGCCCTGTTTGTAGTTTCACCTTGTACCTCAGTTATAAAGTTGTCTGTCTCTCAAATAGCAGTGAGACAAAAAAAATTGTTTCTTTCTGTATGAAACCTATTGACAGGCAGATCCTGTGGATTTGTCCCAGAACAACTATCTTTGAACTGAGGACTTCTTAGTGAAGCAGGGAGGTTCCTGTGGTTTTACCTTTTTTTTAAAATTGATTTTGGAATTTTTAAACAAGGTTGGTGCCTCTGATCTTTTTTCTCAGCAGCTGTGAAATCTGTTTCTCCCCCCACAACTTGTTCTACAGAAACAACGTATTGGAAAAATTAAAGGAAAAAAGAAAACTAGGAAAGATAAGTACAAAATTCTATCTGCATTCTGAATGCTTGACTATCCAGAAGCACTTTGATCCAGAGTTTGGGCTTATTGTACTGTAAAGATAAGGTTTAACTGAAAAATCTTCCTCCCTGAAGTTCATAAAGTATTATAATCTATTGTCCTCCATTGTGTTTTAGGCCCATCTCTATGAAGTACATGGTACAGCTCTGTTTCTCCTGTGAGTTTTGTCTTGCCAAGAGCTGAACAAAGAAATGTTCTACATGATCTAAAAAGCAACATTCTGATGCATCCCCAGCATGTGCCAATGTTCCCACTTGCAATAGGGGTCATATCCATTTATGGTGTAAATCAGTATAACTTACTGGACTTGAATGCTGCCATGCAGCATTGTATTACGTGAGCATCTAGCCCAGCTTATTTAATGTTATAATTCATCCATTTTCTATCACAAACGAATTAACATAGAGTATAAACCCCTCCAGCTGGTAAACCACACAAGGACACTGACATGAGGGTGAGAGTAACACTCCAGATAAAACAATACTCAACCTAAACCTTCACTTAAAACAACGGACAGAAAATATTTTGAGTCATAAGAAAGTTTGGCTATAGGGTTCTTTCTCCGCTTCTATCATGTTTCATTTTTGGGGGTCCCACATACCCTGTTTGGAACCAGAAGCAGAAGCGCCAGACTGTAAGAATGGGTGTTCATATGAAATGTCTCTCCTATCTGGAAAGAGCTAGCAATCTGCATTATAGGCACATCACGGTGAGATTCCCACATCCAGTCTGGCAGACTTTTGAGATGCAAATAAAATCTGAATTAGCCTCCAAGAATTTGGGTGGCTATGCATGCAACCAATCCTTCTGAGGCTCTCCAGTCACTAGCCCAATCATGTTTACTTCACACTCGGCCTTTCCAAATCATGTTGGAACCAGGGAGTTATTTATGTGACCTGCTTAATTGAAAGAGCACCAAATAAACTGTTATTGATCTTCAGTATTGTAGGCAACTTGTATGGAGTATTCGGCTATGTATTTTTCATTAAGACACTCTTCAGAAAAATCAGAATGCAAATGCAGCAAAAAATTGTACAGGGTTCTCAGAGAGAAAAATCAAAAGATTGTGAAATTCACTCTAGGAAAAAGAAGCTATGTTATGGGAAAAAACATATCGTTCAATGCAGGGGAAGGGTCTCAATACAAAATATCCTTTTGTGTACTTTTCCCAAAAATTTGGTCAGCCAAGGACATTCAAAAGCTTTGATTGGCAGGGGTCAGCTTTGAATTTCAAATGTCTTTTTTTGGAAAGATAAAAGGTTTCAGTGATTGAAGAGACTGGGGTTCAATTCCCTAGTCCATGCAAGTCAAGGGTACGTACAGAAGTGTAGGAAGGCACTTCTGATCGCGTTGTCACTTTGCACTTGACACAAAGCGCTGCAAGTTACAGTGCGATAGAACATAAGAGCTGTTCAGCATTGGGGGGAGGGGAGGTCAGAGTCGCCCTGCACTAGCTGAGGCCAGGAGGCAGGGGATGCTGTTGCACATCCCTTAGCATGCTCCACAGGCTCTAGAGGCTGCCACAGAGACTACTGAGAGCAGCGGAAGGAGCCAGCCATAGCCAAGCAGCTTGCCTGTCTGCAGCTGCTGTGGCCAGCCCCATCCCAAGGTTGTTACTGACAGCTTTTCATCCTAGCCCTACTGAGAGCCACAGTCTGGCGGGGGAAAAGGAAGGTGGACAGTGCCCCCAGGATCAGGGAAGCTGGCAGCCTGGCCAGGGAGGGTTCTCTCTCCCCTACTTGCTCCCCTGGTCCCAAAAGAGCAAGCACAGGGAAGAGACCCCACCCCCCCACAGTGTACCCACCTGGGCTGATTACTTTCTTAGTCCTGGGGGTGCAGGCAGGGGGGCATAGATGGCAGAAGGCTGGGGCTAATAGGGCTTTCAGGCAGGGCAGCAGGTAGGGCCACAGGGCAGCCTGGCCACAGGCTCTGGGATGCTGCAGCAGTGGGGAGGGGCGTGCACTCAGATATGCAGACAGCCAGGATTGCAGCCCCAGTGTGTTGCTGACGAGCATGGCAAGCAAGTTTCAGTCTACTTCCTTTGTGAAGGGGAAGGGGCTTGGAGGGGGCCAGATAGCCTCACAGGGCGAGAGGCAGTGCGGCAGAGGTGAATGAGGCCCTGGCTGGGCCAGGTGGTGGAATAATCAGAGCCCAGTGGTGTGTCTAAAAGCATGAGGGGTGGGGGTGCTTCTGCCACTGTGTACACCACAGGGCAGCCAATGGGGGGCACGTGCCCCCCCAGTCTGTGTGCAGGGCAAAGGCAGGCTGCAGCCATAGGCTGGGCTCTGCTCTGGCTCTGTGCCTTGCTGCTGTTGCTTTGAAAGTGGTGTGATGCCGTGTGCATCCCATCACTAGGCTACAATGCATCTCCTGCCCACCTGGCGGGAGAATGCACGTGGCATTGTGCCACTTCCAGGGAAGCTGCAGCAGGGAGCAAAGCCCAGCATGCAGAAGCAGCCGCTCCTCCCGCCCCCATGCACAGATCAGGGCACACGTGTCCCCCTGACCTCCACCAGGGTGCGCACACTGGTGGGAGCCCCCCCCACACACACCCTTGGAGGAACTGGCCAGGCTCCAATTGTCCCACCACCTGCCCCAGCCAGGATCCCATTCACTCCAGCCCCTGCCCCACTCCCTCTCTCACCACTGAGGCCTTGATCTGGCCCTCCCCCTGCCCCTTCCTTCAGAGACTTACCTGCTGTGGGGGGAGGGAGACACACGTACTCAGCCCCCCAGATAATTTTTTCTCCCTCTGCCTGTCCAGGGGGAGAGACACCTCCCCACCAATAGGGTGCACAGCTGGGCTGCTGGCTCCCCCATTCCCACGGCCTGGGACGAGAGGTTGTCACTGACAGTCCAGGGGCAGGACTGATCTGGGACTGGGCAGGCAGAGGAGACAAGCTCTGCCTGCCCAAAGCTAGAGTAGAGCCCTGTGCAAAGAAGCATGGGATATGGGCAGTATTGCCTGAAAGTAACTGAGAACTTGTACACAGGTTCACTAAGGCACTCTGCCCTAGAATGCCTTCATCTAATAGTCCATCAGATGAGAGTTAATTTTTCGTGCAATTGGACATTTTAAAAGTGCTCTGCAGCTGTGAATGCTTATTACATTATGGCTGTAGAGCACTTTCAGGGGGCCTCATTGCACAAAAAATGTAACCTCTGTACACACCCTTAGTCTCTCTGCCTGCCTTTTCTAGGTGTGTAGTCATTGTTCTGCTCTGAGCTGCTGACAGACTTTTAATGGGGCCATAAGTGGCCAAGAAAATGCCAGTACTTTTCAAAATCTGGTGGTTCGCTTTCAAATCTCGGTTTTTGGCTTGTCCCTTGTACACTACAGATGCAGATATATGGTACATACAGTTATTCACTGCACCTGGTCTATGTTTATGCAGCTTAATTCACTGGTCCTGGGAGCCAAGCAGGGAAACCAGAGTAAATATTTTGAGGTGGGAGGTGGGATCAGGGGCACATTAGCAGGTTTGCAGGGGTGGAAGTGTTGCAGGGATTGCGGGGTCTGGCAGGTTTGTGGGTGGGGGTTGCCCTGTTTGGGAAGAGTGTGGGGGTTACAAATAGCCCAGTCAGGTCAGGGGGTGGGTGGAGAAGGAATAACACAGCCCTGGGTTTTCCCAGCCCTGGGGCTGTGCTACAGACATGTACAGGCAGTTGTACAGGTTAACCTTTTTTCATATTGGGTTAACAACATCTTGATCTAAGTTACCATATCTAGTCAGATGAATCTACTTAGTCCTAGAGTGCCATTTTTGAGTAATTTAAGCTCTCTACACAACTGTGGGACTGGGTATTTAGATCAACCTAAATGTAATGCCTATATGTACCCATAGGAAACACACTTTTAGTGTGCCTAAAAATGGAGGCAAGTTTTCAAGTATAAAATGCAATTTTATAAATAGAGAATTGAGGCCCTAGGATTTCAAAGCATCTTCGTCTATATCCGTGTCCCTTCCATCTCAGTGTCATATTCATGAATTTCATCCTATGTAGAATACACCTGTAAATTTACATGGCATAATACATGTGATCATGCTCTTTTTCAGCAATTATGCCTACCATAGACCCAAGAAAGTAAACTGTTAACAGCTAATAGTGAAACCGTTTTCAACAAAATAGCACCTTATTCTGCTAAATTCTGCTAATTTATTTGGCTAATTTGAGAAATAAGGTACTTCTCTCTGTGAGTAAGGTATCCAAATCAGGCCTTTAATTAATATCTCAGAGATTATCTATAACAGTGCATCCATTTCATATTGGGCCAGACTCTATCCTGAAATACCTAAAATTGTAGGAGAGTCTTGGGTTTACTCAAGGGGAAATTTTAGTCTGTAGTTTGTAAAGAAGCATTTCTGTTGTTAAACTGTTTTTCAAAAGTGAAAAAACACACTGTTCTACAAATCACAGGCCTGGTTTTACTCTCAGTTTATCTGCCTGGGTACTGGCTCTCAACCTTTTTAGATTTGAGACACTCCTTGTTAGTGTCAAGGCACCCCTCAGAAAATGACAGCTCTTAGTTTTCCCTCATTGTTTGACTCCAAAAAACTAAGAGTAAATCTTCTGTTGCAAAGAACTCAGAAAGACCATGACAGATCCAGCATTAACGTTCTGGATTCCTATCTGAAATCTCTGGGTTTACCTTGTGAATCCCATTTGCACACCTAACAGTGCTCACATGGCATGGCACCTCACAGCACCCTTGAAAGGATCTCAAGGCACCCCAGGGTAATCCTTGCAGCAAGGTAAAAGCAAGCACCAATCAGGTCTGTCTGGCGTATCATATTGTTTTCTTAAAGGGGAGCTATATTTGAACTTAAAATTCAAGCTCCATGAGCTCTATTCTTTATTTGCATCCATGCTCTTCAACCAGGACCTTTTAGCCACACACTGTTTATAAGTAAGAGAAATCAAGTCATGCATATATATTTAAGACTACAGCCATTTTACTGGCACAGTTTAAAAGCCCTGAAATATAGGGCTTTTAACAGAAACACTTACACAGCCTTGACTACTACAGTCTGCACTAATATCACTGAACTTCCTTTGAGGGGTGAAGCTTTGCCTTGGAAACTGTAATTATCTGATGTGGTCAATTACTCCACAATAATGATGATTTTATCAGGTATTACTGCTCAAATATTTTATGATAGACTATTTAATTGTATTCCTGACCTACCAAAATACTTACAGGTGACTTACTTAAACACGGAAAGGGGGAGGGGTGAATGAATTTTCCTTTTTTATTCTGTATGTGAAAATTCAATCACTCATCACCCAGATGTGCGAGTAAGGCTGTCACTGGCTACTCATGGAGTCAGAATGGAATTAACTAAAGGTGTGAAGTTAACATGCATAAACTAAAGGACATTAAAGCCTATATTTTTGTTTAGAAGTCATTTTTGTTCAGATGACTTTTGTTTAGAAGTAAAGTGGCCATAGTTTGCTCTATCTTAATCTTCCCTGTATTTGTTGAATCATCTTACTTCTCCCTGTGTGGACAGACTCTGAGAATGGAAATGTGTGCCCTGCTGTGAAATAAAGCACAATTCTTGGGAAACAAGCGGGATGCCTTTCATGAAACTTTTCATCGGGATGCTCCGAAATACTGCAAGATGCATTCTACCTTCAGGTACACAGGTGACATGCTCACTGAAATCAAAGGGCCAGTCTTTTGTGCCTCCCCTGCTTGGGAACTGCCCGAGGCTGGCTTGACCCCTCCCACCCTCCCTCCCCATGATGGCTTCCTTTAATTCCCATCCCTGCTTCAGTGGTCATGAAAGGCTATTTGAAGAGTACAAAATTGCCATGGCGCAAGAATGTCCTGGCTGTAATTCAAGCATGCCCCTGGGACAATCTCTGCATTAAGGGCTCAAGTGGAGGTGGCACAAAGCTTTCCACTGATTACTCCCTACAGTGGTGTTATTTCTCAGTGGTGGCGGTCGTAGACAAGGGGTGGGGGGGCATCAGGGGGTTACATTTGCCAAAAGGTCTATTTATATCCAGAGTAGCTGGCAAAGGAAAACAGGTCCACTAGGCAAGTATGCATCTTCCTTAATAGGAACAACATGTATGTATTTGAGGGTAGATTTTAGCCCATGGTTTACAATAATTTTCGTGTAACATTTTCAACAACTCATTTCAAGTGTGGGTCCAGGCCTCCTGAAGGCAGATATTGACTTCAGTTCTATAGCAGAATTTTGTAGTATTTTTGGTCTTTATCCAGACACAGCATTATTGCAAACTGTCACCAAATTCTCATGAGTAGATAAGTGGTTACCCACTATTGCATCAGGATAACCAAATGGAGACATGACATTTTTTTCTTAGGGAGAAGTTTTCATGGGAAAGCTGCTTCTAGTATATGGAGTCTCAGACCATCATTTCCCCCAACAGGGCTTTTGATCACGTTCTTCAGACTTGCCAACCTTTTTACAAAGTTTAGGGTGGTAACCACAAGTATTATAAATAATATTACAAACAGAGACAGCCCCCAGGGACAGCTCTCTGATTGGCTCTCAATAACACTCATGTTATTGAGTGACTGTTTAGGTTCTGTGTTAACTGCTATACTTTTGTCACAGTTTCTTGCTAATGTGACACTTTATGCCTGAGGAGAAGAAAGGAGGCTCAGAGGGAGATGGAAGGTGAGAGAAAGCAGGAGTCCTAGGGAGAATCTGGTGAGCTGTGGTGGCTCAGCGAAGACTGTTTGGGTACAAGAGATGTCATCTGGAGTGGGACCAGCTGTGCCAGGATGTATCATGGATGCCATGGGTATTCCTTCATTTCCTATGAATACGCCATAGGGCAGGGTGTGACAGCATTATTCGTGCACTGTGGAAATCCTCTGCAGGGGAATTCCCAGTCTGTGTTTATGCTGCTAAGCCCCATGTCTGCAAGTGGGGGAACCCTCATCAGTTTGCCCTTTTACAAATGCATGCCCCAGGAAACACCCTGCTGGATTGGTCCCCTCCACACCAGCATTGTGCCCTGGCAATTCAATTGCAGGTGCAGATCAGGGATCTGGGCTTCCCTGCTCCATGTTTTCAGGGGGATTCTTAGAGCCCACACCTGCAAGCATGCAGTGGAGAAGCCCCTGGGGCTCCCTATTGCATGCTTGCAGATGTGGGCTCCAGGTTTGAGCCAGGTACCCAGGACTACTGTCAGATAAGATCAGATTCCTGAAACTCCAGGAGTGCTTGCCTGGGGTGGCTAGTGAGTACAGGCAGCCCTGAGCTGCTCATACTCTTACAGGCTTTTGTGCCCAATTGTGGGCACTTGTGGAGCAAGAAGAGGCATGGATATCTGTTTCCTTAGGTTTTGTGCTGCCATAAAAAAAGTACAGTGGCACAAGGGTGACATCTGTTTGCATCCTTTGTTTCAAGAGGAGCTATCTTCTGTGCTGTTTGGGATTTCTACTGGCACTCTGACCCTCCTCTCCTTGAAGAGGAAATCCTCCTCTCAGGGGAACTGAGCAACAAAGGAAGTCTAAGGTAGGGGTGCCATGGAGAAACCAGGGACAGTGAAGAGTCAAGGTTTCAAGCCAGAGGTGTGCCCCTCTAGAAGCTGAGGCAAGGCTAACTTCAGGAATTCCTTCAGGAGGGAGACCAGACAAGCCTTTTTGCAAGCCTAGAGGTAGCACTTCCCCTTGAAAAGGGTTGATCTATGACAGAAAGGAAATAAAGTCTTAAATGCTATTGGATGGATCACTATAAATGGTAAATACCGACTAAGAAGCAGTGCAATTTAGTGGGTGATTAATGGATTGGAGAATCAGGAAATCCAGGTTTTGTACAGACATACATAAAATGAACAGCAATCTTAACCAAACAGAATTCCAATTTAAAATGTTCTGCTCATAGTACACTTTTACAGTATTTAGAACAATAATCCTGGTTGGGCCCAGAGATGCTGCTGTATGCAAAGTAATAGTTTTATAAAAAAAACAAATGGTATGGTAAAGACAAAGTAATTGTCATGCTTTAGAAACTGTAACAGGTTACGCTTCGTTGGGTTCTATATGAATTCCATGTGATGCTGCAGCACTCATCCCAGATGCCTGAGGTTAGGATTTATAGGCAAGCTTTATGTTTTTCTTTATATTACCTTATACAGTCTATCGTATGCAGGTGAGTGATACATTTAACTAAAACACCCTTTTGCATTCATATCTTCAAACAAAAAGAGTAGAACTTCTTTCAAGCCTTGGAAATATAGCCTTTCTTCCCGCAGTGCTTCAGCTCCTGCATACAGCATATACATATTTCAGTTACCACTTAATACAATTATAGTTCATTTAGCCAGCAATTACAGTAATAGGAAGACTGGCAACCATTGTGATTCAGACTGAGGAAAATCAATGATACGTAGGGTATTTTTATCCATCCATGGAATGCCGCCTCAGTAGGGTAACACAGTCTTAAGAGAAAAGAGGAAAATTTAAGAGCACTCTGCCTTTTGTTTTGTTTTGGTACGCACATACTCATAACATTCATTTTTAATTAAAAAAGAAAATCAATAACCTGACCTATTATTTTATCAGACCTATTTTTTATTGTATTTCACCTGACAAATTAACTTTGATGGTCCAGTTCTCAGGAGCATCCTAAAATTTGTATGCTCATTAAGAGGAAAAACCTGAATTTGCAAATACAGCTTTACATGACTTAGGACTTCAAAAGCCTAATTCTGACAAGCATTTTAAAAAGTGCTAAAGTCCTTTCTGTGTTAGCAAAGTGCTCAAGTGCCTGCTTAAACATGTGGTGACAGTTAAGCACCTGTTTAAGTGCTTTGTAGGACAAGGACGGACTGTTATATTAGGACCAAGTGGGTCAGTAGAAAAACATGAGAACCAACTGCTTCCCCTGTTCCTCAATCACTTGACCACACAGTGACAAACTTATGGTGGAGAAACATATCACAACTGACTTTAATAACTATCTGAATTACATAAGTAAATATACTTTATTAACGATTTTTTCATATGGCAAAAAAGAACTTATAACTACTGTATTTATTCCATTAATCACCTCAGAAGTAGTTTGCCAACAATGGGAGATTTCTTTTGCTGTTCAAAGGAAATCTTTAAAACACTCTCATTACTGCAAAGAGTCACTTCAGAAAGAAGACTAATGATATTTTTACAGTTTGCCAAACT
The DNA here is from genome assembly GCF_001723895.1 of Crocodylus porosus. Taxonomy (NCBI): domain Eukaryota; kingdom Metazoa; phylum Chordata; order Crocodylia; family Crocodylidae; genus Crocodylus; species Crocodylus porosus. The sequence continues at coordinate 6,567,956 of NW_017728922.1, forward strand.
TTTGCTGCAGAGGAGTTTTTTGGCACCAAATCCACTTGATTCAATGAACACTACAGAATTTCCTTGTTGATCTGTACATCTCTGCATGGTGCCATCTTTTGACTGTATAACGTTACAGTACCTTGTTCTCATGATGAATTATTTTAATCAATCACTGGAGCATACTCTTGCTCTAACGATGGATTAGTGCTACGCGTCATCAGGATGAGAAGCATTGATAATGTACTCTAGGAACCCCCCACTGTTAATGGAAAAACCTGTCAAAAGAATTAACTTGCTCTGTACCAAACCAAAAAGACGTATAAGGTGCAGTTATAGCATACTTCATAAGGAAAACCCTAGTGAGGCAAGATATCTTTTGTTTCCAACTGCAGTTGGGTGAGGGGGGAGGGGGATGAGAGGGAGACGAATGGCAGTGATGTGCAGTCACTTGGCCAAATTGTCATCCCAGTACACCATCTGGGTAAAAAGTCTGTGTGTAATGGGGAATTTTACAAAGGTCAAGGGCCACTAGAGAAATCCTTAGCAGCTGAGTTGGGCAGGCTGCAGTAGGTCCCATTCTCGCTGTGTTAATGCCCTCTGAAAGAATACATAGTCAGTGGACCTGCATAGCCCTAAAACCCCTGACTGCCTTTCCTGTGGTTTGTTCAGATTCCCCTCCATAGGGGGAGCATCCTTCCCACCCCAGCCAGTGCTCTATGGCATGAAGAGAGGTACAGATCCTCTCTGTAGACTTTGCATATTTTACTTTCTCACCTTGCAACAGAGCATCAGTGTTTGTGTTGCATTTGGGGTCTCCCACAGTGCTACCCCAGCTGGAGTAATTCTTATCTATGGCATGTGATGGATTCAAGAAGTAAAGGCTAGTATCAAGTCCTACCTCAGACCCCGAAACATATGACTACATATAACTTAAATTTCATTTACATGAGTACAATTCCCATATGATGTGCTGAAAATGCACCTTGATTTATAAATCTCAAAACCCTAATGTCACATCCTAACCATACAACCGAAGTGGACTAACAAAATGCAGCATTAAATAAGTCAATAAAAGTACCGCGTGTGCATATTTAGACTCAAGAATCTTGAAACCGTTATTAGAGTTTGATCTATATATTGTGGATATATTCCATTGACTAACTGTGGAAAGAAATAAAGTGGTGATTTAGTATGTGTACTGCAGTAAAAAATCTGGTCTGATGCATTTTTATATTTAACTTGAAGATAAAACCTACTCTGCCACCGTCATACACATTACCATGATGGTTATCAAATTGAAATTCAAAAATAAAGGAAATACACAAATAATTAAACATGGTATCATTCTCAATAAGGTATATCTGTCCTGCAGAACATGAAGAAATATTGGCATAATCCCAACCTGGGTGCAGCACATCCCACATTTTATGATGAAAGCTAACTGGTACACAGGCATTTTAATTTCTCATAGGTTAGCTTTGTTCTATAATCACCAACCCAGCTCAATAATCTCATAGTTCCTGTATATCATTCTCAATGACAGAATTTTGTCACTTTGAGACAAAAATGACCTCAAAATCAAATAATAAACTTGAATTTTACAAATGGCCTCTATTTTTGTAATTGGCAAAGCTGAAAATCGAGATCCAAGCAATAGGGATGTGCAAAGCCAGCCCTATTCAATTCAGATTTGGCCTGAACCAGGGATAGTGATTCAATTTGTTGATTTGGATCACTGTCCCTGATTCAATTCAGCAGAATCCAAATCTGAAGATTTGATGCTGATTCAGAGAATCAGTGATTTGTACATAGACACAGCTTTAAATGTTTTTTCTACATACCTCAAGGTACCAGCATGGCTTGTGAACGCTGCAATTCTGGGGTGGATGGAGCATCTCACAGGAGTGGGCAGGGGCCCTCCACATGCTCAGTGGTGAACCCAGGAGTGGACTCGAAGTAATTCTGGTCCACTTCCAGGTCTTCTGGGGAGCTTGCTGGGGGGCCCCCCTGTGCCACCCCAGCTCAGTGATTAGCCTCATGGGAGGACCCTGTGTGCCTCCCCCCAGACCCAGGAGGCACTAGTCGCTGAGCCGGCAGAGGTATGGTGGGGGGCTCCCCATGTGCTCCCCAGCGGAGCTGGAAGTGGACTGTAAGTGCTTCTGGTACACTTCCAGGTCTGCTGCCGACTGTGCTGGGGACCCCCCTGTGCTTCTGTGGGATACTTCATGCACCCCAGCATCGCAGCATTCACGAGCCACCTGCTATCTACGGTTACGCAGAAAAAATATTTAAAGACGTGTCTATGTCCGAATATGCAAATCTTTCCAAATCGATTTGGGGGGTTCAAATTCAATTCAGAGAGAATAAAGAGTCCTCTGATTCAGTTCAGATTCAGAGATTCAGCCACCAAATTGGGCTGAATCTCTGCCACATCAAATCAGGGACTGAAGCTTTGCACAGCCCTATGAAACAATGCCTCTAGAAGGACTGTTATAAGGAATATGAACAGTGGTCTCTGTAGTTCAGTATACTGTCTAGAACAACGGTACCAGATATTTCTGAGGAAGGTTCAAGGAACTTTATAGAATACAGTTATGGAGTAATCTATGCCTAGAGCAATTCCCTTCCCAACCTCTGCCACTTAGTTATTGGTTTATACCACAAAGCATGAGTTTTATACCTTTTTTCTGAAAATGTGTTTATTCTTCTTATGTAAATGTGGATATCTGAATTATCTACACAAAGGTTTAACCCTTGTCTGAAGAACTATACTTTAATGCATCTCATTTACTAGTAACTTTGGACTCCCTGGATTTTGCCTCCAGTGTATCAGATAATTCTTACCTGCAGTGCGTTACCAATTTATGTGGCACAGGTCAATGGCCAGCTTCACAGCAAAACCATAATGGCCAACTACACCAGGCATGACCAACCTGCAGCATGTGTGCCAAAAATAGCATGTGTAGCCTCTATGTGGGGCATGTGGCAGATCAAGGAGTGGGTAGGCAGGTAGGGCAGACAACAGAAAGCAGAGCATCAGGGGAAGGGGCTCAGAGTGGCACTAGGGGATGGCACAGGTCTTAATTTATGGCACACCTCCAAAAAATGTTGGTCTTTTCTGAACTAAACCATCATATTCTGCATTGCTGTTAGGAGATTTGGGTTTGATTCCTGGTACTTATCTCTTGATCCTTGAGTTTCAGAAGCTGCTAATGCTATGGGGAACCTGAAGAGAAGAACAAGCACTGGCAGTGGTACTGATTGGGCGTATCTACATGTTCAATTAATATGCTTTAGGTAATGTGCGTTATATCTAGAATCTCTGGACACATCTATACATGCACTTTAATGTGCATTAAAGTATCACTAAAAAGTGGTATTTAGTTAATGCACATTAAAATAAGCTAATGTACATTAAGCATTACTTAAAAATCATGGGCACTTTTACATATGCTCCAGGGGTGGGGCGAGTGGTGTTTTAATTAGAAGGGCTCTGAGAGCCACTCTGATTAAAGTGCTGCCATGTCCCCTGTATCAGCATTCCCATGCTTAACAATGGTGGCAGTGGAATTGAACTAACACTCATTCAATGAGCTTTAGTTCAAGCACCTGTGCCACCATTGTAAAGCATGGGGATGCTGATACATGAGATTCAGGAGGCTTCTGGAGTGTAGCAATTGCCACACTCCAGCAGACTTGATTAACTGAGTCTGCTCCGACATGCTGGAATTCCAGTGCAATCGGGGCAGCCTTGGGCCTTGTGTATAGGTGCCCCATGCTCTATAGTTAATGCACATGAAGACAGGTTAAGCTGCATTTTCCTAGTACCTCACAATGGAAGGCATTTTTATGCATACTTTGAGGGTGAGGGTGTGGGGGTACTTAAATTAGAGTGGATCTCAGAGCTGCTCTAATTAAAGTGCCTGGAGCATCTTGTGTATCAGTGTTCCTGCATTAAAATAGCAACAGGGGCACTTTATGTAAAGCTCATTGAATGAATTTTAATTAAAGCTTCCCCACCACCATTTTGAACTATGGGGACACCAATACATGTGACATGGAAGCTGGTTGGAGCATGGTAATTACCACGTTCCGGAAGACTCAATCAAGTCTGCTTTGACATGCTGTAATTACAGTGGGTCAGAGCAGATTCTGTATTTGTGTACAGGCACCTGGAGGTGCAAGATATAATGCACATTAACTAAAGTATGGTAATGCATGTGTAGACGTATCCTCCATTGTGAGGTACTAGAAAAATGCTCATTAGCCTATTTTAATGCACGTTACCTAAAGAGCACTTTTTGGTGACACTTCAATGCACTTTAAAATAGGATAATGTACATTAAAGCACACTTGTAGATGCACCCATTAAATGCCACAGGATCAGTGGTAATGATCTCAAAAGACAGCCAAATTAGTCCTTTGCATGTTGTGGGATAATGTAAAGGGCTCAAAACAGGGTAGAACTTCAGAGCTCCAGAGACTAATATAGAAAAAATTAGGCTGTCCTATCTATGCATCCACAACTAGAGTTTCTAGCATATCTGATATAATATATTTTGTAAGAGGTCAGCAACATTTTAATCCATCAGAGTTACGCATAAGAATTTCAGTAAGTCTCCTGGTATAACTTCATAATAGGGAGTTAGTGGCAACTTGGCTTTTCTGGGGCTCATCATATCCCAGTGTAGAGATTGACTCATAAGAGAAACTAGGCTATCTTGTCAGTAGACTTTTTTTGCTAAGGAGCTGCCTTTCCATATTCTGTTCCCTCTGAAGCACTTAGAAGCCTCATCTGAGAGGGAAGACTAAAAAGAGACTGGCCAGTACTGTCATGCACCTGAGAAGCAGAAGAAGAAAACAGGAACAATACATAGATTAAATGACACTCAGAAGAAGGAAGGGGGAAAAAAAGCAGGAGTAGTATTTGTTAATAGGTATGGAAGACTCTGTGAAACAACAAGGAAGTTGGAGTTGGATAGCAGGTTGCATCAACAAGAAAGAGACAGGTTCTGAACAAAGAACCTATGTTAATTTATACTAGCTGACAACTACCCACCACAAATCTGCTTTTCCCGTTATCAGGTTCAGACCCTTACATAGCTTCTTCATTTAGACTAATATGAATACAAAGTAAATAGCCTAATTTCAGTGGATTATTCCAAAGCAACTTTGACAGTAGCATAGAAGTTAACCCGCAAATATCTAAGGGTTAAGTGGGGAAAGAAGGGGTTGTTTTAAGTGTATAGACCTTGAGAGGTGGAACTGTGTGTTCTTAAAAAAGGTGATTGAATCCTGTGTTGTGTGTACTTCACGCAAGCCTGTGGGGCAGGGCATGTAGAATAAAGATGTAATGCATGGCCATGCATTAAAAAAAGCACAGGAGACTTACTATAGCTTGGATGGAAGGAGGGGCTTTTTCTCACTGGAAATCATCAATATATAGAGTAGCAGGCTCACCTTTCAGAGCTTGGGTTGAGTCCCAGGCTTGAGATTCTGCTGTTTTGATTGGTGGAGCTCATCCATCAATCAGGAGGCAGCAGAAGGAAAAGTCATGCCCCTTTCCTGAGGGGAGGGGCAGAAGAGCTCCCTCAGACCTGATTGACGACTGTAAACTGCCAGGTCTGTGAGACTTCAGGGGCGGAGCCCTGGAGCATATAAAAAGAGCTGCATGCCCAGCATGAGGGGCAGATGCAGCGAGGGACTCAAGAAGAGCAGAGCCAAGAAAAGCTGGGGAGTTCTCCCCTAGCGGGCAATAGGCCCAAGGCTCCTGAAGCTGCCGCTAGAGAAGCAGTCTTGGTAGTGGTGCAAGACCCCTGGGGCTGTTGATGGCACACAGGGACAGTGCGCAGAGACCCGGCAGAGAGAGCTGTGTGAAACTGCTCGGGCCCATCATGGTGCACTGTTCAGTGCATGGAGCTAGGCTTTGGAAGCCACAAGTGACAGCTTGAGCCTGCAACCCCAGCAGGGCATTGGGGGTCACAGTGAGGTGGCTCAGGCCCTATCTCCTGGCAAGCAGCCAGGTCCCACGGTGCACAGGGCAGCACATGAACCCAAGACTTAGGAGCTAGGGAGAGGTGGAGGCTGCTGGGGTTAACCACCCAGCGTAAGGATGGCTGGTCGGAGCCTGAGGGGCCCGGCCTGTGCTAAGAGAGCCCTCAGTGCTGAGACAGGGCATAGCGAAATGGTAGACCCAGGAGCCAGCAGCTGAGAGGAGCTGATCCCTCAGTGCTCAGAGCAGGGCAGCAGCATGGGAGAGGCCTGGAGAGGCACTCCAGCAGAGAAGACTCCATCGAGCTGCACCCTAACCACCACCATCTAAGGGGAAGTGAGTCATTGGGCCCTTTGGTCCCACAAGTGAAAGACATTTGGGGTGGGCTAACCCAGAGAAGGAGCTGGGTGAGAAGCCCCTGTCCAGTCAGGGCCCTAACGGAAGGGGCCCCTGGTGCTTCCTGGACACCCCCAAGGGACCCCATTGGAAGGAGGACTATCTCTTGCCATGGGTCAGGGACTATATTAAGGAACAGATGTTATTAAGATTGTTCATGTTTGTGCCTTATATTTTGTAATTGAAATGTTGTATTGTGATGTTGTAAATAGTGTTATTTAGGGTTTGACCTTGGTTATTGGTTAGTGTTCTCTGTGTAAATATGTATATTTATATATATGGTATCTAGTTTCATGTTTATGTGTATTATAACTTGATAAATTGTATCTAGTTAAGAACTTTGGGCTTGGGCTGACTCTATAGAGACAGAAGGATCCGCCTGAAATTCTGGCATCTCTCTTACAGCACCCCCTCCTGCCTACCCATCCTAGTCAATTGAGAATAGGGCACACCCTTGGGTTAAAATAGACTTGGTTGTCCAAGGGGATTAACAAGGGGAGAGGGGAAGACAGAAAGCAGGTGTTGATCCTCTATCAGTATGAAACACATGTCCACAAGCCATTTGGCCCAGGAAGGCAGAGCTATTTTTTTCAGTGGAGGCCATTTCATTAATTTCAATGGCTTTTGGATCAGGCTCTGTAATAGGCAGTGAGTTATTTATCACAAGTCTCTTTAGGCCTGGGTAGGGTCAGATCTCAGGCTGTCATTATCGTTTGTGTATCACATATCTAAGGCAGGTTGTTGTGAGGACAAAAACCTGTGAGCAAAAATATTTTCTAAGCAGACTTTGAAGAAAACTGCTGAAAAAGTTTCATTTGTGGCATCTAAACAAGCAGTCCCCTTCCATTAGAACAAACCCTAATGCCACACATGGTCCAACAGCTGGAGCAAAGCCATGCTGAGATACAAATGTGAATGGGAGTATGACATGAAACTACAGGTTTGTCCTGACTTCTGACTGAAACCCTTTGCCAGCCATCCCAGGAATATGCCATAAAGGCTGTGATTTATTGCTGTGTTATCACGCCTGTCTGCTTCATTACAGACTCTGAATTTTATCAGGCAGCTTGTCCTCTAGTGTCTGGTAAGCAATTACTGTGGTCTGCAAAGAAGCCTGAAGTACTTTGCCAAACGTGGCTAATAAACAAGGAAAGAGTCTGAGCATAACTTCAGACTGCCTTAAAGAAATCCCAGTGAATGCTTTTTACTTTGTCTAGTTCACAATATCAGCTGGTACTTATTATGAAGAGCCATGTACTACAAAGTGATAAACTCTTCCTTAAATAGAATTATATACTGAATTACGATACATGAGTTCACCTAAGTCTTGATCTCAAGCTTCTAAAGTCAATGGGAGTCTTTCTGCAGCATTCAACTTGAATCACAGGCTTGATTCAATGCCACTGTAGTCACCTGAAAAAGTCATGGATATCGTGCACGCAGTTCTCCCATACTTAGGGCTGGTGGAAAGATTGTGGTTAGAAAATGCTTGTCCTGTCCAGCTCTCTCCAGGTGAAATTTATCTTTCTGCTGAATGCCTCTGCAAGGCCATATCTTCACAGTATAAAGAGTGAATAGTAATCTGTTGGGGCCAGCACACTGGAGAGAACATTATGCAGTGCATTATATATTTAATACATTTTTAAACTTGATATGCCCTAAGTGTGCACAAAGGGGATGTTTGAATTGCATGCTTTAGAGCAAGCAATCAGCAAGCCACCCTCACAAACACTAACATGTTTTTAGATGTGCAGTATCCAGCACCCTAACTCTTTGTGCCTCTGCTCCTTTCCCTGCCACTTTGCAGGGCACAGTCTATGGCACTGCTGCAGTTGGAGATCAGCAGGTATCTGATCCTTCTGCATTGCACTCAGATTGGAATCCCTGTTCTCAGAGACAGCTGCTCAGAGATTGCAGAGCAGCTTTCTCCCTCCCCCTCCCCACCTTTTAATTTTTCCCGCGAGGCAGGCTTCTTAAAAGTTTTTTTCCAGGTTGTAAAAGGCCTATTCCATAAAGGAGCAGCTTAGTGCTACAATGACATGATTTGTGGCTTCCAGGCTCTAAGGCTGTAATTTATTCAGACAATTAGCAGCAGCCCTGTATTCTTGACGAATTCTCCACTTGTGTGCAACTACTACACCACAAGGTGCTTTTAAGAATTGTGCCTTATGGATTAAAAGACCTTATTTCCTTCTCCTTATTCTTTTTGCAGTCAATGGAAATTGACACAGCGAGTTAGGGAGGTGATGCACAATAATCCAGCTAGGTAGGAAAGCATTGTGTGAAAAGAACAGGGACAGAGCCTTCAGGAACATTCAGGTCTCAAAAGGTAATGCTTTACTGTTTGCCTTTTCGGGTGAGGAAGTTATTTCACCCTTTTCTTCACATAATCCTCTAGGCTAGGGACAGACATTCAAAAAGCCTGAATTGATTCAATCTTTACAAGTTAGTCTAACTTGGCTAGGCTAAATCACTTTGTAACTGCACAGACATCCCAGACATGCAGGCACATTGCTGCAGTGGCTCAGGCTAGAAGCCAGGCGGAGGGGTGGGGGGAAGATAACACTCTAGAGCAGCCCTTCCTTGCCTTCTCTTCTCTTCCACAGTACTGAGCTGAGCGGGGGCATGGCCGGCTCCAGCAGGACACTCTGATTATCTCAGCAGGGAATTGAGTGTTTATCAGCCCCTAACTCAGTGTTTATTACTCCATTAAGAAAACAACAGGGGGACATTACCAGCTACATATTGATTCTGCCTGTTGATTTTACCTGTTGACTCAGCACAGACCATAGCCAGCATCTGGTCTGCTAGCTAATACATAGCCACCTCTCACCAAGTCAGAGGGGAGGGGGGAATTCCTGCTTAGCAGGAAGTGATGGGGGCTAGAATCAGCCTACAGTCTGTGCCTGAGCTGCAGACAGGGAGCAGAGGGGAAGGGTCAGCCCTGCTGTGGAGCAGAGAACCCTGCCCAGCTCAGAGAGCATGCCAGGATGCTGGGGGAGTCTAGTTTATCTTAAACCAGCAAGGGGTCTGGGACAGACGTTACATAAACTGGTTTGAGCCAAATCAGTTAAGTCTGATACTACATTCAATCAGGTTTATCTCAAGCTGGTTTCAGCCATTTTCAAACTGGTTTATATGCCCTGAACATCTGTTCTGTTACAGGTTTAAACCAGTTTCTGATCACTTAAACTGGTTTATGTGTAATGTCTGTCCCAAGCCCTGGAGTTACCAGAGGTGGATGTTACTCAAATTATTGTGGGGTAAAGTGAATACACTGGCAGGCAGGGACGGCATCCAGGCAGACCTGGATAGGTTAGAGAAGTGGGCGGATCTGAACAGGATGCGGTTCAACAAGGACAAGTGCAGGGTGCTGCACCTGGGGAGAGGGAACCAGCATTATGTTTATAGGTT
>NW_017728922.1:6578138-6593760 GCF_001723895.1 Crocodylus porosus
CCCCTGCCACTCCCAGTGCTCCTTCCTGCCCATGGCAGGGGGACGGACTCGATGATCCGTCCAGGTCCCTTCCGACTCATTGATTCTATGCTTCTATGATTCTATTCTTTCCTTCCCAAAATCTAGAACTAGGCCTGAGCAGCAAAATTCAAATCTAGGCCTGGATTCAGAACATCTCCAAGCTTGTGGAGGCTGTAAGAGGGAGGGAGGGAGAAATGGAGGGAGGGAAGGAGAGGAACTGAACCCAGTCTTATACAGAATTAGCTAACACCAAGATCCTGAGCTACATTTCAATTCCAAGCTCCCATAAAGCTCAAACACAGAGTTTTGTTTCATGTCCATGTATGTTCAAAGCAATACGTGTCTGAAACTGAGAGTCTCTCATAAGGATATAACTTTTTGCAAGGTGGCATTATGACAACAACATCATGATGATCCATCAGCCACATTTTCAAGACTGCCCCACTGATTGTCCTCTCTTTGCAGTTACAGAGAGAAGACAAAACTGATCAAATTACTTTTATACCATAGTGGTGAGCTCCAATGACTAACTTTTGTTTCTTGCAGGGACAAGTACTAAGCTGATGAACAGGGCTGGTGGCTGGGTGGAAAAGTTTAGAATCCTTTCAATCCAAGTTGGGAAAAGCTGTGCTGAGTCTGAAGCATTCAATGGCAGCTAAATGCACAATGATTCTGCAGCTAACAGCACACTCCCTTCTGAGGTACTCCCATTGGGGAGCCAGCATTTTATTTTTAGTAAATTATTTATTCTGGGGATTCCATGCAAAATCATAGGGAATACCAGTTTTCACGGTGATTGTGGAAGCCACCTTTTTAAATCGCAAGACTGCAAATTGAATAGATCCCTACCTATAGATTCATAGAAATCAGGGTCTGGAAGGGACCTCACCAGATCACCAGGTTCAGCTTTGCTGCTCTTAGGCAGGAAAGACTGCTGGGGTCAGAGCAGTTTTTCCTTATATTTTTTAAGTTTTAAGTTTTTCCTTATATCTAATCTGAAGCGATCTTCTAGCAGTTTATGTCTATTATTCCTTGTCTTTCCCTGGGGTACCTTAGCTCATGTTTATTCTGTGATCGATCATGACCTGACCCACTGGTCTGTCAGTTGTGGTGCTAGCTAGTATAGTACTGCCGAGCCTGTAAGTATGTTGTGGATTATTTCTCCTCAGAAGGAGTACTTTACATTTTTCACTGTTAAACATCATTAGGTTTTGATTTGCCCACCTTACAAGCCTGTCCTGGTGAGCCTGTATCCTCAGCCTGTCCTCCAGCATAAATGTACTCCCCCATAACTTGGTGTCATTCAGAAATTTTGCCAGTACGCTTTTCACACCCGTATCCAAATCACTGATGAATCTGTTGAATAGCACTGGGCTGAATACTGAACTGTGGGGGACACCACTGGTCACTTTTCCCCATGTTAAATCAGTTCCATCTATTAACACTCTATGGGACTGACCTCAGAGCCAGTTTCCTAGCCACTGAACCGTTCGGTTGTCGAGGCCACAGTGTCCCAGTTTTACCATGAGGACATTGTGGAAGACCAAGTCAAAGGCTGTTTTAAAATCCAAGTATATGACATCAACCTCATCTCCCTTATCCAGGTGGTGAGTTACGTGATTGTAGAAGGAGATACGGTTGGTCAGGCATGACCTGCTTGCAATGAAGCCATGTTGGCTTTCATTTAGAATACTGTCTTCTGTTGGCCTATCACTGAGGGATTATTTGATAAATTTTTCCAGGATTGTTCCAGGGATTGAGGTCAGAGTGATTGGCCTATAATTCCCTGGGTCCTCTTTCTTTTCTTTTTTTGAAGATAGGCACTGCAGTGGCCCTCTTACAGTCTTCTGCGACCTCTTCGAGCACCATGAGTTCTCAAATGGTTTTGCTAGTGATCTTGTGATGACATCAGCCAGTTCATTCAGGAATCTCAGGTGTAGTTCATTCAGTCCTGCTGACTTGTAGATATCCAGCTTCTCTAGATATTCCCTCACAAGATCTTTGCTGATTATAGATCACCCTCTCCTTGTCCATCCTACATCCTGTCAGGCAAGCTAACAGTTTTAGTCTGGTGGAATACTGATGCAAAGTATTAATATAAGAGTTCAGTTTTCTCCAGAGTTTTGGTTATCAGCTGTCCCCTTGTGTTCAGCAGGGGTCCTACATTTCCTTTATTTTTTCTCCTGTTTCCTATGTATCTAAAGAAGGACTTTTTATTGTCCTTGATTTCTATTGCCAGTTTGAATTCTGTTTCTGCCTTTTCTTTTCTAATCCACTCCCTACACATGTGGGCCATTCCTGTGTACTCCTTCCATCTCTTATAAGCTTCTCTCATTTTCAGGAGGTCCATGGCCTCCCTATTGAGCCAAGAGGGTCTTCCAGTCCTTTTTCTACCTTTCTTACAAACAGGAATGGACTTCCTTTGTGCTCCAAGGATTGTATCCTTGAGGAACAACTGCTCCCTTCCCCATTGGACCATGGTCTTCACCAATCTCCTAAGCTTGTAAAAGTCAGCTTTCCTAAAATCAAAGATTTCTACCCTACTGACTGATTTCCCCGTTTTACGATGAATGGTGAAATTGATCATCTCGAGATCACTGTCACCTTGATTACCCTCAATCCTTAGGTTACTTACTAGATTGTCCCCTTTGACTAAAACCAAATCCAGGAGCGCCTTTCCCCTGGTTGGCCCATACACTTCTTGAGTCAGATAGAGCTCTTCAGTGCAAGTGAGGAAGCTATGTGACCAATCAGATCTAGCTGAGTGCTCTTTCCCTGAGATGTCTGGGTAATTGAAGTCACCCATGACAACCATGTTCCATGAGTATGCAGCCTCTGCCAGCTGTCTGGAAAATTCCAGATCAAGCTCTTCCACTTGATTCAAAGGTCTGTAATATACTCCTACAGTTAAATACCCTTCACCATGCCCACCCCATATTTTAACCCAGAGGGTTTCAAGTTGCCCTATTTTTGTGCCAGTCTCAACTTCCAGGGATGTGTACTGCTCCTTCACATAGAGAGCAACACCTCCACCCTTCTTTCCTATGCAATCCCTCCTATGCAAGGTATAGCCCTTTATACCTGTGTTCAATCATGGGTGGAGTCCCACCAGGTCTCTGCTATCTCTATGAGACTGTATTTCTTACTAGTTAGCAGGAGGACCAGCTCGTCCTGCTTGGAGGCCTACAACTTCCTGTTTCACTGAGTAAAATTATAACTAGGGTGACCATATAATTTTGAGAGAAATGCAGGATGCTGGGATAGGAAATATGGGATGGAAGCACGACATCTCTCTCTCTCTCTCTCTCTCTTTCACTCACACACACACACCCCCACTTGACCCCACAGCTCCCAGGAGCCCTGAAGGTGGAGCAGGGTGGGGTGGGACAGTGCAGAGGCTGGACACGGCTGGGAGTGGCTCCTTTGTGTTGCCCCCTGGACTCTGCCAGCCTGCACTGGTGGCCACACGGTACCTGCCTCTGGAAGCCACCAGCTTGCCCAAGCCCTGGCCCCAAACCCCTCTCCCAGCCCTCCCTGCCCCAGCCAATCACCACCACAGGCTCAGTAGTTGTAGTAGTGCTCAGCCCAGCCCACCCCTTCTCTATAGCCACTGCTCAGGAGGAGCTGGGATAGGCATGTCTGGGTGGGGTGGCACCAATTCAGGGCTTTTGCTTCAATTTTCACCCACCAGTCAGGATGCCAGGATGGCCTATGAAATCTGGGACTATCCTGGCCAAACCAGGACTTACGGTCACTCTACTTATAACAACACACCAAGCAAAACAGACAGCTAATACTACAAGCAATGCTTCCGTGAGGCATAAACTTCAGCAAATGGAAAACAAACACTATATTTAGCTTTGTAGCACCCATCATACAATATATTCATAATAAAAATTCATCTGGAACTCAGAGATGCTACAGTAAGGGGAACTTTAGATGCAACTATGATTGAAGAATAAAGAGGTTGCCATAAAACTATAAATCTTGGCTATATATTGCTCTCATTTTGAGTCACTGTTTTCCCATTGACTTTAAAAGGAGCAGGACTGGGCCCCATGTTGATTGACATTTAAAAATAATCCACTTAATTATACAAAGGAAGTGTTGGTACGGTGGCGCTAACTTAAACAAATCCTGGTTAATTAATAAACAAATACATTCTCTCAAAATCAAACTAAGATGGTTATGGAAATATAATGAAGCTCTCTTTCCCTAGCTTTCTGGTTAATGGAGAAACATCCTGTAGGAATGGATTTTTACAGTGCATGAAGTGGAAAAAAAATACAATAAAAATGACCTTATCAACAGATCTGTTAATTGAAGATGTTTGCTAAGTATTGACCCAAAATGCATTTCACAGAATATCTGTACAAAAATTGAATGAATACCTCTGTGAAAAAATCGTCTTTCTCTCTGTATCCTGGTCTAAAACAGCCCCCTCTGCTGGTTTACTCCAGCTGCATGATTCAGTGCACTCGGTCACCTGGACAGCTATGTGACCTGGGCTAGAGAAATTCATGCGGGAGTGGGGAGCTCACTTTTCCTTTGTTCTGTGCGACCCTAGTCCCCCCTCACCTGAGGTTGCTTATGATTTTCAAACATGTTCTAGGGTACTGATCTATGGTGGGAACTTAGTGATGAGGTCATAAAAGCTTTTAAAAGGGGGTCATTCTATTTTGGAGGTGTGATGGGCTAGCTGGCAGTGACTTAGCCCAGGGGTTTTGAAAGGGCAAAAAATAATTGGAGGTCTTGGGATTCACTTTCCTCACCAATCAGGCCCCACAGACTCACCCTCCGTGTCCCCTGATTGGCCCCTTGGGAACCTGGAGGGCGAGAAAAGGGGTAATGCGGCTGACTCAGGAGAGACCAGCAAGGGACCACAAAGAAGGAGCTTCAAAGAGCTGGCTCAGCAGGGCGGGAGGAGTTCTCCCAGAAGAGCCTGAAGGAGTGGGACCTACAGGCAGCAGTTGGACCCTCAGCAGCACGGTGCGCGGCTGGCAGGAGAGGCTCCCTGCTGGGCTCCAGGATCCACTACAAGAGGCTGTGGCCAACAGGAGAGGCTCCCCCGCTCCAGCAAGGATCTGAGCAGCAACCTGAGAGGTTCCCAGCTCTGCTTCCAGCCCCTCCAGTCAGAGGCCAGGCAGCTCCAGGGCTCTGGCAAGGTCAAGACCCCTAGCAGCTGAGTATAGTATCTGCACTAGTGGCTGCGTAGTAGATTTTCTGCCCACCATGTGGGTGAGCTAAATTCAAGTCTCAGTTGGGGTGAGTGAAGTAATGGGGAAGTTCTTGTTGCAGTGGAAAGGGGTCATTGTGTTTTCCTTTTTTCCCCCTCTCCAGGTACCTAGGCTCTATATTCCTTGTTATTTGACATTTTGTATTTTGTGCCTTTTATATTTCACCAACCAGTATTGTTTGCTCTGATGTTTGTTTTATATTTTATTAACCCTGTCTTTTGTCAATGATTGTAAGTGTCTAACCTGTGTTGAATCCTGCCCCCTTGGAGCATTGTAGCATCCCCTGTACCTCCTGGTTTATGCCTGTTACGTTCACAGTACTGTTCTGTCATTAAAAGGTATATGGTTAAGGCCTCACTGGTGGTCTGGCTCTGCTCTATAGGGGGAGGAGAGTCCCTACAACTCCCACAATGTTTGTGCACCTGCTCTGATCCCTCCAATTGGAGAGGGGGTACCTCTTGGAGTACCACCCAGGTTTCAGAGGGATCAGACATTTTGGGACCCTGAAACAAGCAATCAGCCTCTAGAGCTCCAGTGGTATCTGGATGAACATGTGAGTAACTTACCTGAAATTTAGCCAGTAACTTAAGATTCAGTGAACTAGACATGTATCAAAAGGGTCAACAAGCTCATTCTGATTTGCTCAAGTGGGTTTTCTATCAATTTTCCATTGTTTTGTATTCCTTTCTCACACTCTCCCTGTTTGATCAATAAAGCTAACTGTTATAGCATGCCTTACTGTAAATGCTTATGAGGGTGAGACTAGCCTTTAAAGCCCCCTTCTCTCGGCTGGCTAAGGTGGGTGTAGGTGTTTTGCCCTCCTCCAGTACAGGAAGCTACTTGTGAATGCTTCAGGCTAAAAGGAAGCCCCCCAAAGTACCACAGTGGGTTAAGCTCCCCCCAGATCTACAGGATCTGCATACCTTGGGCTGCACAGAGCACCAACAAAGACCCAGGCCTGGGTGGTGGTGGCAGCTACCCCAGGCTTGCAGGTGTGCTCCAGGAAGAGAGTTGGCCATATGTAGGTGCCCCCAGGGAGACACCTGAAGCATGGTTTTTGGTCAGGTGCAGTGAGGTGGGCAGCTCCGTGGCCCACCACAACCTCTACAACAAAAAACCTGTTAAAAGAAAATAATTCGGTCCAACAAGGTGTTAGGTTTTGGTGATATAAATATAACAAAATAGATGAGGACTTTTCCTCTGGGCCAGATCTTCAGATGGTTAAAATGGTGGGGGCACTTTTACACACAGTCTGGGAGTGGGGAGCGGGGTGGTGCTTTAATTAGAGGAGCTCCAAGAGCTCCTCTAATTAAAATGATGGCAGGGGCACTTGAACTAAAGCTTGTTCAATGATCAAGTGCTTCCGCCACCATTTTTAAGTGTGGGGACACTGACACATGAGACGCAGAAGGTTGCTGGTGCTCAGCAATTGCCATGCTCCAGCAGACTTGATTAATCAAGTCTGGCCCAATGAGCTGGAATTCCATTGCATCAGAGCTCCATGTGTATCGGTGTCCATTGGGTCCAATGGGCCTAGTCTGTTTTATACAAGCTGAGGATACATCCCTGTAAGTCTCAGGTGTTAATGGAAATCATGTGAGGGAAAACAGACCATTCTAACTGCACACACTTAATTCATCGGGCCACTGAGATACGGGATTTCAACAAATTTGAAGTAATTTCTCAACAGGTCTCTTTTTTCCCTCAAAGAACCAAGATCTTGTTTTTGATCTCCGTTAGTGTATCACTTGGTTTGAGGTTAATTTTCTTAAACACATGCACGCACTATACAAATGCATGCACGCACACACGCACACAGACACTATGTATATAGATACTGTATCAGATTTTATTTCTTTTTGGCAGCAATTCAGACCTGCTGTGCTGTGAAAGTTTGCTCTGAGTAACAAAATCAGTATTTGCAATAGCACCTGCACTTTACATTTGGATACAGATTCAGGAAAGATCTCTAATTCTGCTGGGCCCTTTGTTAACTGACAAAGTTTGGAAGTAACAGAGAGCAAGACTGATCCAAAAGAAAAGAAAAGGAGAGAGAGCACCAGGAGAAAGCATGAGGGTTCTCCATTAACTATTAACTTTAAAGTGGCTAAGAGAATTGGAAACCAGATTTTCTTCTCCCACGAGAAAGTCACAGGAGAAGGCCAAAGGCTAAAGTTCCTTAATACTCCCCTTGCGTTAATTCATCTCTGTTAACTTTTCCCGCTCTGAAGCAAAGAGGTTGACTCCTGTCCTATATGGAATTCAGAGGATCAGAGATATTGCAATATCATGCACACACAGAGGCTCTGCACATCCGTGATGCTTCCTGATTTCCAGCCGGTTTCCCTGTGTTCTCCTACCACCTTGTGTTTCATGAATTCCTTGTAAAGGTTTGTTCCACACCATGAAGGGATTCCACACAGGAATGAATGCAGATTCAGACTGGTTAAACCCCTCTGTCATTACTCCCAAGAATATAGGCGTTAATCTCAATGACTTGGACAGCTCAGTTTGGGCAGGTATCAGCTGTCTTCCTAAACCCCGCACCTCCATATACTATTCTGTGTTATTGTTGCACGCTATTAAACAGTTATTATGATGCATGCATCTGTGCATACATGATGCCGGCATGTGTGCAAAAAATTAAGGAACTTCAAAGATAAAATGATTTTTCTTATTAGTACTGTTATCTTGTAAAACTCTATGTCAAGAAACACATTTATCCACATTTAGGTGAGTCATTCTTAATAAGGTTTTGCTTTGCAGTCATATAGCCCCATGCAGAACTGTTTATGAGACAGCCCACAATACAAATAGAAGGACCCTCTGGGCACTATTTATCAGAAAGCACTGAAAGAAGAACTTACTCAAAGAATATATTGGGCATATTTTATTAAAACAGAGCCCTACATGTAACCTCAAGATTGGAACACCCCAACAAAGTCAATGGACTCATTTAAGGAAATCCATTTTTCCTGCTCCATATGAATGCATAGGTCCTATTAACATTAATGGGAGTTACTAGTATTCATCAAAGGAAGAAATGACCCATAAAGGCAGTTAGCTCTATCCTGCGGCATAAGTCAACCTCCTTTCTATATATAAAATGATGGGGTTAGGAAGGAATGTTCATCAACCAATCCACTGATCTGATTGGCTTTATATCCCTAAGTATGTTATAATGTGTAGTTATAAATAAATATGTTTTTAATAATCAATTGGTATTTAAATAACATACAACTGTCTTATTAAATCCTGGTCTTTAGAATGAATAAGCAGTTAGGTCTTAAAGATACAAGAACCAAATGGCCACAAGATTCCAGTGCACTCTCCTTTTTAAATACAAGCCATACATATCACTATGGAATTACTTGGTTAGCTAAGAGCCCAGAAGAATCCAGCAGAGGACCCTGCTCTCAGATGTCCCCTTTCAGCCATCATATACTAGTAAGATGTCTTTTTAAACAATAACCACACTTTATTTCCTTTGGCCTCCACTCACATTTCAAAGAGGATGGGCCCAGAATTCCAGACTTGAAGCAAGTAGTCTGTCCTCAAACCATAAAAGCCAGGAGCATCTAATAGCGGGTTTGAGATTACGGTCTCAGTCAGCTAGACCTACAGTATTTCTAGCATTTGAATTCATGCATTGCCAGAAGAAAAAGAATTTAAAAAACAGTATGCATCTCCACAAAACATTGCCTTTAGCATTATACATGCAAACACACACCTCTGCCTTACATTTTCTTTTAAGGAGAACAATTAATGTGTGCTTCAAGCACTGATTCTTGATCAAACCCTTATCCGAGTTGGAGGTGCTCAGCAAGGAGGAAGGGGAAAGAAAGACATTCAAGGGAGAGAGGAGAAGAGGAGGAAGTAAGCTGTGTGTGTGGTGTCTGGTAGATACAGAGCATATTGCTGGTATTTTCATGAGCTGTTTGTTTATAGATTCTCACCTATGGGTGCAAATCCAACCCCCTTGCACCAGCAAGGGGAAGTCATATCAAGAAGACAGTAGAGGATGGTTTTATTGCTACCTTCTTAAGTTTCTGTTGGAAAAAAGCACTTTTGGAGGAAGGCCTAGAGGTGCATCACCAGCAGATACTACAGCAGTAATTTGCTCAGGAAATTAATTGTACCTCTCAAGCTAAGGCTGTCTCTTCAGGGTAGAGCCGTTCCTAGGCTTGGCTAGTTCTGTCCTGTGAAACTCTGTGGGTGACATACCTGAGACAAACTTTTGAAATCTGCAGAGGCTACAGTTGTGTTACACTAAAATGCTACATCTTTCAGTCACAGCAGCTGTGCCTCTTTCAGAGGTAGCAACGCTCATGGATAGTCAGTGGGACTTACACAGCCCAGACCGGCATATTTGCTTTTGTGAGTCCATGGCAGATCGGGATTTCCAGCCCATGCTTCTAAGCATGTGGAGCAGTAGGGCTGATTACAACTGATGAGAGAGGCCATTTTTTGCTCTCGCTCTCTTTCTTTCTCTGCATTGGGGTGGAAATGAAAGACCAGAGATCCACAAAAAGTGGGGCCTAATAGAGTGACTCACTGGTATGTCTTTGGCCAGCTCTACTGAAGGGTTAATCACCAGCTGGTTGCTTTCCCTCCCCTCCCCAACAGCTCAACCCTGGCTTTTTCCTTTTTTAACCCCTATCCACAAGCAGAGATTTACTCCCCAGCACATAGGCATTAGGAATTTATTGCAGCTCCACCCGTGCAGTAAATCTAAACGTCAAAGGCAATGCAGCACCAAAGCTTGCCGTACAATGCATGCAGTGCCCTGATCTCCCTCCCCCCATTGGTGTCTGCAGTATCAAAGGGAGCCAGACAGCGTAGCATTTGCAAACTGACTGAGCTCTGAGACAAAGCTTTCACCCTCCCAGAAGATGAGAGCAAGTCACAGATAAAGTTTACCAGCGCACTTCCTCCAATAACTTTTCCCATCACACTCCCTTTTTCTTCAGTTATTATTTTTCCACTCCCCCCCTTATTTTATTTTAGGCGCCTCTGAGAGTTCAACTGTCGCCCGAGGCTTCAAACTAATTTTCTCTTCAGAAATGATTGCAGAAAGCCGCATGCATAATAAATCCCGTTATTGCTCTTGTTATTAAAATAGGTTGTTAGGGAAGTGGACTTGGAGGCCTTTTCGTCTGATGACAGCAGTTCTTCTTAGCTAGGCGCTTATGGCTTATTGACTAAGGCTGCCAGGTTAAAAAAAAAAAAGAGAGAGAGAGAGAGAAAATCAAAAAGAGAAGGAGCTGTGGCTGCTGTTTCATAGTAAGAAAGTTGGGATGATCCGAGGCAGTTCTTTTAATCATGTCCATGGGCCATGTTGCAAAAGACAGCATATTTCCAGTGTCTCTGGGGCTGTGCTGGGAACAGCTGAAAGAATGTGTATGATAGTTTATGGAGATCCCTTTTTTAAAGTTATTATTATTATTTCCTGGAACAGTAGGGCCCAGAGGCCCTCGCTGGGATCAGGGCCCCATTGTGACAGGCACAATACAAACTAAAAGCAGGAGACAGATTTGCTACAGAACAGTTTGTGACCTAAACAGGTAAAGCAAGATAAAGAGGAGGGGGAAGAAAGGGATACTAATTATTTCCCTTCCACAGCTGAGTAACTGAGACATAGAGAGGTGAAGTGATTTGCCCAAGAGCACTCAGAAAATCAGTGACAGAACTGAATTCAGATCTGAGACCCCATTCAGTGCTTTAACCATAAGTCCCATCACTCTTGATTAAATAGGCCATCTGCTTCAGGCACCAAACCAAAAGGCCTAGTGATCTAAAACTGAAGATTTTTAAAAATGAAGTGCAGTTAAAGGAACAAATTTGCTGTAAGAATAAATTCCTCAAGCAACAAAAGGCTTTAAAGCAATAAAAAAAATAGATTTGATAAAGGAAACCATACTGGTTCATGGTTAAATAGATCTTTTTCTGGGTACCAAACCAAAATATGTCACATCAAATCATCTTTACTCTATGGACCTAATATCTATCAAGGGAGAGCCTTGCTAAGGGGAACAAATACGGTACATTTTTGGGTTTTGTCATAATGGTACATGGCAAAGTACAATATTTTCTAAAGTGGTTGATACAAGCATGTGTACATATACACCCCAATGCTAGAGGTTCAGTTCTTTCACAAACAGAACTCCCATGGAAGTCATGGTCTGCATGAATGTAACTGTGCACGCTTGTTAGAAGTTAATATTTCAATTCCTAAAGTGGTAGTGGCACCTGAAAATCTCAGGCCAGGGCTGGCCAGCCTGTGTTGCCTGTGCTAGAAGGGGCACAGGCAGCCTCTGCATGGTATGCACAAGATAGAAGAAGGGGGCAGGCAGCACAGCAGCAGATGGGGCAGGGATCAGAAAGCAGAGCAGCAGATCAGACAGACAACAAAGACTGGAGTAGCACTTGAGGATGACCCAGGGTTTAATTTGTGGCATGCCTACCAAAAAAGTTGGGCCCCACTGCTTTAGGCAACAATTCCCAAAGCAGTTCCCTCCTCATGTATCATTGGCAATGGTTTATGTTATTACTAGCCAATTGCCCATCGAGACTGATGAGGGGCAGGTGGGGCAGGGGCTGGGATGGAGTGCCGCCTCCTAATGTCCCATCCTGCCGCTGTTCTGTCTCTTCCAGGGCGCGGAGTGGGGGCCCCACCCTCTGTCTGGTCCTCAGCGCGGCTTCGGAATCATGGTGGTGCTCCCCCACGCCTGGAGCACTCTGGTTGGCTGTTTCCATCAGCCAATCAGAGTGCAAATAAAGCGTTATGGATGGACAGACAGACAGACAGACAGACTTAGGCTTTTATAATATTGGAATAATTAAAGGAGTGAAAATGAAAGGGGATGAAAGCTAATCGAAGTTAGATACCTAGCTGCCACTTAGGACTTTGAAAATGCCCTTCTTAATCTACGTCTACTGGATGATCTACAGCGTGTGAAAATAACTCCTATTGTAACAACCCTTTGCCATGGAACCTTGACTTCTTTAATGGGTTGCTGCTCAGTCCTTGGATGTGATTTGTATCTTATTCACAAAATGCACATTTTGTTTCGTACATTATATCGGCTTCCCTTTAACTGTACAAGAGTCACTATAACATGTGGCAGCCACTGATGGGTCACTTTACTAGCTTCACAACTGCTTTCATTCACACTTAAATCCATAGGAGTTTGCCATGTTTCCATGGAATTGGAACTTGTGCTCCTGTACATCTCAGTTACTATCTTATGGTAAAATGTGTACCCTAACACTGAGCATCAATATAGACAAGGAAGTGGAGAAGAATACTAAATGCATTTGCATCTGAAATAGAAATGTAGAGACACAAAACATTAATCTCAATGCCTTGTTTCATTTTGAAGAATACCCCTATGGTACACTTACATTGGTTTAGATACTTTTAATATATGAAGGATAAATCCATGAATTACTTAAATGATATTAATGATGTTCTTAAAGTGTCACTCAATGTTTTAGTGACGGGATGTACATGAATAAAGTTTGGTTTCATGCTTCAGCTGAAAGACTGAACTGCTAGTTGTTCAGGGTTTACTTCCAACCCCATACTTGGAGAATGAGTATTTATTCAGACAGAAGACCTGCCTGTTGAATTTATAATGCCTTTAAAGGATCCTAAAGAGGGCCTCAAAACAAAACTTTAAACAGAAACTTTCTTTGTCTTCCCCTCCCCCCACTTTTAAACCAATTAAAGGCATTAAATTAGGTGCCTGACTTACAATTTTGTACCTCATACTTTTTAATGCTCTAAACTACAGCTCATACAACATATGTGCAGATCTGTGACAGTTGTTTAGTTTTATTAATTGACATATTTTACTTAAGTGTAAACTCAGTATTTTCACAACTGTCATAACGAAAGTACAGATTTTCAGGAATCCGACTGTACTCCTGTGGTCCTGGGTGCCTGGCATAGTTCAAGCACTCCACACTTCAACACACCAACACACCCTACCTCGCAGTAGAGTGAATTTGGAGACGACTAACACAAAAAGTTTTTTTTTAAATATTTATTTAATTTAACTAATGAACTTGAAAAAGGAGGTCAGCAGAAGATTGATCCATGTCTCTGAAGCTACACTTGGTGTGCTAAAACATTCGTTACACAAAAACCCTTCAAATTACACTGAAAATTACCTGAAAGTACCAGTGAATTGTAGCAGCACCTGGTGGGCAAGAGGGCTCAGGACACATAATTTGGTGAGTTGACATGTATGTGACATGTACACGTGACAGCTTTTTGTCCACAGTAGTACTATTTGTCACGATAAAACTAAAACTAAAATACATCAGCCGCGGTCTAAGTCGCCATGTTCTGGGACAGTTTAATATGACAAAACCTCATGCACATGCACATGGTGACACCACTATGCTAGCCAAATGGTGATTTTTCATCACATTTTGTCACATGTACACGGGCAAATTGTCATGTGTACAAATACCCTCAGGCTGCAGATTTGGACAGTTAATTTAGGGTGTCCATTTGGATGCTCAAACTGCAACTCATTAAGGATGCGTAAAATAATGTAGACACATAAAAGACACTTTAAGTACCAAAGTACAACACTATATGCCCTGTTTTAGCCTTCTAAATTGGAAAATTAGACACAGGTTTCTTCAAACAGGGTCCATTTATAGGTAAAATTTGAAGAATGTAATTTATGTCCTAAGAATGTAAAAGCAATTACAAAAATGGAATGCGACCAAGTCATTTTCAAGTATTCATAGAAAATTGGCACCTCCTGAATATTGAATTGTATAAGGTACTAGTTTTCTAAAAATATAAAAAATCAATAACTATCACTGAAGCACTTTGCTAGCATGTGTCAGTTGGCACAAATAAAGTAAAAATTCCATTTATCTGTTCCTGCCTGCAGGAAAGAAAAATACACTTTTTATCCTGGTGAATGTACCATGTACCCTGGTAACCCTCTATTCTTTATATTCATCATGACTGACTTTGGTCTGTTCTTCAATGTATGTGACCGCACAGTGTGTTCCACTATAGTATCTCAAAGCCTAGGAGCTTCCTTGGAGTCCTGGTTCTCAGGGAGGTGAGAACTGAGGAGTGTTTCATGACACAATTTTGTGGTGTCTACTGTAGTCTAGCTCTTGGAAACCACTTGGAAACCAGTAGGAATTAGGGGGGAGCAGGTGGGGTCCACAGTGGGGGATCATGCTTCAGCTGATAATGCTTCAGTATCGTGCTTCAATAATGATAAAACTTGTCACTTATCCATTCATATTTCTTGGGGCACTTAACAAAGGACTTTACCAAGGATGACACAAAGTGTCATCATCCCCATCCTACGGGCTGGCAACTGAAGTATGGACAGGTGAAGCAAATTATTAGAGGTCATATGAGCAGGGAAACTACAGCTAACAACAGAACCTGGGTCTCCTGACACCCAGTCCTGTGCATGAGATAATGCCATCTCATACTCATTTGGCTTACTTGCTTTCTCTTCCTTTACCACCTGAAGTTTTTCTTTGGAGAGACCACAGACCCATCCCTTGACGCTCAAGACAGCAGGGACCACTCCCAGTTCCCAGCCTCTTGGAACTTACTTCACTGCAGCAGACTTCAGAGTTTGGGAGAATAAAGGCAGAAGGGAATAAATAAACTAGAAAACCTATCATCATCATTACAAACATAAAAAGCCACAAATCTGTCACACTGCAGAAACTCTCACTTCATTGTTACTGTGATTTATTGGGGAGCTAATTTTAAACAAGTTTTCTTTTCCAAAACCACAACACAAAAACAAACTGAACAAACAAGCCAGAGGACAGAAGCTAGTCGCTACTGGACAATTTAAGCAATAATCTCATTTGCTTTGTAGTATAAAAAAGCAATAAAGGGCTGTTTACTGAGTGAATAAACACTGAATGAATCACAAAAAGCTCTTTATTGCGATTATACTGCAAGGCAGTGGAGATTATTGTTATTACGCAAGGAGGCACAATGTGAGAATTTAACTCAATGCGCCAGATTTTCAGCCAGTTTAGGTGCACAATTGCATTTGCAAAGTACATTGTGTCCTAAATTTTAGCTTGTGACTGTGATAATTGTGCATGCAAATTAGGTGGTTGGGTGCAAATGCATTTTATTAACTGCCTACAACCAATTTGTGCAGCTCTGCAAGATGGACACATGTTTTGCCCATGAAATTGCAAGCTTAACTGATTTGAAAATTCAGTTTAATGGGCTCAGTTGTCCTGTATGATACCTTTGGGGCTGCAGAAAAGCTAAACCCATATTGCAACGAGCACATAGTTTCATAGTTTCTAGGGTCAGAAGGGACCTGAGCAGATCATCTAGTCCG
>NW_017728922.1:6594398-6599996 GCF_001723895.1 Crocodylus porosus
GCCCATGTTCATCTTGGAGTCAATGATGACCCCCAGATCCCTTTCCGCCTCTGTGCTGACAAGAGGGGAGTTCCCTAACCTGTAGGTATGGTGCCGGTTGTTCCTCCTGAGGTGCACCATTCAAAACAGCATACAGTATGCAGAAAGAAATGCACAAAATGTCATATTGTTCACCAACGCTGCTGGGAGATTTTTCCTTAAAAGAGGTTTCTAGCAAGCTAAAGAAAAAATGATGATATTTTTCCTTTTGGGTTTAACAGGCTCTTTTACTGGCAAGAGAGAAGACAGGTGCTCTTCAGGAAGCATCTGCCACCCACAAAAGACTCCTAAAAAGATGGGTGTGCCAAGATGGATAAAAGATAACTTGCATAATAGCTCCCTTATGGTTCTTCTCTCCCCCCACTGATGTTCCAAAAATGGGAAAGTGCTGTGAGGAGCAGCCCTGGCCTCTGTGAAGTATGCTGGTTGGCCCAGAGATTCAGCAGGGGTGCAGCCATCTGCACCAGCAGGCAGCAGATGTGCTATCATTGTTCTGCCCTGTGTTTCTGAGCTGCAATCATCCTATCGTATGTGTGTAGTAGGCCCATGTTCAGGTTGTAGCACTCTGAGGGCGCATCTACATGTGCCTCTTTTAAGCAGGCTTAGCCTAAAATCACCATTTTTAAGGTGCATGAAGGGCATACATCTACGTGTGCACGCTGTTAACGTGTCTTAAAAATGACAAACCGAATACCTAAGTAGCATTAGTGCACATACGTGGTGTGAGTCAATGGATACACACTGCATTAAAGTGCATGAGCACATCTGCATGTGCGCTAATGCGACTTAGCTATTTGTGCCTAAATTTAATGCACCTTAATGCGCATTAGCACGTCCACATGTAGATGTGTGCCTACATCACTTTAATGTCCCTGACGTAAAGGTGCATTTAGTTTAGGCATGCATAAATACATGTTTGTAGTAGGCCAAATCTTGCTTGCCATAATTATTTAAAATAGGTTTCAATAGGACCTTCTGGTTAAGGCAAGGAGAAAACAACCTTTATATCACAAATATTTCCCTATCTTACCTAAAAATTACTACTATAAGGAAAGCATGAGGGCTGTTATTGTCAACAACAGCAAATGATGGTTAAAATAAAATTACAAAAAAGAAAAAAGAAGATCTAACATATTATAGGAAATGTAAGTGGGAAAAACCCTGACAAACCTTAAAAATATCAATCCCCTGAGCTCCAAGTGGTAGATTTAGTTTTTAAATTGTTAAATAAACACAAGGCAGGAATGGAGGGGGGCGACATAGATGAGAATAGAAAGTATTTTGTTGCTGATGGTTGTGAATCTCCTTTGAAGGTTTGTTTTGCAAAGGATGGGACTTCCAAGAGTCTGAATTCAGCTCCTTTGGGCTGCCAGCCTTTGTAAATACTTCCACAGACTACCAGTGGGGATAAAGGCGCTCCGGCCCTTGAGAATGAGGCCTTCATGTTCAAGACACGGTTTCTCAGAGTGTGATGTGGTTTTGGCTGGTCTACAGAAACCACTTACACCTGGTTTACTTCAGCAGTGCTGGGCAGGATATGGTATAAGACCTGGACAGCTAAGGCTAAGCATACCAGATACACACAGGATTGGCTTCTATAGCCTGTCCCAGTAACAAGACGGCAAAGACCCTGTCCCCATTTTTATTCACTTGACCACAATTCAAGTCTAAGCAAAACATTTTTTGAAGAGCAGTTCTTTTTCTCATCCCTATCTCATGTTACCTTTTGGCCATGTCCTTCCTTAGGTTAAACTCTCCTCAAGAGAAAGGCTGTGATACTGGCATTTCATCCATTTGATATTTTGCTGGATTTTATACACGTTGTTACACTCAGGCATTTTGCTTTGGGGAAAACCAGGAATCAATGCCAACTCCCTCATTTCCTAGTAGCAACAGAGAAGGATTCAAATTGTCTGTTATACCATCAGGAAGTGGGGGTGGAAGCCAGTAGTGGCTGAGAGAAGGAGAAAAACTAGGCAGTGCTCAATAAAAACCTCTCACGCAGGTTAAGAAAAAAAGATAAGATGCCCAATTCATTCAGATTTGATGCTGAACTCAGTGCATGCTGGGACAGGACTCTGGGACATCAGTAAATGACTTGGAAATCCCTCATGCTGCTAAGGGCCTTGTCTCACACTGCACTTCGAGCTGCTCAACTGCCGATTGGTGTTAATGCTAGCTCGAGTTTGGAGCAGTCACACGTTAAGGTTAGAACCCTTCTCTGACTATCCCCAAAATGTACAGCTGTGACTTGGCACTAAAAGGCTAGCAAGCAGGGGCCTGACTAGGAGCTACAGCTGTGAGTTACCACTACAGAACTTGTGAGCCAGGACAGGCTTCTATCCCTGCATTAGGTGGGGGCGGTGTGAGAGATGGGGTGGGGTGGGGGGTGGGAACATGAAGCTAGGAGACAGAGAGCTGAGCACCAGAACTTACCCCTGGATAGCATAATTTAGGAGGTAGAAAATTCATCCACAAAGAACAGGAGGGTGGGAAAGGGGACATTGCATCCTGGGATTCTGGAGGACGGCAACTTGGGTGCTTCATCTGTTGGGGGTGGCCGCATTTTAACAGGACACAAGCTGGGTAACATGGATCAGAGACAAACCTGTCCTGGAGCAGTGTAACTTTAGGCCACCTAAAGTTTGCATAAAACTAGATGCAGGTGTTAATGTGTGGACAATTCAGGGAGTATGAACTCCAAAAGCTGTCTCCATAGGACAGAACAGCCTATGTCACTGACTTCCTAAAAGCAGTCATTCTGAACCTATTCATGGCATGACCCTTATAGACAAGTCAAGACACATTCATCATATTCAAAAGTAAAGTGTCCACAAGCGTTACAGCTGTTTCCAACAGATGACTTGCTCAGAGTCAAATATCATTCATTTGATTGATGGAGTCTCCAGATACCTGGAATACAACAGCCATGTCAACCACCCAGTAATCCTCTATAACCAGCTCTGCATGCAATTGGAGGTGTGAGTGCAGCTCATGTAGATGTAGCCAAGCTAGCGTTAATCTAGTTATCTTGAATACTGGTAGCAACCTAGGCTCAGCAGCACAAACTTCAGCATGGGCTGTAGAAGCCTGCCTACGACCCCCAATACCTATTTGAGCCACTAGCTTACACTGGCTTCTGCACAATCTCATGGTTTCCCCAGGCTAGCTAGATTTAAGCTACCTCAATTCCATCTGTCTGAGCTGAAATCATACCTCTGGTAACAATGTAGGCATATACCAAAGACTGTTTTTAATCAACCAGTCCTCTCCCCAAAACATACAATATTTTGAATTGCAGTCATAAAAATAACCTTGTGCAGCATTTTAGTTTTATTCATTTATGACTTAGTATCATTATTTGCCATGTGGTTTTTTTGAGAGAGGAAATATCAAAGTGGCAGAACAGTGTTGACATGTTCTCGCTCCCATTTTTTCTGGGTTTGTCCATTCAAACAGTAAGCTCTTTGGGTCAGAACCTGCCTTTCATAATGTGTTTGTGCAACACCTCCCACAATGAAGCTGTGATTGTAGCTTGATTTGGTAGGTACTATAGTAATACGGATAATGCATGATGCTTAAATGATGAAATCTAGATTTCAAATGTTGAGACTTTTATAGAAAAAAAGGTTTAACAGTGATTTAAGACATAAATAAAAAATGAATATCTAATTCAAAGGAATTTTCTGGAATACTTTTGATGGACAGAATGTAATTACCTATTCTGGTTTTGGCCAGCACTTACGGTTCTCGTAAAAAATACATGGCTTTTTAATGACCAATAAATGGCCGGGGTTAAATGCAATCCAAAAGATTAGCCAGCCATGGATTTGGGGATGAAGTTTTTCATGAAGCTCTGTCAGGAAGAAATTCAATTTAAAAAAGAATAGAGCTTAAAAGAATAATGTATCTGGGTGGAAACTTGCTAAGGAGATTGGAAGGGGACTTTCCCTGCCCCCCTGCACTAACTTGTTCTATTAATCCTTTAAATTCATTTATTCGTTTATACACCATTTAGCTTGTTAACTGCATGCCAGTACAAATCATGGCATGCTCCTCCCTTCTCTCATGCTCCTTGCACTGTCAGGACTGTGCTGATGCTGTAGTAACTTTTGTGGTCTGTTTGTATGGCCTCTGGGATGCAAACCTTTTTTTTGTCCCCTTGGGGTGCCATCGATACTTTATTAAGTGTTGCCTCTCACTTTATCTGAGGAAGTGAGGAACTAACTGCATTTTCTTCCTCTCTATTGGTCTCTGAGGGCAATAAATAAACAGAAAATCTCTAAAAATGTCTAGTAAATAACAGCTGAAGGAGGACTGACTCATAATTTATTTTAAAACTAAAATTTATTTTAAAAGTTCACTTCAAGTGTCAGTTCTCTCTTTTTTTTTCCTGGACCCAGGTCATAAAATAATGATGTGATATATAACTGAGATTCTGAATATCCCCAAATCTGAATGCTATAACAGTGTGACATTGGTTCGTTCTAGTTTGACTACGCATAATGCCTGAAGCCAATTCCTGATTTGGATTTGGTACATCTTCCCAAATCTGGTGAGGTTTAGATCTCCTGCTTAGTTTGGGAGCCAATTTCCAGTAAGAAATCACTAATGCTTCATCAAAACCCCAAAGCAAATAGTCGGAGATCATAAAAGCTTCTCAGAACTTTTCTCCCATACAACTTGTCTTTTTCATGCTGCCTCTGCACTTCCTGGTTCCAGTCAAGACGAAGAGCAATAGTATTATAAAATGCCCTGAAAAAGGCTCTGCTAGTAATACTTCCAGTCCGACTGGCAGAAGGAAATACCATAAATCTTACAAGAAAGTTGGCTCTTAGAAGAGTACTAGCCAGTCATGAAGTGTGGATAAAGCCCATCACTATCGGTATGTATCCATACCAAGTTCCCCGTTCAGCTAGATTCAGCATCATTTGACTCCAGACTTCTCCAGTGTTTAAAGGTCATGTTTAAGCTATCTGCTGAACTGAGACGAGAATCTGTAACATAGTTAGGTCTACCTATCACCAATACATAGCTAAGGTGGCTGGGGAGAACAGGAGATCTCAAACTCCCAGGACTTACATGAGACAAAAGAGCTTTACCTCAGCTCTTACCACTACAGTTTTTCAGGGCTATTTTCCAGGGTAATAACTGCAATAATCTCTCCTTCTCTGGGTGGCAGAGGAAGGAACTGAGCTTCTAGAAGGTGCTGTGTTCTTTCTCTGTGCATAGGTGCTATGATATAATCCTTAATTACATGATAACGCTCAGTCGCAGCAAAAAAGGGTGCACTTTAAGGGCTCTTGTACATGTGACAAGAATTGGCTGTTTTTGCAGTTTAATTGCATCACGCTGTACATGTGTAGGGGGTTTTATGATTTAAATGAGTTTGCTATGTTGCAAACTAAACCGCATCCACATGTAGTTTAGCTTGCAACGTAGCTGTTTGTAATCTTGCAGCCTTTTGACAGCTGCCATGGGAGAGGTGGGCTGAAGGCAGAAGCGGCAAGGGACCCGATCCTTTTTTCCCCTGCAGAGCCTGCCCACCTCTCCCACAGC
>NW_017728922.1:6600096-6604536 GCF_001723895.1 Crocodylus porosus
GGGATGGGGGAGCTGCCGGCACGCTCTGAGCTGTGGGGGACCCCAGACCTTCCCTCCTTGGCGGTGGCACCCACCTACTAGCTGCCCACCCAGGTGGCCCTGGGGGGCACTGGCACCATGAAGGGAAGGACTGGAACCCCTCACAGCTCCAGAGCTGCTTGGTCTGCCAACAGCTTGCCCCCTGGCCATGCGAGATGTGGGCAGGCT
This sequence comes from Crocodylus porosus, assembly GCF_001723895.1. Taxonomy (NCBI): domain Eukaryota; kingdom Metazoa; phylum Chordata; order Crocodylia; family Crocodylidae; genus Crocodylus; species Crocodylus porosus. The sequence continues at coordinate 6,600,304 of NW_017728922.1, forward strand.
CTGTTAAAACAAACAAACAAAAAAGGATCGGGCCCCTCACCATAACAGTGATGGAAGCCCCTAAACTGAAATGGTGGGTTTTTAATCATCACAATTAAAAACGCACCATTTCAATTTAGTGGACTAAACCCCTGTGACGTACAAATAACCTAAGGGTTTGTTTCACTGTTGGCATTTACAAAAGTCTCCATGTTCATTTTCCATAGAACCCCTATCTAATGCATGGGATTTGATATTCTGCATTCTCCTTATTATTATGTACATGACCTCATTTACTGCACACTTTTCAAACTCTGTTTAAATTCAGAATTATTAATTTCCTTATGCGCTTTTCTATGGTGCTTGAGAGTGCTTCCAAAGCGTTAATTAAAGTATCTCCATTGAACTGCTATGAAACAATGAGGTGGTATTAGGGCTGTGCAAAGCTTTGGTCACTGATTTGATTCAGTGGAGATTTGGCCTGATTTGGTAGCCAAATCTCCAAATCTAGCTGAAATCAGGAAACCCTTTAATCCCTCCGACTTGAATCAGAGCCTTCCGAATCGATTTGGAGAGATTCGGAGATTCAAACATAGACACAGCTTTAAATGTTTTTTCTACATACCTCAAGGCACCAGGTGGCTTGTCAATGCTGCGATAGTGTGGTGGATGGAGCATCCCACAGGAGCACGGGGGGGGCGGTCTCCAGTGTGCTCAGCAGTAAACCCAGAAGTGGACCAGAACCACTTCTGGTCCACTTCCATGTCCTCCGGGGAGCATGCAGGGGGCCCCCCACACCTCCCTGGCTCAGCGATTGGTGCCTTATGGGTCTGGGGAGGGGGGGCACCTGGGGTCCACCCATGGCTGATCACCAAGCTGGGGGGGCATGAGAGGGAGGGCACACTCCCCAGTGGACCTGGAAGTGGACTGGAAGTACTTCCAGTCCACTTCTGGATTCATAGCTGAGTATATGGGGGCCCCCCCTGTGCTCCTGTGGGATGCTCCGTCTGACCCAGCATCACAGTGTTCCCGAGCCGTGCCTGGTACCTTGAGGTATGTAGAAAAAACATTTTTATAGATGTGCCTATGGCCGAATCACTGATTCTCTGAATCAGCATCGAATCTTCAGATTTGGATTTGGCCAGATTGAATCAGGGACAGTTATCCAAATCAATGAATTGAATCACTGTCCCTGATTCAGGCCGAATCCAAATTTGAATCAGATAGGTCCCATTTTGCATAACCCTAAGTGGTATTATCTCCATGTAATAGATGGGGAACTGAAGCATGAAACTTAAGGTAAAAAACTTCCTCTAATTTAGGTGTTTAATATGAAATGAGTGGGATCTGATTTTTTTCAGCCAACTTAGCACTGTATAATTCTTGATATATTCAAAAAGTATGGCTCTTATGATTTTTGAAGCTTGGACCCCAGGATATATAGGATGGGCACCCAGAAAATGAGGAACAAATTTGGTGAACATTTGTAAAAATGTGTATTTTCACAAATGGGTTTAAGTGATTGCTCAGGATGATATAAGAACTTTCTGGGAGAGGAAGGGATGGAATCCAACTATGAGACTTCCCTTTTACTTCCAGCAATCCCCTGATGCATTCAGTAGAGATTTTCCAAGTTCTGCACAAAGTAAAGCTGGGGTACTCTATATCACAGATTTCTGCACTCCCAGCTGGTCCTCTGTGTGCTCTGGCAGAGGTTCAACACCCTGAACATGCTCTGGGAAAGGGAGGATAGCACATGGCTTGAGTTTTTAGCCATGTCCACAATTTCCATTTTCAAGGTAGATAGAAGTTCCTTTGTAGCACCTGTTGTTCACCATGGAAGCTGACTGGGACACATCTGACACTGCAGCCTCAGAAGATACAGGTATGACTGTCAGTTCTTTTATTCTTTCTAGGAGGTCTCGAAGTTGTGAGTATTTTAGCAGAACCTCCTCAGGATTGGAATTTGGTCTCCCCAAACAACGCTGTTGAGGCTACTGATGGGGCCATTACAACCTTATTGAATAGCCCACATTTTACTGCACAGCTGTAAGACCTCTCTGTATGATGAAAGTTGGTCCTTGCTGTGTTCCCAAAGTCAGAGACCATATAAACTATGGTGGGAAGGAGTTAGGAGATCTCAACATACCAATTCAGCACGTGGGGTCACTCATTCTATTGCCTATGCTGTGTGTATCTCCTAATCCTGGATAAGATGACAATCAACTAATCAACAAGGGGAAGAGAGTACATTATGAAATTATGCAGCCAACCTCTGCTCATTCGTATCTCCAGGAAGAGTAACTCTGGATGGCATTCACTGACTTCTCAGACTCCTTTGTCCAGCATTCTCTATTCAGTATAATCTTTTAGTACCCTAGCTTTAAACCCACTCACTCCTCCCCTCCATTGTTCATAAGGTCTCTGATTTTGTGGACACCAGTAAAGACCAACTTTTATTACACAGAGAGGTCTTATAGCTGTGCAATAAAATGTGGATTATTCAACAGGGTTTTAATGACCCCATCAGGAGCCCCAAGAGAGTCGGTTATGGAGACCAAATTCTAATCATGAGGAGGTCCTGATAAAATGCTGGCAGCTGTGAAACCTCTTATAAATATATGAAAGAGCTGCCAGACATATCTGTAGTATTTGTGCCCCAGAATTCTGTCTCACCCTTTCTGTTAGCCCCTCCCTCTGGTCTACAGTCCCAGGATGCAAGTGGTCTGTGAAAAAAATCGATATGTGATCATCATAATGCATCCAAACAAAGTTTCCTGACTTTGGAGTGGTTGGTTTCACATCCATATAAATGCTGTTTTCAGTGTAAGTTTATGTGTGTGTGTGTCTTCGTGCATGCATGTGTGTTTAATAAAATATAGATTAAATGAAGTGTTATTCTACAATGTTAGTTTAGCTATTAGGGCTGTGTGAAGCTTCGGATGCTGATTCGATTCGGAAGAAATTCGGCTGAATTCAGTGGCTGAATTTTTGAATCTGAATCGAATCAGGAGACCAATTTAAAGGTCCAAATTGATTCAAAGCTCTCTGAATCTTTGGAAAAGATTTGGAGACCTTTGACAATTTGGTCAGTTCCTGGTGGCTGCAGCAGGGAGCTGCAGCTGACTCTGAGCTGGTAAGTACTAGGGGCAGGGGAGCAGGTGCTGGGGCCCCCTGCCAGCCCCCCAACCCCCTCTCCCCAGCCACTCCTGACCCCCACCTGCTCCTCCAGCCCCCGCATGGCTACCCCCACCTGCTCCAGCTCGGTACTTTAAGAAAAAGCCCTAGTGCTCACCTGGTGCTCCCGCTGGTGGTGGGGGGGGTGTTATCCCTGCTGCCCTCCACTGCCCCACGCTGCATGGGAGGCTCTGCATGAGTCCCTTGACTCCCTCTGCTCCCCAGCCCCACCACAAGTGCCCTGCCTGGGCCAGCTCTGGCTTTTTAAGAAAAAAAAAACCCAGGACAAGCCCCATGACTTACCATGCCTTCAGAGGCCTTGGGGCTTCAGGGGCTCATGAAGAGCCCCTCATGTGGCACAGGGCAATGGGGGCAGCAGAGATTGCCCCCCAGTGGCAGGAACAGTGAGTGTGGGGCTTTTCTCATTTTTTTTCTTCTTAAAGGGCTAGAGCTAGCCTGGGTGGGGCACCTGTGGGGGGGGTGCTGGGGCAGAGAGAGGGGTTGGGGGCACTTGTGCAGCGCTCCCCGTGCAGTGGGTGGCAGCAGGGATTACACCTGCCTCCCTGCAGCACCTGCTGAGTCGGAGCTTTTTTTTTAAGAAGTGCCGAGAGCCGGAGCAGGCAGGGCAACCATTGCCGGGCTGGGAAAGCAGGTGGGGAATGGGCCTGGCTGATTCAGAGATTCGGCAGCAGCTGAGTCTCCGACTCAGATTCGGCTGAATCAAATCGGGACAGTGATTCGTATCATCAAATGGAATCACTGTCCCCCAAATCAACCCAATCCAAAGCGAGTACTAGCTGCTTTGCACAGGCCTAGTATATATCCTGGACTACCGGCCACTAGTCAAAACAAAAAGAACATTATGAAGCATCCAGGTGATGCATAAAGCGGTTCGTTTCTCTGGAGGCCACCAAAATCACAGACACACACTCATTAGATGGCACAAAAGGTGTATTTGCAAATAGGGTCAGAGCAAAAGCAAAAACTCAGATTACTCTGAACCCACCAAGGAATTTTGCAGGCTGTATTTATCTTTTTCCTCCTGGGCACATGTGCAGAAACAGGAACTCTTACAGC
>NW_017728922.1:6604721-6731255 GCF_001723895.1 Crocodylus porosus
AGAAAGGCTAGGGAGAAGCTGGGGAGAGTCTGCGATTTAGTATAAGAAAAGCTGTGGCAAGGCTGGGAAAAGAACAAAGTCCTTGGCAGTGTTTCTTTCTTATCGGGTGCAAGATGCAAGCTGTGCATTTCTAACAATACTCCATTTCTAACAATATTCCATTTCTAACACAGGTGTTCAGTCACACAGGAGCATGGCAAACCTAGTACATTGCTCATGTGTACCTGATATGTCACTCAGCATTGAAGCAGTTAACAAACATTTTACTTGTTTAAAAATGCAAAACAGCTGCTTAGTTCTGCACTTGGCAAAACATACCAGGCCTCTTTACACTCCTTCTCTTCTGCTGCTCTTGGATCATTGCAGAGTTAACCAGCTGTTGCATGCCAAATGCCAGTTACGCCAGTTTGGAAAAGCAATAGCAGAGATAACTTTATGGCGGTACAAAAGGAATGGGAACAATATGTTATTAAACTGAAAAAGACAATATTTATACTATAAGCATTTTCAGGAACATAATTGTTACTTTTTCATTAGAATATTTTGAGTGGTTAACAGTGCACACCACAAATACACCTAATTCATGTGCACAATAGCAGCCAATATCCTTGCAAATTATTGATTAGGTTCATAGCTGGCTATTTGCACAGGTACTCACTACAACTATCCTCACATAATGAGCACTCAAATATGCACCTTTTTTCAAATGCAATTGCTTGTTTGAAATCCTGAAAGGGAGCCGTTCCATAGCTTCATTTTCAGTCTCTAGGGGCTGTGACTTTTGGGAAACCTTCACTTCTCATTGGCTGACTTTGTTCCAAGTTGAGAATGCTAGGCTACCCAGGTTGTTTATGGTATCAGGTTTTATTGCAAAAGGTTCACACTAGCTCTTGGCCAGAGTTTAAGAATGTATGTTTAGATACTGGCCAAATTTCAGAAGTGTTCAGATCTGGGGCTGTGGTCCCTCAGAGGGACAGGAAACCAGCTGCAAATACCAAATCCAGAAAGAGGTTCAGATCCTGAACCACTGTCCCAGAGGTGTTTGGCTCATGCTGACTTCCAATCTACACAAGTGTACTTCTGACTAAAATGCAAGCAATAAAAAAAAAAAAAAAGAAGCTCTGAAACCCTCCAAAAAGTGGTGCTTTTCGTGAGCTGGCTAAGAGGTTGTATGGAGTGTACTACATAAACATCACAGGGAGATTCTCACAGTGTCCCTGTGGCTGGAGAAAATGGAAGCAATATCATAGGTATTCACTGAAAATGAAACTCAGTGAAGGGCTCTCTGTTTTTGTCAGGGAAAAAAGTTGCAATGGGAAACCCAAGGGATTTGCTCCAGGTCTAACATTTTGCTGCACAGGAAGCAGCTCACTGTACATCCCATGCTTGTAGTTTGAAATCTCAGGTTTCCAGAGCAGCCTCCGCTCCCTATACCAGAAGTCTGACCAGAAATTCAGCTGGAGTATGCTGTTTTCCTGTGTTACATTATTTTAAGAAAAGGAATGTAGAAAAGAAAGCATCTCAGGATGACCAGCGCAATGTGACCATACAGGAGGTTACCAGACCCAAGCAGAATCCAAGGAAAAATGGCAATGGCACGTGCTGAGTTTGAAAGCAGTACACCGTGCTTATTGCTGGAAAAAGGTACAGTGGTACTTACCGTCTTTTGCACGTGTCTAGATCTAGAAAAAAAGGAGTCTTCAGCTTTGTTTTAGAGCTATATCCTGGGAGATTGGGGCCTTCTCAACTGGGGAAGCTACAGACACCTTTTAGGAGCTGTCTGTAAATATGGCAAACATAGAGCCCAACCAGCACTAAAATCTATTTACAGCACTTGCCATGGCACATTCAGCCCCATAACGCCTCTAGAAACCTCCTGTTCAGCACTCCTGATGAGTGATTTGCTGTAGTGCACCTTTCTCTTGCCTACAGGTCTTCAACTGTTTTTCTCGTGACACACACATCCCTGGGTATCAGTTCCCATTGGTATACTGTTCCCAAATCGTGGCATTAGTTTCTTGATATTGAACCTTTTCTGACTTAAAGTTTCTGGGACTGACTTGGCCTTGATGCATTTTCTCTTGCTGTTCAGTCTCTGGTGGAGATTCACTGGGGCATGGTTTCTCCAGCCTTCAGCTTTTACTGGTGTGCTCCTCCAGGTCAGCATCTTTCTGTCTTCACATTGGGTTGGTTGGTTTTTTTCCCCTGTGTGAGAATTCATGAGATGTTGACAATGTTTCCTGTGCTGCTCAATTAGAATAAAAATGTGGAAATCTTAAATCATTTCTGGTAATCTATTAAAAAAAAAAGATCAGGCCAATCAAAATGTTCTGAAAATTTCAAAATGTGGCATATTCATTTTCTCTTTCCAACTTTTGTATAACAAAGTAAAATGTTAAAATCAAAAGGCGTTTTTACCTAACAACTAGAATTTTTCCTTTAAAAGTGAAATCTCCCCTTTTAACAATTTGAAACTTGTTTTCAAAATTCTTTTGATGTATCCACACCAGGCTTTTGCTGCAAATAGTTGGGGGTTTGATTAAAAAGCATTTTCCAAAGGAGAAACATAAATAAAAATAAAATTCCATTTTAAAGAGTCCTTTTATATATGCTTGATAAAAATGTGCTAAACCAACAAAATTAATGATGACATTCAGTTTGGTTTTGAGATGGTCCTGTCTGGCTTGTATTTTTTGGGTAACAGTGTGGGAATATTTGCCTTCAGATTTACCTTGCAAAGAACACTACGAGCACCATTGCTCCCACCAGCCATCTGAGAGAGAACGCTTCTGCAGAACAATTCTGCTATGCCTGGAGATGACTGGTCAGGAGTGCCACATTTAAATGTAGTTAGATTATAGGAAAAACAAGGCTGGGCATTCAAATGTGCCTGCCTGCTACTTACAATTTGTGGCATATAGGCCGGTAAGAAAATAGGTTAGTAATCTCCTGTCCAGTGGGGTGGTTTTATCTTTATAATGCAGTGAATTGTTATTGTCAATCATCACTGAAGGATCAGTGCTAAATTTCAGAACCAGCTTTAGTAAGGAAATGATGGCTTCAATATACTATTAATTGTTTGTAAAATGTTTTTTTTTGTATCCTGGTTACAGAAATAGAGTTATGGGGATTAGTTATGGGGATTTCACACAGCAACTAGGGAATGAATAGTGTTATTATTTTTCAGTTTGGGAGAACTAGATGGTTTAAGATTTGGCAATGAGGTATGGACCTTTTCAGCTAAGTGACCTTTCTAATACAGCCATACTTATTAATGTCAAAAAGCAATTATCCTGTGGCTTCCTGAAATAAGTCCAGTCTGTTCCTTAGTGGACAGTTGTCCATATCAGAGAAACCACCAGTGTAACTGGGACTGACTGGCATCTTACTTGGCAATATAAGTAACAATTCATTAGACATAGGGACTCAGCTCTGGTTGAGCTAAGGAAATGTGCACTGATCTGTTTGGTGAGCAAAAAACTTCACTGTCCAGCAGCTTTCATCAGGAACACATTCTCAGCTATGGTTCTTCTGAAAGCTATTTACCTATAGTTATGTGGGGAAAAGTTTTCCCATCCTGCACAACTTTAGTATTTCAAAAATGTTCCCATTTTGTACCAGGACAAACCCAAGAAGTGTTGAGGATTTTCATAGAAAGAGAGAGAGAGATCTAGCCCAGCACTGCCAATTATTTTGTAGCTAGAACAGTCACCTAAGATGTGAGATAATGTGAATCTCTTATGAGTGCCGTACCTGCACTGCTACTGGTCAGTGTGGGCTGGCACTCTCTCAATCTCCCTTGTTGGAGTTATTCTACTTCGTATAAAGAATTAAACAGTCACGGGAGCAGGGGCTTGAACATGGCTCTCCCACCATCCACACACATGTCATATCCCCCAGGCTATGGGCTATATCTGGTTTTCATCTGAGAAGCCTTTCCTCTCAAACACTTTGTCAAAACTAGTCAGTTCCAAAGAGAAGCTTCTACTCTGAGGATTTTGCATTTCCAAAAATAAAAAAATTCCCAATCAGGTCTAATTAAACCCAAAGGCTCAATCTGAGGGGAGGGGACATTTTGTCAGATAAAATACTTTCTTCAAATTATATATCCCAAGATCCACAAGGGTTCAGAAAGAAGTTTCCGTGGGAAGAACAGGAAATTGGGGAAGGTCTGGCTGGATGATTGCATGTCATTGCATTGACAGCCCAGAATAAATAAAGTCCTCTATGTCAGCTGAATGATCAAAATAGGTTGGGTGTTATAGGAGTAAATGACTTCTCTGCATGCAGTGGGAAGATAGAAGGACAAAAAAATTACCTTTCTTTCATGTTTAGCATTCAGAAAGCCCTAGTTTAAGTCACTTGAACTTCACACAACACTGCCCAAGGCTGATGCTACAATCAGCCAGAAATTCTCTGCCTGCAGTGCTTCATAGCTTGCCTACCCTGCTCATATGGCTCAGTGTGAAAGGTTATGTGTGGGCTGTTATTGTTTGGAACAGCTATCTGACCTCCAACCAATTTTTAAAGCATGTCACAGAGCTTAGGAGTTAACTTTCTAATGATGGTGATTATTATTATTGCATTAGATATATAAAAAAGCTCCATATCCCTGTGAGGTTTCTTCTGAATGTCCCAGAAAGAAAACATTTTCATTGTGTGGGCCATGATTGGGAACACATGTAATGCCACACCCCACTTAGCTCTGATCTCTGTTACTAATTAAAGGGGAATAGAGCAGAATGTAGAGTTTCTTTTCATTCCTCGGTTTTGGAGACTGCAAGTGAATTACCTGAAGAGGCACCAAGTTCCCTTGGGTACAATCAGTCATGCAGTTTTTGGGTTAGGCCAGGGTGGGGAGACGGGGATAATTTATACATGCTGCCAACATTATATATCCACCCAACTGGGGAAAAGGAATTTCTCTTAATTAATGGCATGATGTATGACACGTTAGCAGCACAAACTCCTTAATAAACCCTGGTGCCTCTTTTACAATTCACATAAGATGAAAGCATGCTGAGTTACCTGTAGGAACTGGGTATTCAGAAATGCTGGCAGAGCAGCTTGTGGTGTGAGTGTTTTAATAGCTGCACATGGTGTTTTTGATTCTGTAGGCAATTTAGACAAAGCTGCCCTGAAGCATGGGAAGATAGCTATAGTTTTTAGCAGGGGTGTGCAAAACAGGTTGTATTTGATTTGGATTCGGATTCGAATCAGGGACAGTGATTTGATTTGTTGATTCAGATCACTGTTCCCTATTCAATTTGGCCGAATCCAAATCTGAAAATTTGATACTGATTCAGAGAATCAGCAATTTGGTCATAGACACAGCTTTAAATGTTTTTTCTACATACCTTGAGGTACCAGCATGGCTCATGAATGCTGTGATGCTAGGGTGCATGGAGCATCCCACAGGAGCATGGGGGGGGGCAATGTGCGCGTGCTCGGTGGCAAATCTGGAAGTGGACTGGAAGTGCTTCCGGTCCACTACCGAGTTGACCGCTGAGCATGCTGGGGAGTACCCCTGTGCCTCCCCAGCTCGGCAGTCAGCAATGGGGGGACCCCAGGTGCCCCCCAAGACCCAGCAGGCATCAGTTGCTGAGCCAGGAAGGCATGGGAGCCCCACGCGCACTCCCAGTGGACCCAGAAGTGGACCAGAAGTGCTTCTGATCCACTTCTGGGTCTGCTGCTGAGCACACTGAGGAGCCCCACATGCTCCTGTGGGATACTCCATCTGCCCTACCATCACAGCATTCACGAGCTGCCTGGTACCTTGAGGTATGTAGAAAAAGCATTTAAATCTGTGTCTATGTCTGAATCATTGAATCTTTCCAAATCTCTCCAAATAGATTCGGAAAGTTCCGATTCGATCTGGAGAGATTAAAGGGTCTCCTGATTCAGTTAGAATTTGGAGATTTGGCCACCAAATCCACCAAATCGAATCAGGGACTGAAGCTGTGCACAGCCCTACTTTCTAGCCTTACTTGAGGCTGCTACCAGGAGAGGATAATAATGATGATAGAAACAGAAGAAAATGTAAATTAATTTGAGATGGGACAAATTCAAGAGGTTTGGAAGTCTAAATATTTATCTGAATCTGAACCTAAATTTGCCCCAAATCTGAGGGTATTCAGATCTGGCCCATTTCCAAATAACAGATTTGCTTTCTCCTATACAAAAATTTACTTGTTCGATCCTCTCCTTTTGGTTACATGGTTTCCATTTTGTATTTCTTTCCTCATTTTCTAGTTTATGTTTCCGATAATGCCAGCTAAAAAATTCTGGTTCAGGTGACACAATGGAGAGAGGAAACAGATGGGAGAAGGAGAGATATTTTCTCTAGGTTCCTAAAACAAAGTGTATTAGCATCATTTGTGATGCTTTATAATTATGCACGCATACTTTTAGCCCACATAGAGACATTACACATAAATTGGTATAAGTAATTGAAAACCAGCACACACCCATCACCAAACAGAAGTTCAGCACACATAGACTGGTTTAAAAATGGTGGAACCCAGACTAAGATAGACTAAAGTCAGACTAAAGTGCTTTAGGTTAGACCAGTCGATTGAAATGTCATGCAGAATCCGTACTGACTCCATTTGGGTCACTGCCCACTGGCATCCCAGGCTACTTTGCAGATCCCCACTAACCCTGCCTCCCAGGGTGGTGCACTGGAACTTGGCCCAGGCTCTCAAAGACCTGAGACAGAAAACCTCTGTCCCCAAACCTGCCATCTGCCTCTGGCCAGCTGTCAACAACAGCTGGGGGGGACAGAGGTTTTTCTGTCTCAGGTCTTTGAGAGCCTGGGTCAAGTTCCAGTGCACCACCAGGGGGCAGAGGGGGAAAGGGTGGAGCAGAAAACCTGGCATGTGTGCTCCTGCAGGATAGAGCAGTGAGGGAATGGGGGACTGCTCCCCTTACTGCTCTGTCATGTGGGGGCACAGACATAAGGACAAGAGGCAGCTGCACCCAGGCGGGGAGTGGTAAATCCTAGCATCTGTGTTACTGCACAACAATACTTACAGTAAAACATGTAACTTAGATCACTTCTGCTTCACACTTTTTGAACATCTGTACTTATTTAGCCTTATAGGGCGCATCCAGATAAGGGCACACATGCATTTCCTCAGGGACAAATTGCAGCGGCACATAGTTGTGTCACTGCTATTTGTCTCTGGGGAACACCCGTGCGTGGCAGGTCGCTCTGGGTGAGGTAAGGTAGGCTGGGGCCAGAACCTGGGCTGGCCCCAGCAGCCCTACCTGAGGTCCTGGGGGCCTCTTGGCACTCCAGAGGCAGTGACCTGGCAGCAGGGAGCCTGGCCGGCAGCTGAAGCATGGCTCCAGCTGGCCAGACTCTGGCTTTGGGCAGCACATGCTGCCACTATGTACACCACCTTGCCTTTTTCTAGTGCAGATTTTTTTGATACTGGGCTCTCCCAGTATCAACCTCCTCCTACCCTCCAGCACTACAAATAAGAAGCATGGGGAATGCCTGCATGTGCAATGCATGCGGTGTGGAGCCACAGACGATTCTGCGGTGCTGCATACGAACATGTGTGCTCATCTGGATGTGTCCCTAGTGCCTGTCACCAGAGTTTCTGAATGCCTTGTGTGTGATTTAGAATAAATTGAGGCCTAAAAGAAAGACACCTTCTTTCTAGGTGTTGGTAATGTGGAGATATTCCAGAACTCAAGTCAGATATTATGGGGGCAGTAGAAAGGTGAAGGCATAGGAAGAACAGTGGAGGAAGATCTTTACAAGGCCCTTTGAAGTCAATGGAAAGAATTCCAGTGGATTCACCATGCTTTGGGTCTGATCCCAAAAGCAGCCAGTGAAGATGGGCTTCAAACACACTGACAGTTACCCTATGCTAAACAGCAAAGACAGTTTCAGGTCTCCTTGGCAATGATTTTCAGACTTCTCTAACTGTAAAAAGGCTGCCCTTTTGAATCTGCTATAATTTTTGTCTAAATCCACATGGTCAAAGACCTGTATAGGATAATGTAAAGAAAGAATCTAGATATTCAGAAGTGGGTTGCAGCTCTTTTCTTTTGTGCTGCTCCACGGTTTAAAGCAGCAACAACAAAAACTATATAATAAGTATACACTGCATCCCTGAAAAAGAAAGACGAGGGGAAAGGAATCTGTTCCAATCATCCTTCCTTGTTCTAAAACTTTTTTTTCCCTGAGAACAATTTACTGGGGCCAATAAAAGCCCAGCTAATTTCTAAATCAGCATGTAGCCAACTCAGCCACCCAGTAGCTCTGTCCTTGGGCAATATTACTGAAGCACACACAATCTATACTAAAGCGATCAGCTTCCCTCCGGCCTGCCAAGGGGATGCGTTAGGCGAGCCCAAAATATGACAGGAGGAAATTTATGTGCAACTTTTACACATAATATCTCATTATGACTCTCCCCAATCTTTCAATTTTAAAAATAAACGGCCTTTGTAATGATTTTACCAGGAGTATGTTGGAAGGGAGATTGAAAAAGAAAAAGAAAAGTGGCTTTGGCTTGGCTTATTTCTTTTGCTCTTCTCCTCCTCTCAGGTTTTTCTTTAATTTTCCTGAAGATGTTTCCACTCAATTTAGGAAGAAATGGAATTTCCCCCCACATACTCTTTCTTTCTTTTTTGTCCGTATTTTCAAAGAGTGGAACGGCTGACTTAATGAAGGCCCTGTCAATAGCAAAATCATTTTGACTGGTTGGTAAATAATGAAAGTTTCACTTAACATACAGCTCATCTCACCCAGGAGACAAGCTTTTGGTCCCATTCCAAGCCAGCATATTGTTATCCATCCCACTGCACATACACGTGCATGCACGCACACACAATACCAGCCCGCTGTCTTGTAAGGCTAATGAAAAAAAAAGTGAGTAAAAATATCCAACTACATGAAAAATAGGGAGTTACTCATCTATTTCTCAGTGGTAGCAGAATCAGGACCAATGTCTCAAGTACTGGTGTTTATAAATGCACAGTATTCAATTAAACATTTTTCAGTGGATAGTGACTTGGGAATATATTTAATAAAAAGTTTCATTCTTAGTTAGAGACATCCTCTCACAAATTTGCCTTTCCCCCCCAATATCCTAATGCCTCAATGCATGATTATCACATGTTTTATGGTGGTGACCACCAAGAATGAACTGCTGTGCTTCTCATCATCCACAGGCTCACAGTTTAAGAAACCCTACCTGAAGTGACAATCCGTATTTGGGGGAATTTCCCTTGAGTGAGGTAAAAACCAAAACACAACTTATGCTGGTGGCAAAATGGGTTATTCTCAAAGTGGAAAGTAGACACTGCCAATGTACACTGAATGGTGAAAAGAGCTTTCCACTCTGGTTCTGATGGAGAAACTAACATTATCAGGCAAAAAAATAACTGGGGTAAATGTAATAATAATCCAGGCCAAGTGAAAATACTGTTCTCTGCTATGCTACACCATAGTTCCCTTGCATCCCAAAACCTCAACATGTATTACTAGAAGTACATTCAGGTCTTTTGTGAATCTCTTACCCCTCTTTTTCAGGTCAGTTCCTTAGGTTCCTTGAGGATTTTACCTATATTTACACATTGAATGTCTATGGCATTGCTCATTATTTTGCATGTATTTGGATTTCCTTGTTTCCACTTGTTCTCTTTCCTGGGGATTCAATAAAAATATAAAGATAAACATATGTTTAAAGAAAAACCTTTAGGTACTTTTTTGGACAGTCATATTTTCCTTGTTAACCCAATCCAGGAAAGTTTTCATGAATACCTTCCTTCAAAAAGCCATCATCAATTCCTGTCAATTCCTGTCAGTAATGAGCCAGAGAGTTTCAGTCCCTATCCTGAGTGACTCTTGGCTTTATCCTTGCCCCAAAGGCTGAACACCAAATTATTTGTGTAACTCCTACAAAGGCTGGGAAAACCATAAAACTTCGGGAAGCTGCAGACCAAGATAAATAAGGAGAGTGTATATATAGTTAGTAAATGATCATGAAAAAAATAACACAGGAAAATATAGAGAAAGGTGAACATGTACTCTTTGGGAAATTATGTATTTGTATTATGATAATATTCTACATTTGGAGGGAGAAGATGTTTTAACAGGGCAATTTCTCTGGCTTGATCTATTACCCCAGATTAAGGACAGGGTTAGAGTGTTGATCCTCTGTAGCCTGGGGTCTAAACACTAGCCCATACACTACCAGATTCCCACCGCAGCATTTTTTTAAAGAGTACAATCTACCCTATCAACTCACTTAGAGTTTTGACAAAAAACGATCCTATCAGAGACAGGTTTCTACCAAAGGTAGAACAAGAACTACACAATATTTCTGGAGATACATGAAGGACATCTGTACAAGGGCATTAAGACAAGGAAAAGTCTTGCACACAGACACAAGATCACTATGTCTCCATGTAGATGAGATGTAGCATGGTTGGATCAATGGAGTTTAGGGCAGGGAGCCCAGGAGATCGTGTTTTTTGCACTGACTTGCTGTGTGATCTTGAGCAAATTATCTGTATTTTCTGGTCATCAGTTTTCATATCTGTAAACTGGAGATAATACAAACCTACATGAATTAATTTTTGGACAGTGTCTGGAATTTGGCCTGAGCTACAGATAGTCAATAAACTTGAAACAAAGGAACCCTGTTCACTAGTTTGAGCTGTTGCCACCTCAGACTCAGCATAATGTGTGTGGCACTAATCAACCTAAGCATTTCTGATGCAATGTTGAATTTTGTGATTCTACTGATTGCAGTAAATATATATTGTTTGAGATTTTATAATTACTTAAGTTTAAAAATGCATTATAATGAGTCTGGCTATTTTTCATTTACTTTACATGCTGTGCACCTTATTCAATGCTTTATGAGAAATATGTAGAAAAAATAAGTCTCCAGTATTTTAAAGGATCTATCACCATGGCTTTTAAGTGCCACCTTGATGACATTGCTCAATGCTAGTAAAAGACAGTATAATTTTAAGAGAACACACACAGGACTAGGAGTCAAGAAATCTTGGTCCTGTCACTGTTTTTCTATGGGGCCTTGAACAAATGCCATTTTCTTCGCTCTGCATAATATACATTTCTCCATCTGTAGAGTGGGAACCCCACATCATGTCTGTCCCAGGTCTTATACTGGTACCTCTCACCATGGCATCAGATCACCTCTCGGAAGTGTATTTCTACTTAATGTATGAACAAACGAAACACTGGCACTTCTTTCCAAATGAAGAGATGAACCAGGAGAACCAGGTTCTGGACCACTTACACATATTAAAGGACAGGCAAAGGGTAGGGATTAATTAGAGGGTGCTCTTTAGGTTTTTCAGTTTTTCTTTATGTCCCTCCTTTAGGTTCACTGCCATATCTCAGAGGCAAGTATCCCATATTTAGGCCCTGGCAGGTTGAGAGATCAATATGTGGGACATGATCTACCCACAGTCACAGTATGCAGTTACCTAAGGCAGCAAAATGTTTAGTAACAGTTTGTGGTTTCAAATCCCAGAACCCATAAAGCTCAAATACAGGTTCTAAATGTAAGGCTATGACCTCTCCACTCACCAATAAAACATGCTCAGACTCATAATAAACAAAACCTTACAATTTAGGGTGGCAAGGCATAAACCAGTCACATGTATTTTCTTTCTGGTCACTAAGCAAATCTTTGCCTTTACCAAAAAGCTACCTCAGTGAATGGAGTAAGCAAAACAGTCCTGATTATAACATAGGTTAAAAAAAAAGTTGGAGGAGGGGGAAAAAAGAAAGAAAAGAAAAGTCAAATAAACTTAACCTAGGGTTTCTCGTGGGATGTTTTATGTTTTTGTTGTTGCATAGCAGAGTACCAGCCAGGAAAAACATGGAAGGGACACAAGTGTGATAATATAATGATACCTTTTATTAGCTCAATGAAGAAAAAAGAATAACAGAGCTCTGGATACATCAAAGGTCTTTTTCCTTCACTTTCAGGATGCAGTAGGGGAAAAAAACCCACAGCTTTTTAATCTTGTTAGTGGCATGAACTCACGGTGCTGGCTTTTCATTTCACTGGTTCTCAGGTTAAGCTCGGGGGTTGGGAATGGGGGAAGGGGCTGACTGGAGGAGCTGGCATCTGGTTATACAAAGATACACATTTCTAGGTCATATTTTACAGCGCAAAAAATAAACCTAAAAGAAAGTTGCTGGCTACTTTCAGCATCACACAGTGGTAACCTCATTAAGGTGTTTTCCATTGGTTATCCTTAGAGCTACAAAAGATAACAGGAAGGAACAGAATAGATTTTTAGGAAGATTGCTATTTTAGCAGATTTACTGGGTGACAATATGTAAAAACCTGAAGCCAAAGATGGGCCAGGAAGGAGGGAGAGAATGCTTGGTATGACTGAGTCTAGACCCATTGATCCACTGTTCAGCAGGGAAAGAATTCAGAGCTTCTGGGTACAAAAAGGAAAAAAAAAGGAACACAAGATTCGCCTTCTAATTTCTAGAACAACTTGATTTAGTGAATTTGGGATATGCTTCTCTCCTATTCCCAGAATGCCCTGCCTTCCTTCCCTCTATTTATTTCGACTTGCCTTGTTTTTGTGTGTGGATGAGACTGACTTGAAGAGAACCATCTTTAGACTGCCTGTGTTTTTTAGGGGAAATGCCTCTTTTATCCAGGAAGTAGGTTCTAGACTTTATATACAGTTCCAGCAGTACAACAGTGGCAACAGTGTTACTATTCATAGCTGTCTCTTTCACAATTCTTTGTGAATGTGTACAATACTTCCACGAGAAAGTGTACTCTTCTGTCCAAGAATGTGTTCCAAGCACTATTTTGGGCCGCACACGTAGGAAGGTCTTTCCTGGAGACTCCATTATGAGAGAAAGAAAACATCTAACTTTACTGAAAAGTATGGAATTGTGACCATCACTGATGAAATACAACATCCGGTGCTTAAGATAGATTTTTCCAGCAATTATGGAGAAATCTACCTTACTTACCTTACTTACGTACTCAAAATAGCCTCATGCTTCAAGAGGAGGGGAGACATTTTCAAGCATAGGAAGAGAACAAAAGGAATGAAAAGAGTTTATGGAAATATGGAGAGGATGAACCATCTCCGGAAGTGATCACAGACTATAAGAGAATGGTTTTTGAAGGCAACATTTCTCCCCTTCATCCCAACATATTATTATCTTTATTATTTATCCTATATAACTTATTCATGTAATTGCATAACCTAGGCACTTTCACTGCTCTTGCCTTTATATTTTTTTAAGATGCTTTGCTACAGGAAAAGTGTGAAGAGCCTGGACTGGAACATGTCTTAGGATAGAGTGAACAACAGGTCAAAGGAACAAATAAGATGTCACTGGTTAAATAGTCCCTGAAAGGAATGGACTGGAGAAGGGAAACATTTGAGGGAAGTGCAGAGCATGGTGAAGAGGAGACAGTCTGGAAATAACAATGATCTCATTGGCCGGTTAGGAATTAACAAGCCATACAGACGTTTGGTTTCGGCTACAGAAATGGTATTTGACCAGCCTGTCCAACTGTCCAGAGATTAACAAGTCATCTCAATTAAGCATCATTTTATGAACCAAACATTACTTTTATTTCAATAAGATAATCATTTCAGAACCTGTTCTGCCCATTCACTGTCATTCTTTAATAAAAGCTGTCCAAGAGTCACAATGGAAAAAAAAATCCTAGGAGCAGTTACTGTATTTTCCACAGCATGAGGCACCTTCACGTAAAGTTAGAGGGCCAGGAATATTCCACCAGTCCAGCCATCTGAGCTTCCACAAGTGCTTTATATAATTGCAGTGGAATCTAACTGTTGATCATCTGGGCCCATCCACTTTACTATGCTCCAACAATCCAAGCGAAAGCACTTGATGAAATTTGCAAATGGCTGGAGATAATTTGGTAAATTTCTATTACATTACCAGGAGTCCCAGACTAGGACACAGAAGGATTTTAAGAGATTTAAAATGGAGATAGGAGACTAACTCTGAGGATTGTGGGTGCTCCCTAATAATGCAGGATAGGCAGAAACCACTATAATTAATGTGTGTAATCTGATAAATTGCATGCATTTAAAGTTTGCTTTTTAGCTCTTCGCCTCAAATAATACAGATGATAATTTCATAGATTTCATAGACATTTGGACTGGAAGGGACCCTGGAGGATCATTGAGTCCAGCCCCCCGCCCCAGGGGCAGGAAGTCAGCAGGGATCATAGGATCCAAGCAAGATAAACATTCAAATGTATTTTGAAGGCGTTCAAAGTGGGTGCTTGAACCACCTCAGGTGCCAGTCTGTTCCAAACCTTGGGGGTCGGACAGTGAAGAATATCTTTCTTATGTCCAGTCTGAACCGGTCACAGTGGAGTTTGTGACCGTTCGATCTTGTCATCCCTTGGGGGGCCCTGATGAACAGTCATTCCCCCAGATCCTGATGAGCACCCCGATAAGCTTATAGGTGCCCACCAGATCACCCCTGAGCCTGTGCTTTTCCAGGCCAAATAGCCCCATTGCTCTCAGCCTCTCATCATAATGTCTGTTTTCCTGACCCCTGATCATGCGTGTGGCTCTCCTCTGCACCCTCTCAAGCTTCTCCACATCCTTTTTGAATTGCGGAGCCCAAAACTGGATGCAGTACTCCAGCTTCAGCCTAATGGTCAAATCTTATATTTATGGAACATTGAATGAGCCATAATCCAACCATAATGCCACCATGCAATATACCATACAATATATTGAAGAAACATAGCACACTTTGTCCTTTGATTTCCTTAAAAACGGTGTCTTCCTGTGACCTGGCATTCTAATGGTCTCTCTTTACCATTGTGCAAGCCCTTGTTTGTTGCAGCAGTAAGCTAAATAAAAATCAGGCCTCCTTGGAGTTATTTTAAAGATTTGACAATTACTCTACCACTAATGCAAACAAGAAAAATGTGGTCTGCTTTGTCAGGGATCCATTGCTGGCACATAAACATAGCCACGAAATCCAGCTATCAAAATGCCTACTTGGTTTCCAGTTAATATGTGGGCACATTGGTGGGAAGCACTTTACTTCACATGTTAGTTTTAATTTTTTTTTGTTTTAAGTCAAATGGAGGATGAATATTTCTAGAGACAAGCCCAGGATGCTAATTTTATAAAGTCTAAATACAGACTTTTCTTAAGTTTGGGGTCCTCAGTACAAGCCGATCTTAAACATCATTACCCTCACTGGAAAAACAGAGGTAGATAAAAGAAAACACATAGCAGACATCGTACCTCTGTCTCACTTTTTTCTTTTACCAGAGTAGAGAAATTACAACTTCCTACCAACTCCGGTAATTATTCTCTTTCTCCCAGTGCATTAAAAGGTCAAGTTTGTTTTCCATCTTCTTGCATCTCCATGAGGGCCACTTCCACCTGCCCCTTAAGTTTCTCAGTTGGTTTATCATTGAACATACAAATACACCCATATACAGTGTTAATTTATCTACCCTTCTTTAGGTCTGGCTTTTTGGATACCTAGTAAGTAAAGGCAGTCAATCCAACTGCCTTATGAAGACTCACATATCCCTTTGAGCTAAGCCCTTTGTTTCTCTTGCAAATTTCCTTAAAGGGTCTGTAATGGGCACCATGAGCACCTACACATGTGCAGCAAGGCTGTTCTGACATGCTGTAATTACAGCGTGTTGGAGCAGACTCGATTTGATTCAAGTCTGCTGGTGTGTAGTAATTACTGTGCTCCAGCATCACATTCAACGGGCTTTAATTAAAGTGCCCCCACGACCATTTTTCAGCACAGGGATGCTGATACACATGACATTCCAGGCACTTTAATTACAGCGCCTCTTGGATCCCTTCTAGTTAAAAGAGTCCCTCCCCTGCCCCCCCACTCCCAGAGCATGTGTATCTATGCCCCATGTTCCAGTTTAGTTCAGTTTAAGCTGACTGGAGTCGTTTCTTCCCCATTCCCCTCCTCCCTCATGCAGCATGAAGGGATAACATCACCTCTGCTAAGGCCCTGGTCCCATGGGAGTCAAAGGCAGGCAAATCTTGTATTGGACTGAAGAGTTGTCCTAAATCTGTCACCACTGTAGCCCTTTAAGAGCACAGTAATTCTCCAATAAATTGAATTTCTTTGACAATTGGCAGCACATCAGAAACAATTCACAAGCATTTTTCCCCCTTTCTTAACAGGAAATGGGGCTTGTGTTACATTTACAGTGACCTGGATCTCCAGGGGCAAACTAATATCTCACCTAAACAAACAGACAGTATTTCTTCAAGGATGAAGGCAAAATGTCTGAAAGAGGAAGATGATTTGGCTGTAGCTGAACCCGCTCGCAGCAGTGGTGCACACAGCTGCAGTGCAGGAGGTGTCAATGATGCGCTAACCTATAAACATGAACGTAAGGAAACCAAACACCACCCATTATCAAAACACTAGTTCAGAAGGCTTGGAACTGCAGGTGATTTGGAAAGAATTGATCCTACTGTGGCCAGAATTCGCACTGTCTCTTTTATTTTTGTTTGAACAAGTTGACTGTTTTCTCATCTATCGTGGGTCCCAGCGGGGCTCCCGCAGAAACGTACAGCTTTCTTTTCAAGAGGAGGAGGTTTGTAGAAGGTTTCAGTGTTCAATCCATGATATGACTGAGATGCTAATGTTCTACATTAGTCTCCCTAAATATTCTGTCTGAGGAAACTCTCCACCTACTTAATGTTTACAAAGTCTAGTCTGAGAGTGGTGCCTTCCAGAAGGTCCCAGCTTCCTGCAGCCAGCCAATTTTGGACTTCATTAATTGGGGATGAATGTGTGAAAGAGCAAACTCAAAAGTAAGGGAAATGACTTTGTGGGCGCTAACTGGCAACAGATGTCATGATGGTTCAACGTCTGATCAACAAGAAATCCTTCAGAGATAATACATGTATACACATGATTGCTCATAAGATAAATAAAAATCAGAGTGATCTTATTTTACTTGGATTTTCCACTCCAATATACTCCTTTTAGTTTAGGGCTAATGCTCTATTTTTCCATTATGAGACAGCAGAACTAAACCAACCCTGAGGAGATTAGACATTTGTAAAATTCCACGAAATGGATGTGTGTGAATAAAGATATGGAGAAAAATGAATCAGAGAGGCCCAGTTCATCTCCCCGCATGTGAAAAAACCACTAGGGCAACAGAAATCTCTGTACATTTCTACTCCCGTGTATCCCATTGACACGATGAGGTTTGCTATTCAGTTGAGTGGTAGAGAACTTATGATTCAATGTTTTGTTCAAATCAAAGTCCTTCCATTGACAGGAATGGATTTTGAATTCAACCCATCACCTTTCCAAATCTGCAAATAGGCAATGATATCATGAAAGTTACATGCTTTTTAGGACACAACCTACAAAATTCAGGAGCTTTGTGCTGAAACTAACACCTCTCCACCCTGAGTATTTTTTGCCTCCGTGTAAGCACCAAGTCAGCACTAGCTTCTGGTGTTGCGTCCCTTGTTTGAAACTATGGAAAATAGCCATTGGCCATTCTCCCTTCCCTGACAGACTCCCTCCATAACTGAGGAGAGGCTTGAGGACTGAGGCAGAGGGACTCCCAACAGAACCAGGAAAAAAGGGAAAAAATGCCACTGAGCCACTGCTTCTTATCCATCATGACTCTCTTCCCTTAAGGAACAGACACAGCGTTTCTGGTTCACCTTCACTTAAATTACCAGAAAGGAGTATCAGAACCTTAATTGTCAAAGGACTGTCAATATATTTTGGAACAAATCTTGGCAGATGGGTATTAGCTCTGGAGACAGAAACACATTTTATTTGGGGGGGGGGGGGGATCTGTAGTATTAAAATACATGGGTGATGCAAAATCTATAACAAGGAAGCAGGAGAAAAAGAGACAGCAATGGCAAGGGAATCATACCTTTTTTTGCATTAAGCCATTGTTTTGCATCATTCAACGCAACCACAAGTCCGCTCATGTTGGGAACAAACCCCTCTCTCTCTGGTTATTTCCAGGATTCAGTCTCATAGACATCAACAGGTGACAATTCAAACTAAAGTAAGTGTTATGGTTGAGCACTCTGGCTAAGTGCAGACATTCAGGAGGGCAGTGGGGAGGAAGTTAGGCAGAGGTTAGAGTGTATTAAAAATGGCCATGCAATCTAAGGTAAGTCAGGATGGGATGGGGCCAAGCGGGCTGGAGGGGACCAGGGGTTCATTTAGGTGCAACGTGTGGAGGGGTGGGGGAGACAGCAACATCCATGGGAGTGATGGGAGGCAGGCATCATCCATGGGGGCTGGGAAGTCACGGGTCATCAGCACAAGCTATGTGGGGGGGCAGGCAGCATCTGTAGGAGTGATCAGGGGAGCAGATAGGGTCTGTGGGGGTTGCTGGGGTCCAGAAGGGTTTGGCAGGATCAGGGGGGCTCACACGGCCCACAGGGAGAGGCTTGAGGGGTTGAACGGGATATTTTTAGACCCCCAGTGAAACTACCCCTCATCCCTTCTGCCTCTTCCCCCACTGATACTTACTTGCTTGACTCCCAGCCGTGGTGAATGCTGATAAAACCTGCAGCACCTGTAGTGATTTGTGGGATGGGGGTTGGGAGGGCTGGCTGATCTGGGGTGGGGGGAAGAGGCTGGAGGGACTACAAACAGCCCAATCCCAAGGGAGCAGGTTGAAAAAGTGCAGCTCTGATGTCTGTGTGTGCAGAACTTGTGTACAGTTATGGGTTTAGATTGATTTTTGATCACTAAGATGAGGTCTAAATGTAAGATCCACACCATAGGATCTAACTAAATTAGATCGGATGGCCATTTTTAACCTGATTTAACCTCCCCCTAGCCCCCACGAATATCTGCTCTTAGCTTCCAAAGTCAGTCTGAATCTCATTTCAGTTTTGCAACAGCAGCAGTCTGTCTAGCTTGGGCTTTTCAGTCTCCTACTGCCATGGCATTGAAGCAAAGGCATGTTTTATTATAGGCCCATATAAAACAGGACTAAAATATCTCCTATGGATCTCACACAGTTTTAAGTGGATTATGTGTGTTTGAAAAAGCATTCTGCAGGCATAGCTGCCACTATTCCCCTGTGACTGTTTTGCAATCAAACCTCAAGCACTATGAAACTCTTAGTCGGGGACTGAATTTGGAAATGAAACTAAATTTCAACTAACTGAACTTGTTTTGGGGGCCCAACAACCTTCTGCTGAAACTCAGAATGAAACTTTATGCCGCCCTTGAACGACTGTGAATTTTTTGAGACTGAATCCTGTGGTTTCAGCTGGTTTTGTAATTAAGTTTGTGTCCTAGTTTCATTCTGAATTTCTGCTGGTGCCATGCTTAGCTCAGATAAACCAGAAATAAAATGAAACTCACATTCATATGAACTCTTTCCCTGCTAGCCATATTCTGTCCTACTCTATCTCTTTTCTGCCTCCCTTCTGCCTCCTTTCTGGTCTTAGCTCAGGTTTAGAGCTGCTGCCCTGGTCTTGCTTATCTTTCTAGGGTGAGCAATGAGAATGTCCCACTGAGTGTATGCAAAGGGACTTTTCAGCCTTCTCCCTCCAAAATGAGACAACAGCTTTGTATTTCTGCTACTTCATCCTTTTCTGAACAAGAGAAAGTGAAATAAAGTAAACTGTGCTCTCCACAGCCGCATATGGCTTGCTTGGGTCTCTGCTGTGTTTGTAAATACTGGACTAAGTTTCTTCGTTTCAAAGCCTAATAGTGTGCAAACCCAGATGACTGACAAGTATACATTAGGATGAGGCTTATCTTGTGTGGCAATGTTTCTTTGGCCTGAGAGGCAGTTTCTTGCTTTGTCAATTGTCCTGAGTTAGAAAAGCAGCAAAGATAAACAAGCATTAAAGTGAAAGAGAATAGCCAAGTGGTACTCAAGGGCTTTACTGTCATGTCTCCTGGAGCCTGAAGCCAAGGGGCTAAGATTTAGTCTACTGCTCAGGAACCAGGGGTCGCCCAAAAGGGCTGGCATGCATGCGTGGAGGTTATGTTGATGCAATTGTGAGTTTTTCTTTTCCTTGTTAAATGGGTTGCCTGCATCGGTATAAACAGAGCGCAGTGGAACGTTAGCATTACAGTCAGAATCCACTGCGGACAAGAGGAGCTCAGCTGGGTTACGGCCATGGAGCAGAGAGCTCTGATGAGATTGGGGTGTCAAATCAATTGTGACCCCATTATGAAGCTGGA
Source organism: Crocodylus porosus (assembly GCF_001723895.1). Taxonomy (NCBI): domain Eukaryota; kingdom Metazoa; phylum Chordata; order Crocodylia; family Crocodylidae; genus Crocodylus; species Crocodylus porosus. The sequence continues at coordinate 6,624,946 of NW_017728922.1, forward strand.
TGAAGAGAGCCAGATGAATGAATGAACAAACAAAAAGAAAGAAAAAGAGGACGTTGATAGAGGACTGTGCCAGCCAGGCCAGAAGTGTGACCTGGGAGAACTTTAATATTATTTTAATGGAGTGGGAAATGTGCCTGGGCTTCTAAACAATGCTCTGTGTTATTATATAATTGTACGCCGGCCTGTAGCAGGACAAGGTCCGTGCTCCACACAGCTAGGGGGAAAATTCAGCAGGAGTTCCAGGTTAGGCAGCAAAAAACCTCTGCAGGAGTCAGGATATTTTATAGGGTTTTAATATTTTTTTTTTTAAGGTTTACTGAAATCAATCAAACAAACAAAAAACCGTGCCCATCAACCAGCAAAGACTTTAGCCACATGTTCTTATTATTTGTTAAATGTACCCTCCCCCTAAAAACATACATGGATAAATAAGCAAACTGTATATTTCCAGAGATTCCCACCCCTGCCAATTCAGACTCCTCCAAACCTCTCCAGAGTACCTTTCATAAAAGCTCTGTCCTAACTATCCTCAGGTGCACCTGATTAGCTCAGGTGCAGGTAGGACCCCAGGAGTTAACCCTACCTCATCATCTCAGTCTATGCCGCCTCTCACTAGTAGAAGCACTAAGCTAAGATTTTGCAGGGTAGAGATTCAGTGCAGCTGAGTCACTGTAGTTGGTGAAGTACTGGGGTAGGAATCAGGCAGCTTGGGTTTTATTCCTGTCTCTGACACAGACACACATCACTTCCCCTCCACATGCCTCAATTCCCCTTTTCTGTAAAGTGTTTTTAACTTATTGTCTTTTGTAAAGCATAGAGCTCTCGCTGGAGGAAAAATTCTATTAGGAGAGGGCATTCATATCATCACAAGAACCTGCACAAACAAATGCTTCTTGATCTTGTGGAAAAGAAAATGATCAGAGGGTCAAATCTTAGGAAAGCTAAGCTGGTCTCAGGATTTGGGCCAAGGTGCTAAATGGAAAGTGACAAATGGTAGGGCAACAAATGTTATTTTCAAGCAAGCAATAGGATTATAAATAATGAGCTGAAGAAAAATGAATCTAAAGTGTAAAATACAAAATGCGTGATAACACTCCTCAAAATATGTCGCCCTCAGTCCATTCGCAGGATATTAGAACTCTTCTTCAAAGTGAAATCTCCTCTCTCCAGTGGGAATACTTTGTGAAATTCTCTCTTCCTAGCAGTGAGTGTGAATCATCCATGATTTTAACTTTTCTAAGAAACCTATCAGATAATAATAGCTGCCCAGCACTTTCTCCCTCACTGCTTTCCTCATCCATACACATACCTGTGCACATGCACACCCCTCCCCCCCACACTGAAAATCAGGTCCAAACAGTATAGTGTGCGTAGAACAATGACATCTGGTCTTACAAAAAAAACATATACCAGCTAGTTTAGTAACTGGTTTTTTTTTTTGTCTCCCCCTCCCCCTACCCCGTTTGATTGAAATCCAAACCACAAAGCAAATGTTATCAGGGGAAGGAAGGAATAGAAGAGGAACAAGATAGCCTGTTCTAGCAGACAGGCCAGCATCCTTCCTGTGCAAAGACAACTGGAGTGGAAGTAAGAATGGCAACTGGCACAGTTATCTAGTTTGTGTCCTTGGTTCCCAGAATGCAGCCAGTTCAATTTACCACTCATGCTGAAGTGTACACTGGAATAGTAGAAAGACTAATATGTTTGGGTGCATTTTTAAAACCAGGTTTGCCTTTTTACATATGTATTTTGCAGGCAAAGATTAGGCAACAGTCGCTTTATCAAGCGTCCAGTCCAAGCCCCATTTAAATCAATGCAAAAATATTTATTGGTGTCTTTGAACTTTGGATCTTGCCCAAAATGAATATCTACCTTTGTGCATGAATAAGAGTGTTTGCAGCCTATTTACTATTCAATATTTATAAGAAAATTCATAATTCTCCTTTTAAAAAGGTTTGGTCAATCAGTCACAGAGCAGAAGAAATCTCATTTGACTTAGGGTGACCAGTCACGCAAGGATAAGTAAACATAATTCAAGTCATACTACAAGACCTGTGAAAAGATATTATTTATGATAATGATGATAATGCATGATTCCATGTGTAGCACGGCATTGTAGCCAGCTCCAGAGGTCTGTCAAAATAAAACGTACTGATTTTTTAAAGAGTTGAAGCAGCCAGTAGGAGAACTTTATAGTCTGAACAGGGTTTAAAGTCTTCATAAAAAGTCATCTTCTGGTCTAATAACTGCTTCTGTAAATCAAAAATAACTAAAACAACTTCAGTGAAGAATCAGAGGCCATGCTGGGAAAAAATGGCAGTCAATTTAGCCATGTTTCACACTGCATTAATAAGTGACGGTTATGCATATGCAAGTGTGTAATTGACCAGTGATGCTCTGTAATTCTTCAATATCTCTTGCATATATAAACTATTGAAAATCAGAAGGCACATGCCATTTATAAAGACATGCAAATCATTACTGCTTTGTCTTCCAGGAAATTTGTGTTAACTAATGCTAAGGTCAGGTTTATTATATTGACATTTACACCGACAAGTAAATTGAAAGGTTACACTGTTGACATACTGGACGCTATGCAAACTGCATTTCAAATCATAGTTTCCATACATCTCTACAAATAAATAAATTAGACACTTACAAATGGTTCATAAATCAATAGATGGCAAATCACTAGTTTATATACACAGTGAAAACTACTGTGTGTAAACCTCATATTTCATGCAGTGTCAGAACCTGCTTTGTCACCCAGTAATTTTCATTCTCCTGAATATAACTGTCATCTGTCCAAGGTAAACACTTTCCCTTCAAAAATAAACGTGCTTTAAAGACCTTAACTTAACTCATACTTGGGGCCCAAATTAACACCCAATCAAAACAATGGCAGTTAGGTTTCAAAGGAGAAGGTGAGTGCCTAAACACTAGGGCTGTGCAAAGTTTCGGTCCCCGATTTGATTTGGTGGAGATTCGGCCCGATTCAGTAGCCAAATCTTTGAATCCCAATTGAATCAGAGGACCCTTTAAACTCTACAAATCAAATCGGAACCCTCCGAATCGAGTCGGAGAGATTTGGAAAGATTCGGACATAGACATAGCTTTAAATGTTTTTTCTACATACCTCTAGGTACCAAGTGGCTCATGAATGTTGCAATGCTGGGGTGCATGGAGTGTCCCACAGAAGTGCAGGGGGCCCCTGCACACTCCCTGGTGGACCCGGAAGTGGACCAGAAGCACTTCCAGTCTACTTCTGGGTCCACCCGGGAGTGTGCAGGGGCCACCTGCACTCCTGTGAGAAGCTCCATGTGTCCCAGCATTGCAGCATTCAGAAGCCATGCTGGTACCTTGAGGTAAGTAGAAAAAACATTTAAAGCTGTGTCTATGCCCGAATCACTGATTCTCCGAATCACCATCGAATATTCAGATTCAGATTCTGCCGAATCAAATCAGGGACAGTGATCTGAATCACTGAATCAAAATCAAATAGGACCTGCTTTGTACACCCCTATTAAAAACCTATGAGGATCTGGCCTTTGGTGCCTAAAATCAGGTTCTTTGGGCTCAGATCCTCAGAGATAATTTGATGAATAACTCTAGGTGCCTGAGTCTGAAATATAGCCAGTGTTCTGTAACAATCAAGTCAAGTCATGAATTTTAGATCCAGTCCCAGATTGGAGGCTTAAGTTTGGAGGGGTTTGCAATTTTTTGCTTGTTGTTCATATCTAATAATATAAATATACAAAACAGCGAGACGATAATGATCTCATTTGATTTTATTAGGTCTGATTTTCCTCTCATACTGTTATAAATCAAATCAATGGGCTAGAAACTCCAATCTCAATTAGGTACACTTGGCACAGGCCTAAAAGGGAAATACTTAAAGCGGTTTTAAACTGTCTTTACGCTGTTTTGGTCCTGGAGCTTTTTCAGACCAGGCCCATCCCTAAAATAACTTACACAAGCCTTCAGGGACCCTTCCTACAGCTGGAGATAATGGTATCCTGGATCTTTTATACTGGAGACTGGTATATGAGTTATTATGGCACCAGAAGTCTTCTCCAGTGCCAGAGGAATCCTTCAGTCTAGGGACAGTCATTCAAAAAGTTCAGCCATGAATTGATTCAATCTTTGCAGGTTAGTTTAACCTGCGGAGATTGAAACAACTTGCAAATGGATAGACATTCACTTTTAATTCCAGAAATGCAGGTATGTGCCTGCAGTGCTTCAGGCCAGAAGCCCAGGGGCGCTAGACCAAACCCTCCTTTCCCTTCTACAGGGAAACTGAGATGGGAGGGAAGCATGTGACGAGGCCCCAGCAGGCCTGAGTATAACTGAGGAGGGGTTTAAACCCCAACCTTGGCTTGCAGGGTTCAGAGGGTGGGGGCAGATGGAGACTTGCCAAACAGTGGCATGGACAGATCCACATGGCAGGGGAAGAGGAAGAGGGGGAGAGCTGTTCCCACCTCAGTGGCTCCCTGACATCCGGGACCAAGCCAGGCACATAGGTCTACTGCCTGTCCCCAAAGGGAAACTCTTGCCCCTCCTCCTCCTTCCTCTCTCCCACTGTTGCAGGGCAGAGAAGGGGCTCTGTGTGGTGCTGGAAGGGGACACTTTCCCCTCCTACTTCTCCTCCTCCCCGAGCCCCTGCCACCATGGGGTGGGGAGGGGGAAATCTCTGTGGTTCAAAAGGGGACTCTTACCCCTTGTCCTCCTCTTTCCCCCCTCTCCCCACCCCCTGATGCCATGGGGTGAGAAGCAGGGCTCTGTGTGGTGCTGCCTGGTCCAGCCCAGCCTGGACACAGGGAACAGCTGTCACTGAGCCATAGCTGCTGGAGATAACCATGTCCCTGTGGACCAGATTAGCTTTGCTCAGTTCCAGCTGCATGGCTGGGCCAGCTCACAGGGGTGGGGCCCTCCCCAGAGACTGTAGCTCATTAACAGGGAGGCTGATGTCCCCTTCCACCACTTCACAGAACCTCCCCTGCCCACCTTGTGGCAAGCAGGGGGAGGAGGAAAGGGAAGAGTCCCCTTCTGGGACTGGGGAGCACTGCACAGAGCTCCCTTTCCCACCCTGTGGCAGCAGGGGGTGGGGACGAAGGAGTGAGGCTGACCTGTCCTGGCTGTGGTGCCCCTTCCTGCCCCCTTGGTGTTAACAGGGCCATGCTGGGATGGCTGCGGTCTCTGCCAGTGGGACAGGGAAGGGAGGGGAAAAGTACTGGGGGGGAATAAAACCCCTACCGGCCACCTTCACAGAGGCTGCTGTTCCTCCCCCTCCTCTCACTGGTCCAGTGGCAGGCCAGGGGCATGGCCAGATGCCATCTCAGCACGGTCCTGTTAAGGTGAAGGGGGCAGGCAGGGGGTTAATTCTCCCTCCGTCCCTTCTGCTCCCAGGGACAGCAGCTGGGGTCTGCCACCCAGGCTGCCTCTACCACCTTTGTCACTTGCCCATCTAAAGACAGGCAGAACCCAGCTGTGGTGGAGGGGAAGGGAAGGACGGAAGAATTAACCCCCTCCCTGCCCATTTTGCCTTAAGGGGGCCATGGCCGGGTGTCTGGCCACGTCTCTGCCCCTGCTTGTGCTAGACAGCAGAGGGGAGTGGGGCCAACCCTGTGCTCTGGAGCAGAGAACACAGCCCAGGCCAGGGCTACTGCCATACTGGAAGACTCTGGTTTAACTTAAACCGGGAAGGGGTCTGAGACAAAAGTTCCATAAACCAGTTTGACCCAAATCAGTTAAGTATGATACTACCTTCAACCAGGTTTATCTTAAACCACTTTTGGTCATTTTGAAAATGGTCTATGTGCACTGAACGTATAGTTTTATAGTTAATAGGGTCGCGAGGGACCTCAGTAGATCATCAAGTCTGACCCCTGCCTTGGGCAGGAAAGAGCACTGTGGTCATATGACACAAGCCAGGTGCTTGCCCAGTCCCCTCTTGAAGACCTCCAAAGTAGAGGAGAGCACCGTCTCCCTTGGAAGCCCATTCCAGATTCTGGCAACCCTTACCCTAAAGAAGTTCTTCCTTATATCCAACCTAAATCTCCTCTCTGTCAGTTCATGGCTCTTCTTCCTGGTTATTCCAAGGGGTGCCGTGGTAAATAGAGCATCTCCTATTTCTTGCCTCCCGCAATCAATTTGTAAACAGCCACAAGATCCCTTCTCAGCTTTCTCTTGAGGGGGCTGAAGAGATCCAGGCCCCTCAGTCTCTTCTCGTAGGGTCTTACCTGCAGGCTCCTCACCATACTAGTGCCCCTCCTCTGGACCCTCTCAAGGTTATCCACATCTCTTTTAAAGTGCAGTGCCCAGAACTGGATGCAGTATTCCAACTGCAGCCTGACCAATGCTGTATAGAAGGGAACTATCACCTCCCTGGATCTGTTCGTGATGCACCTGCTAATGCACGGTTAGCTTTACTGATTACTTCATCACATTGATGGCTCATATTCATCTTGGAGTCAACTATGACTCTCAGATCCCTTTCTGCTGCTGTGCTGATGAGGTCATCCCCTGGCTTATAGGCGTGTTGGTGATTCCTTCCCCCCTATATGCAGCACTTTGTATTTGTTTTTGTTGAACTGCATCCTATTCTTTTCTGCTCACTTTTCCAACCTGTCCAGATCTGTCTGGATTCAATTCCTTCTCACTAGTGTGTTTACTTTACCCCATAATTTCATGTCATCCATGAATTGGGACACAGTGCTCTCTATGTCCTCATCCAAGTTGCTGACGGAGACGTTGAATAGCACAGGTCCAAGGACTGAGCCCTGGGGGACCCGACTGCCCACTTCTTTCCAGGTCATTACCAACCCATCCACAAACACTCTCTGGGTGCAACCCTTAAGCCAATTTGCTGCCCACCTGACTGTGTAATCATTTATGTCACAGCCGCTCAGTTTATCTGAGAATAGGATGAGATACCGTATTGAAGGCCTTCTGAAAATCCAAGTAGATGACATCTACCTCGACTTCTGCATCTAAGCATTTTGTGACCTAGTCCTAAAAAGAAACAAGGTTAGTCAGGAAGGATGTACCTGCTATGAACCCATGATGATTACCCTTCAGCATTATTTTTCCTGCTGGGCTCCCACAAATGTGATCCTTGATAATTTTTTCAAAGATTTTCACAAGAATAGAGGTGAGACTAACCAGCCTATAATTACCTGGATCCTGCTTCCTCCCCTTCTTGAAAATAGGGACCGCATTGGCTCTTTTCCAGTCCACTACGACCTGACCTGAGCACCAAGAGTGCTCAAACAGCCATGCCATTGGCTGCATTATGACACTGCCCAATTCCTTCAGCACCCTTGGATGACTATCATCTGGGCCTGCTCACTTAAACACATTCAAGTGTCCCTTTACTAGGTTGATGCTGACCATTGATGGGCTAGTGTGTGTTCCTCCTGTGCCTATCTATAATGCAATTGGGAGATTTGTCTTGATCCGTGTTCAGGAATACAGAGACAAAAAACTCATTGAAGAGCTCAGCCTTGTCTCTCCTATATGTCACTAATTGCCCTAGCCTGACCTGTAGGGGTCCTATGTTGCCCTGCACCTTCTTTTTGCTCCCTATATACCTGAAGAAGGACTTTTTGTTGTCTTTAACTTTTGCCTCCAGCCTGAGTTTCATTGCTGCTTTGGCCTTCCTGACTTCCTACAAGTGTGAGCCAACGAGGTATACTCCTCCTTGTTAGCTACCCCTTACTTCCACAGCCTGTATGCCTCTTTCTTTGCCCATAGGCTTTCCTAGATTTCCTTATTTGCCCAACTGGGTTTCTTGGCCCCTTTGCCCCCTTTTTGTGGCAATGGGAATGTCTCCTTCTCTGCCCAAAGGATTGCTCCCTTGAGGAACGATCACTCTTCTTGGACTCCTATCTGTCAATGCTCTTGATCTTCAGTGCTTCACTAATTAATCTCCTGAGCACACTGAAGTTTGCCTTTCTGAAATATAGGACTTTTGCCCTTCTGGTTACTTTTCCCACTCTATGCCAGATAGTGAATTCAATCAATTGATGGTCACTAGGTTACCTTGTACCTGCAGATCCCCCACGCCCTGAAGCTAGCACTAAGTCCAGCAAGGTGTTTCCCTTACTGGGACCATATACCTCATGTGTTAGGTGGAGGTTTAAACCAGGTTCTTATCACTTAAACTGGTTTATGTGTAACTTCTGTCCCTAGCCCCATTGTCCAGATTCACTATGGGCCAGATTCCATTCTCCCTGTTAGACTCTAAAGTGGACTTAGATGCCTAAGTGTGGTTACATTACACCATGCTTGAGCCCTGAAAAAAAGTTAATGAAAAAGGCAGTTGGGTCCCCTTCTTCCTTGATGCCGTAGTAGTGATGCATCATGGTTAGCGCTCACTGATGCTGCTGCACAGTACTGTCTCATGTAGACATACCCAGTGTGTTACAAAAGTAAATGCATTAATGGATTTTCAGAGATTTGAACAGATTTGGAACAGAATGATGCTTAGCTACCCAAGTCTTAGATGTCCAATAGGTGGAACAGGATGAGGCTCTGTGCACCCCTGTGCACCCCTCACCCCTGTGCACTGCTCACAGTTACAACATTAGTAAATCAAAACACTCAAGTGCCTGGCTCAATGGATTTATGTGGTTGTAAATAAAAAAAAAACAGGCCCTTTTACTGAACCTTCAATTACAGAGATGATATCTTGTAGAAATGGTAGTGATGACTTCAAGTTATCCCATTTCCTAATCAAAGAAATATCATAACAACTCATCCTTTGTATAATGCTATATACATTCTATACACACATTCCGCATGGTTTCAATACACTCTGCAATCTATTCCTGGCAAGGTGAAGCCTTGATAAATTCTGACCCTTCTTAACCGGCTGAGAAGCAGGTCTGTGTCTTTCCCACTTTATAATTCTTTGCTGAGTGCTCATACTGAAATTGTTTCATAACCACATGAATTTGGAGTTTTCTTTTCACTCTGGAAGAAATGTAGAGTTTGGCACAGTGACAAGTATAACAGTGTGTAAAAGCACAATTAACTTATGCTCCCACCCCATTTTTTTACATTTTCAAGGAAGCTCTGAGATTTCAGAGTGATTGTTTTCACTTCAGAGCCAGCAGCACATGGTTCTTTCACTTCATCAGCAATCCCAAACAAACTCATGCTTAGAGATCGACAGCATGCACCCTCCAACGTTACAGCCATCATCACACACACAGGACCTGAAGCCAATGCACTTAGTACTTTTTTCGTTATTAAAATCAACACAAGCTGGTGCCTTCATAGTTGAAGGAAAAAAACAGAAAATTAAAAAAAGACTGGTATTTTTGAAGGAGAGAGGCAGTTAGCCAGGATTGTCTGAAGTCAGGCAGAAGGCAGGAAAAAGTGCACCTTATAGATTAACTAAGTCAGAGGTGCATAAGCTTCTGTAAGCAACAGAGCCTAAAACAAGTAAGCATTTCAATCTCAATGCAATCTACTAGAAAAAGATGTGGAAAATCATAATCAAAATATGCACACTGAAGCCTATTTCAGATGTACTTGAAAGAGGAATGAGGTACTACAACAAAGTGCGTTTGTGTGTTCATTAGAACCAGAACCACACACCACAGCTTGTCGACTTTAGATTTAGGTAGAACTGGGCAGTTTGACAAATCTCCCAATTTGACTTTTTTCTGGAAAAATATTTCCAAATGGTTGCACTTTCTCCATTTTGACATTTTCTCCCTGCTAGGTTGTGCTCACATCTCCCCATAGCTAAGAATATAACATCACAAGTGTTAACAATTAGTTATAGTTTGATTCAAGTAAGCAGTCATATTGAATTGAATGGACTCCTCATATGAGTAAGTTAGTTACAAGTGTTTGCCAGATTTTGCCCCATTCATGTAACTACTTTATCTGTTCTAAATTTCTCTGTCCTGCCAGAGACACAGCGTGCGAGTGAGGGGTGGTTGGTACTGAATCTAGATCTAGTGTAGGAGGGAGTTTGAGGAATGTGGGCAGGTGCTTGATGCTAAACATCAGGTCGAACCTGTGTCCATTTATGGCTAGGGAAAAGGAAGAGACTTGGTTTCCTGGTGACTTGAGTTTATTATCACAATGTTGCTCCTGGACATCACTCAGCTCCTGTTGCTCAGCACCATGTGGAATATCCTACTTCATTTCAACTTGTCCTTTCTGAGATGGAGCTTGTGGTGGCAGCAACGATCTCTGAGCAGCCCCACTGTATGCCTATCAGTATCTTCAAGCATTTGGTAATGATCCTTTTTCCAAAATCCTGTCCGCCCTAAATCCAGACATTTCATTTAAACTAGTGCTATAAGTTCATATCTGGTGACTGTGGCCCACACTTTCCATATTCGGTAAAAGCAAAGTTCAGGGACTGAACTTCCTCAAGCTGTCTGAAAGGTCAAATCTTATTCAAGCTCAGATCTACCTCTATTCCTCACTTTAAAACCAGAGCTAAACAGTCTATCACCTCAGAAACATTGTCACCTGCCTTACTTGACAGGAAGGAGCATTCTAATGCAGCATTTTCATCAGTACCAGCATCACATCAGGTTTCCCTTTGCAACCAGTACCATGAAAGCATTCTGCCAAGCATAATCTTGTATCTAGCATGGCAATTTACAAGTTAGCCTAAATGCCTGATTTGAAGACCTTGGCTGTTAAAAGAGGAACATCCAGCTGCAGCAATGTATAAAACTGTACTCTGTATTCAAAAGCAGAACAGAACAACACAATTGCCAAACCTTTACTAGCTCTTTTGCAAGTCTATCCCTAGTATTGCACTGGGTTTTAAAACCCTGTTTAAATAAATAAATAAGAGCCCTGTGCACCCCTCACAGGTACAACAGTAGTAAACCAAAACCTTCATGTACCCGGAGGAAATACAGAAAAGACTAGGTGGGCTTCATATTGCAGGGTTTTGCTGTTTGTTTGCTTTTTTAATTCAGGCTTTTTTTTTTTTTCCTTCAATCTTGGCATTAAGTTTAATAGTGTTATAATGAAACACCCTCAAGCCCTATAGTGGCTTGTATCAAAGGCTAATAGGCAAAATACCTATAACCTTTGGTTCACAGGAGGTGTTATGGATACCAGAAGGCAAGATGGTGCCTCAGTTTTATAAGGTGTGAAAGCAGATATGAGCTACTCCCACAAAAGGTGAAAGTTATCCCTAGAGCAACAGTGGAGCAAGGAAGGCATGTGACTCCCTGGGTACCTCTATACATGAAATGAATGCGATGTGATAAACCCTGGAGCAGTTTGCACTGGAGTACACTGCTCCTGGGTGAAGTGCCTACACGTGCACCTAGGACAGCAGCATTTTGAGCCTGGGTGGAACAGCCCCAGGCTGGCAGCAGGCTCAGGGGTTCAGCTCCAGGTTCCAGGGCTCTTTGTAGACATACTCACCATTTTCTAAACTTTAACTGATTTCCATCACACAGTTTAAATCAAATTTCAGTTCAAATTAAGGGTTAACATATGCACATTGATCCTCAGGGAGGTTTTCCTTCATTTCTGTACTTCAGGGCCACAAAACTGCACTCATTTGCTACATATGGTGGCATGCAAGAGCAATAGCAAGCCCTAGATATATACAGCTTAAATTGCCTGGTTCAAACTGTCCTAGTCTGTATTAACTTTAATGCTCATTCAGTGAGGAATAGTTAATTTAGACTGGAGCCAATTGTAATTGGGACTGCAAATGTCCACATGTATATTGTGATGGCTGTAGTCTGGATTAAACCTACAAAAAGGGAACATCTATAAACAGCTCAGGTGGCAGCATCAGGTGGTATAGGATCTGGCTGGGGCACAAGAGTGCTGAAACTGTGGAGCCACTGTGGAGCCATTTGTCTGATTCACTGAGGCTAATTAGTCTGCTCCCCAGTAAAGTGCACCTTTTAGATGCATCCCCTAACTCCTTAATTAAACTACTTTTTTAAGTCTCTTTTTGTGACTGAATTAATGCAGCTATGTACCAACCTGTATTCAAGTTTAGCTTAAAGGCTCCATCTAGCCCATGATAATTGTATTTGTACACAAAAGTATTAATTCAGAAGTCACTATTGGACAAACACTACCCCCACCGTAAATACACTCCTATTTTCTTAGGTGGCTTTGGGGTAAGGGTAGAAAAGGTTTTAGAGAGACTGTCTCCCTGAACCTCTTAAAATTAGAATAAGAAAAAAAAAGGACTTGCTCACAGCATTTTAAATCTCCAGGAAAAAAAGAAATGGCACCACAATTCTGGGCAAAGTAGCACAAATGAAGTGTAGCATGCCTTAAATTTGATCATAAATTTCACTTTTAATTTGTTTGACTTAAGTCGTGAAAATTGCAGCTGAGATCTGTCAGAAATTGTCTTTTTTATATATAGACAAACCCATAGTTTCAACACAAAAGTATCAGGAGTCTATGAAAATCCCAAAAGTACAGAGCAAGACCATGTCTCACATGGTCTCTCTTGATCCAAGTACTCTACTTGCATTCTTACCTATGGACCTGCTATGCATTATGGCATCCTACTTAGTCCGACTACCCCGTGTGCAAGATCTGAGACAAATGATTTAAACATATTTCATGGGAGTCATTGGTGCAGTCATTGGTTTGAGTCATGACACAGTCATAAATGTGAAAAAGTGTTTCATCTCAGGCTTCTTTATAAGCTGACCAGGAAACCTTAGGGGTCACTATTCCAATAGCCTTATTAGTGAGAGGTGGATGAAATACATTACTACCCATTCATTTGCCAGTAGGCCCCCTCTGTGAGTTGCGTCCTCATTCTTGGATCCAGCTACAGTGATCCACCCTGGAAACAAAAGAACTAGTCCTTCCCATGGCTTCCTTTAAAGTAGGGTAAAGAAGAGGAAAATTATTTTTTTAAAGGACCTTTTCACAATGGAGGGCCTGCTGTTGATCCCATGCCACCCCACCATCTTCTCTTCCCAGTACTGACTGTTTATAAATTGGTGTGGCAAGTATTTTGATTCTTCTCCATAAGCAAGTCCTGAATTTTTGAATACATGAAGCATGAATACATGAAGCTGAGTAACCACCTCCTCCTCTCTTCTGAAGTACCTGCACACATCAGGGACAGCATCTAAGACAAAGTGACTCCATTTGTCCAATGGCAGAATACAAAAATCCTTGTACAAGCTGGCCAACTTCCCATGCCACTAGAAAGAAATATGGACATTAGATGTGTGCAAAACAGGCCGTATCTGATTCAGATTCAGCCCAGATTTGATTAGATGATTTGAATCACTGTCCCTGATTCAGGCGTACTCAGACTAAGTAGGATGCCATACTGCATAGCAGGTCTGTAGGTAAGAACGCAAGTAGAGTACTTGGATCTGAAGATTTGATGCTGATTTGGAGAATTAGTGATTTGGCCATGGACACAACTTTAAATGTTTTTTCTACATGCCTTGAGGTACCAGATGTGGCTTGTGAATGCCACAATGCTGCAATGAATGGAGCTTCCCACAGGAGCATAGGGGGCAGGGAGATGTGCTTGGCAGTGGATCTGGAAGTGGACTGGAAGTACTTCCAGGTCTGCTGCTGAGCATGCTGAGAGGCCCACAGTGCCCTCCCCCCCCGGCCCAGGAGGCACCAGTCACCAAGGTGGGGGGTGCGGGGGGGGGGGGGGAAGGCTGCTGCTGAGCACACTGGGGACCCCCCCCGTGCTCCTGTGGGATGCTTCATCTGACCCACCATTGCAGCATTCATGAGCCACCTGGCACCTTGAGGCATGTATGTAGAAAAAACATTTAAGCTGTGTCTTTGTCAGAATTGCTGAATCTTTTGGAATCTCTCCAACTCAATTCGGAGAGATTAGAGGGCCTCATGATTCAATTCAGATTCAGAGATTTGGCCACCAAATCAGGCTGAATCTCCGCTGAATTGAATCAGGCACCGATGCTTCACGCAGCCCTAATGGATATTTCATCACTATCCTCTTCAGAACTGAAGTGAAACTGAGCTTTAGGGATGTGTAACCTCCTAGAAACAACTGAAACTATAATTGAATAATCACTTATGGCTTCAGCTTAGCTTCTTGTGAGGTTTCAAAAAACCCTAGTCACAATAGGCATTAAGGCTCAAGAGAGAAGCTTTTTAACGTGCTGAAATTTAAGTAAGTTCCTTCTCTGACCGTGGTGTTTTAAAACTCATTATGAAGCAGCTTTTTGCATAGTATGGGTAAACTCATAAGAACCCTTTCCCTTTTCCCTACAAGCACAGTTCATATAAATGCCAGGCATTGCACTGTGAAGATCACAAGGTCAGTTTGTCTTGGACAATACCTCAAAGGTGTTATTTTGAGAGAAAGAAGAGATACATCAATTACCTATAGTTTTTTGGACTGAAAAAATATAGATTTGCATGAACCAAAACTTTTCACAAATTTGTGTTAATTCAGAAAATTGTTGTAATAAAAACAAGTAAAATAATTTTGAAACCCCCAAAATGTTTACTTGACACTTTCAGAGCTTTCTTTACATTAAACTGCTTTAAACTTACTTTTAAATATATTTTAAATTTGAAAACCAGTTCATAGTGAAATGAAATGCTTCATTTAATCCAAAGAAGACAAGTTCGTTGGGTAGATGTGTTATCTTTTATTAGACCAATGAAAAAGTTGGAAAAAAAGTTCTTTGCAAGCTTTCAGGCACAAACACACCTTTTCAGGCATTGAGAGACTCTGCTGCAGTTATGAATTTTCCAAGGTAGAAAAGAAACTAAAGTAAAACAAAAAGTCTGTGAAAATGCGAATGAGTGGAAGATTTGAAGAGAAAGGGTAGAGATAGGAGGGAGGAGGGGGAATGGAAACCTTGAGACAGATTACTTGACACATATTTTCCATCAAGACATTTGGTGCATTGGATGAGATATATTACATTTCTGGTGATGCAGGTATAAGATCCAGGATGGTGATGGTTCTTTTGTGGGGGGTAGTTATTGTGGTGGTGGTGTAGATGTGTTGGCAGGTTTTACATTTCTTGCCCTGGCATAGACTAGATCCATTTGGTGTGGTTTGCGTCATAGGAAGTTTGCTTCTGGTGATGAGGTTAGCAAGGTTTGAAGTTTGTTTAAAGGCTAGGATGGGTGGTTCTCTTTAACAATTGGGTCTTCTAGTATGAGTTGCAATTGTTTGAGGATTTTCCATGTAGGTTCCAAGGAAGGATTTTATCCAAATCTTTGGATCCAAAATTTTTATGACTCTTCAATTTGCTGCATATTTCAAACATTTTCCTTTCACAATTTTTGGGATCATGCAGTAAACCAAAAGAATGGTATTCACACAGCTAGGCAAGGAGGAGTAAACCCATTTATAAAGGACATGGAGGCATGCAACCCTCTCTGTGCCTACCAGTTAAAAGTGACGTTGCATCTCCTACAGTTATTTGTGGGGTAGGGCAGCTGCATTTTATCCCCAAACACTGGACCATACCCAAATGTTACAAGCAAGATATATTTAGGGATGGAAACATGCATATTTATTAGCCAGATTGTGCAGATCAGATCAGAAGCTGAAGGAGAGAAAAAGAGGCAGGCATGTTATCAAATGAAGGCAAAAGAATTGAACCACAAGAAAAGAAACTGGAAAGTGATGAGTCAAGTGAATTCTCAGAAATAAGGATAAGAAATGGGGTACCCTTGTGACATACAGATTCATAGGAAATTCGCATGAAGTCTAAATTAGGGGCTGTAATTATCTGTAAAACCATTGAAGGCAATGGGGTTCGTCATGAGTTTGCTAAGGGCACGAGGTCACATTTTTCTAGAATGTGAGGCAGCTATTCACAAGGGCACAGAATGAGGAAGTTAAAATAACAATGAAACATTTTTGCATTGAATGTATGCTTAGATTTGCAGTTTACTACTGTGATCTAGGTTTATATGTAGCATTAGCATCATTTGAATTCTTGCAGTCCCAAAGATCTTAAGTCCTGGAGTAGGAGAACAAAACTGTATTGTGATAAGCATTCACAAATCCAAGTGAAAAAAAGTTGGATTAGAGAACAATAAAGGCAGACAGGGGAGTACAAGTAAACAACAAGACAATAGTGGCCAATATCATAAATATTATAGGTGGTGGTCTTAGCACATTAGATGCTCAGCCATTGTCAAGGCTTTTTTTTCCAGGCCTCATGGCAAAGGAGAATTATATTCCATTATTATAACAATATATTGTTACTTTATAGCTTTGTTTCTAACAATGCAATGTTCTTCAAGATTTGAATAAAGAGAGTATATTTTAATGCAATAATAACCCATAGAATAAGGGTTTATCTTGTAGGTTTGTTTCTCATGCAATTTAATAATTTCTCCATATAACCCTTCACACACTATCCACAAATGTATTATATTTCAAATGATGAACTGTCATACCGACTACAGATTATCCCCACTATGACTGAAGCATGAGCCCTAGGCACTTATGATCTATATTAAAAAAAACCCCTCTTATCTTTTATATTGATTATAGACCCTATCTAAAGTTGTTTTTCTTTTTTTTTGGGGGGACGGAGGGAGGTATTTTTGTTTCTGGCTTAGGAGGCCATCATTATTGGGATAAGGTGCCTGCAGTACCGCATATGTGTTAGAAAGGAAAGTTGCTTGCTTCATGAAAAGATGTTCTATAAAAGAAATCAAAACAGAAAATGTAGATGATATGGTAGCAGAATAGTTTCTAAGAACTCCATCCAACTCAAACTGAAGTTAATAGAAAGACTCCTGATTACTTTAATGGGACTTGGGTCAAACCTTAAGAACAGTACTTATGGTTTATAAAATGGGTGTAGTCGTATATTTTACCTGCACCGCAGGAGTGTTACTTTTGAAGCCTTTTGAGATACTCAGATAAAAGTACAATTATGGTGTAAATTTTTCATCTACCTGAGTTGTTATTGGGCTAGACTGTGATTTGGACTGTGCATAAACTATATGGGAAAAGACTCTCCCGTACCTCCTAGCATATACTACTTGTACCTAGAGTCTGGGCATGTAGTAAGGAATCTACTTATCTATTTTTCACCTCCACAGCAGATGGGTGTGAAAGAGTGTAAAATGGGATCATAATGCTGAAAATGTTTTGCCTGTTTTCTAGCAAAAGCAACTAACTCTTAGAGTATTACAGAGTATTACTAACATTTCCAAGAAAGGCAGAAGAAGGGGAAGAATGGAGATTCAAAGTAGTGCCACAATGCCTCCTTGGACTATTTCAAAATACACAACACCACTTGTTCAGGGCTGTACCTAGAAGCATAATCGAGCCCATTATTATTAAACAATGGTAAGCCTGAAGTCACAAAGTTTGGAGCTGGAAACTAATACCATCAGCATTCATGTGGGGATTCAAGTCTGTATTTATGATCATATCTACTCTTTTCTGTGTACTTTTAATTTGGTTAGATTTTTCATACTCTTAGGACTATCCTAAGTATCTGGCATCTCTGCCATTATGAAAGATTTTTGTTTTACTAATTAAAGCTAGATGGCTCAGGGAATTGATTGGGAATATGATACTGAGATGTTCACCTCTAGGTCATTAGTTCAAATTAGGCTCAGGTTCATAGTGAATTAAATTAATTACCCTCTGACAATGGCTCAGTGGTTGGAATAAACTGTCTATTGCATAGTCAAGTACACACGTGGTCAGACTTTAAGAAACTATGTATGTCTCATGTTAAGGAGTCTTCAGTGTAAAATAAACTGAGAGCATGACTGCTCAGTGATGTCTGCTGTGTTAGACCAAGTGTTCAGTATTATATTGTTTATGTCATACTGAAGTAGGGTAGGACAAGACTGTCTGACTGCTGCTTCCCTAGGGACCCCTGTGGAAATGAGTTGTATCTCACGATCTTCTCAGTCCGCAGGATTTTGAATAAAAACAAATAAACTTAGCTGGTGGTCTCCTCCATTTTTCCACTGGTCAGTTGCCCAAACTGCAAAAACTATCCCTTAATTGACACTAATTACCTTGCTTGTTAACAATCCTGAGAGAGAACCCAAAAAATGAATAATGCTAAAGAAGGGGTTGTTGGTTGTAGCTAAGCTGGCCCAAGGACATAGGCAGACAAGGTTCTTTGGGTAAATGTGATGTCTTTTATTAGACCAACTAAAAAAGTTGGAAAAAATTGTTCTTTGCA
This sequence comes from Crocodylus porosus, assembly GCF_001723895.1. NCBI lineage: Eukaryota > Metazoa > Chordata > Crocodylia > Crocodylidae > Crocodylus > Crocodylus porosus. Next base: position 6,643,104 of record NW_017728922.1, read on the forward strand.
AGCTTTGGGGCACAAATACCCTTCTTCAGGCATAGGGAGAATCATTTGGCATTTTGTCTGTTCTCCTGCATAGAGTAGGAGCCAATAAGCAAAATGCAGGTTGGGGTTATCAAATGGCAGGTAGGTTATAATGTGCTATAAATCCAATGTCTAAGTTTAGTCCAGGATTTTTTTCTAACCAGTAGATTTATGAAGTGAAGTTTGTAGGCTTGTCTACAAGAGGTGTTTTGTAAATTCCCTTTGAGGATTAGAATGGAGAGATTGGCGCGAGAGTGGTTGTTTTGTGAGAAGTGGGCACCCACAGGCAACTGGGTATTTTTGTGTTCAATAGATTTCTGGTGTGCATTCATTCTGGCACTGTTGTTGTTTTGTTTCTCTTACATATTTTCCATCAGGGCATTTAGTGCACTGGATGAGATATACTACATTTCTGGAGGGGCAGGTATAAGATCCAGGGATGGTGATAGTTCTGTTGTGGGGTGTTAAAGAACAAGTTCTGAGAGTTCTAGGGGTGCTGAAATGTCATGATTTCAAAAAGGATTCTGAGGGTGCATCCTGATGGGTGCACATGTGTAGGGGTGCACATTTCCTGTGGGCATGCTCCTGCATGTGTGCTCCAGCACATGACAGAACGACCCAGGTGGGGTCAAGGAGGCTGGGGCCAGCACCCGTGCTGGCCACAGCAGCCTTACTTGGGGTCTTGGGGGCCTCCTGGGGCAGAAGCGGTGCCAAGCTGACCACTCAGCACTGGGCCAGCAGCCAGAGTATGGCTCTGGCCTGCCAGGCTCGATTTCTGATGGTGCATGCTGCTGCCACATGCTCTGTGCCACTGTTTCAGGGGTAGTTTTTTCTGACATCAGGACCTTCTGCTGTCAAAAAAAACCCTCCACACTGTTAATTACCAGCATGGCAAATAGGTGCATGTGCACCATGTACAGTTTGTAGTGACTTGCATGGGATTGAGGCACTGCAAACTTCACGCTCATTGGGCTCATTGGGCCTGAGATTTCAATGTTTGGTCTTGTTCCAGGTTGGAATGGAACCCTACAATTTGAAATTCTTCTTCAAAGAAAATTCTCCCCAAAACTGCATTTGAATCAACCAGAACACTTTCTCTGGATAAAATTGAAAAAGTTGGGTTGTTTTAACCTTTTTATATCCTGTTGCATGAAATACAAGTTTCTAAATGAAAAGCCATTTCAAAATGAAAAATTAAAACAGTATTATGTCAAAATGAGCAAAATTAGTTTCCCCATTTTCCCCCAAAATTGAATTTTGGCAAAATCAATGTAATAAGCAATATGTACCTCAAAGCAGAGTGCTCCACAGCAGAAACAGAGTAGCTTGCAGCACCGGAGGTTTGATCCTTCTGAGGCACCATAGGGAGTGTCACGGTGCGGGGACCTAGGAGCAGCCGTGATCTCTCCTGATGCCCCCTACCATGCCAAGTTGGCGATCAAGCACCCTCATTTTCGCCCGCCATGACTTTGATGGTCTAAGTATTCTAAGGGAGGCTGCCTTTATTGGTCCCCTTGGACACGGTGCTCTTACTTCTCCTGGTCCCTGCTCTATATGAATAGATTTTGGTGCACCCAGCCCCAGGGGTCCTGCGTGGCTCCCACCACCCCTAATACCATGCCCCAAACCTCTCAGGTGTACCAGATATTGTCAAGTCCAATCACTATGGCCTACGCCCTTGCAGACGTCCTCTGGGCCCACCTCAGCTCGCTCGCCCTCTCCGGAGCCTCTCCAGGGGCTCCTACCTGTACGCTCGCCCCCTCCGGGGGCTCTTATTCCTGTATGCCCTCCCTGGGACTCACCGCAATGCTCTCACCCTCCCTGGGGCTTGTCTTTATACAATTGCCCGCACTGGGGCCTTGCCTCGTGACTCCCACAATTGGGGCCCAGGTGACTGTAGCCGTGCCTGGCCCCCGGACCCCTTTTCCAGATCCTATGCACCACTGGGGCCTTGCTCGCACTCACGCCCGCACTGGGGCCTTGCTTGCGCTCACGCCCGCACTGGGACTTCCCTCAGTTGGGCTCAGGCGGCCTCGGCCTTACCTGGCCCCCAGTCCACCGAACTCCCCTCTCAGGGTTGGGGTCAGTGCGCCCCCTGACTGCTGTGCCCGCTCTGGCACCAGGAACCCCCACGCTACTGGGGAGCTCCTATGAGGCTTCCTCCAACCCCTTATAGCCTCACCCAGTCCTCCAGTTGTATAAAACTACAAACAGAAAACTCAAGCCCCTGGGCTACAACATAATCTCTAAGCAACCTGGCTAACCCTCATTCAACTCCCTACCAGGTCTTCCTCCACCCAGTATCCTTGACCAGAAGCTGCTCAGGCCATCAGGCTTCCCTACTCTGCTTGCTCCCACAGAGCTCCTTCTTCCTCGGCTGCCAGAGGGGAACTACTTCCCTGGCCTCAGCCTAGATCACCTTTATATAGGTCAGGCCCTGCCCCCTTCTGGTCAGCTGACCAACTGCTGCTGTAAAACTCCCTCTCCCCTCTGGCCTTGCGTGCACGCCTTCTCTCTTAAAGGATCCCTCCCAGCCAATCAGAAGGCTGGGATTTTCTGCAGGCTCATTGAGGGGTTGCTCCCTGTCACAGGGGCACTCTGGCGCCCTGCTCCTATGAAGAGATACAGGTGCCGGTTGCCAGGGATCCACCCCCTGGGGAAGCTAGAGGTCATGAGGGGAGGACCCAGGAGCAATTCAGCCCTGAAAAACCAAGTTGGGGCTTCAGGATATGACAGGCTGATCCCCACAGGGACCCATCCACTAGGAACCCATGAGCCTTGTGTGGGGCAAGAGGGAAGGTGAGACTGGAGGGAGATGGTTTGGGTCACCTTTGACATCTGTGAGAGGTTGGGTTGGCCTGAGGGGAGGGGTACTGAGCATCATGCAGGAAAGCTGTGTGATAGAAGAAACCCTATGAGGGGTGAGTGGAGGTCTAGAGAAAGACTAAGAGGGGTTGAGAAGCACAGTGGTTTTTGTGCTGCTTTGTTCTGTGTTTGCCTTTGAGTTAAGGTTTGTACCAGGGTCAGGACAGCACTGTTTGAGGGCACTGGAAGCCAGAGTTGGTTACCAGATGAGCCAGGGGGTATGATGTCTTCTACCAGCTGCTGCCTGCAAACCTGGCTGAAGATTGGCTGTTGGTGCTGAGCCCAGTAGACCCCGAAGCTGTGCTCCCCCTGCTGACCACCGGAGAGATTGCAAAAGGCATTTTATTGTCACCCCGAGGATGCTGGTATTAAGTCCTTCACGTATTTGAAGTGCTGTGTTACCACTGTGAAGTATAGTATGTTGTAGTCAAATTAATGAATGTGCAAATGTTAGGTTGTTTGTTGTTGATTGTTAACCAATATTATTAGCTTAGTTATGCATTTTCCTTTTCATGTCATTTATAAATTCAAGTGCCTATAATTAATTTATATATATATAAAGTTTGTATATATGTCAGTTTAAGTAGTGTCAGGCACTGGAGAAGGGGAACTTGGGGTATTGTGCTGCTCAGCTGCTACTACTTCTTCGGTGGACTGGGAGAAAGACCGAGGCCACTGGCACCTGAGGGATCTGAAATTGGCAGTAGGCTGCCTCTAGTGCAGTGGACCAGAGTTATATCAACAAGATATCACGATGTGTTTAGATTTCACTGGATCTGAATTCTTTTTAAATTTCACTGGATCTGAAATACAGTATAGCCTCATAAATCTTTGGGACCTAGCACCCACCAGAAATTTGAAAATTCTGGATTTTTAAAACATCAGGAAAGTGCATAGCCTTAGGACAATTTTCTTTACTATTACACTATACACGTAACTGAGTATTGTTCGAAACAATAGCTATAGGCTGATGAACAAAAACAATGGCAGTCGGAGAAGCACCAGACTTCCGGAGACATTTTTGGATTATGGGGAAACTATTTTTTTAACCCAATAATGTTGTGTACTGTGTTTTTTTAAAAGTGCTGGATTTTTGAGAATTCTGGAATTTTGAAAGACGGATTTATAGGCTGTACTGTAGTTCCACTGAAGGTTGCTCTCCCCATAGAGATGGGTAGTCCATACAAAGGAGCTTATACCTGCACCACAATATGAAAACCGGTTTCAACCAGGCGACAACACTTCTTACTCTGCTCTTATCCAAGTGAAATAGCCCCAGTATAACATTGTCAAATGCACTAAACGGCCTTGGACCTTAAGTCAGACCGACATTTTTCCTCTGTCTTTAAAATGAATTCTTCTATAGAAGCTTCTCCATTGCTCCCATTCACCAGCACCTAGTTCACTGCACTATGTAGTACTCTAATCACAACAATAGTTAGGTTAGTATTAATATGGAAACAATAGGTGGCTGAGCAGAACTTCATGAAAGGCAAGTTCTGAAGCCAAGAGTACAAGAACACTGGCTAACAGACAAACACCAAGATCCTCAACTGTTCCAGCTTGGAAAGTGATTAAATATCAGCACTCTAATCTGAAAGCATGTCACTAGCTGAATGCTTGCTGCCAACAATCCCTTTAATAGTTATGCAGATCACACAAGAACTCGAATGGTGAAAATGTAGCCCGAGATTCAGATGCAAACCTACTAAAGCATTTGCATTGTTAGAGATTCTGTAGCAAATATATGCTCCCACATATGGCACTATTCATACAAATACTACTATTAGCCAGTAACTCCCTCCCTCCCACAAGACATTCCACCATACAGGGTTTATTTATTTGTTAATTAATAAGTGGCTCGAATTTTTTTCTCTTACCAGGATTCTGGAGCAACTAGAGGAAAATCTACCTTCCTGTTAATATGTTCTGGGAGAGGTTATATTCTAAGACCATGGTCTGCAGAGATGGGATTTTGAATGTTTATTGGATGAAGATGTATGCATTAAAGGACCTAACTATTGAGCTTCTTCTTGAGTCTTGTTGCCCTGATTTAAGGTCCTCCCAGTGTCCAGGGACACAAAGAATAGCCAAGCAGTATTCTTGTGCTATCTTGAAGTGATTTAAGGTTGAGAGACATGAAGATGAAATCTAGACAGGGGTGGGTCAGTTCTTTCTGTTGCTCTATTCTGCCATTGTAAGCATTGCTTTTCGTTTCTCTTCAAGGAAAGACACCAAAGTTAATTCGTGCCAATATCATCTGTAAAGTATTACCATTTTTGCCCGTCACTTTGGGGTGTGCTCATTTATTAGGGGTACATTTCTGGGGTTCTCTCTAATTTTGTTAATGTGCTGCTTGTGTTACTTGTGTTTCTATATTGGAGCTGTATCTCTCCTTTCTGCAAGTCCTCCCCCCAGTGGAGCTATCTTGCAGGACTCAGCTTCAGTGGAGCTGGGATCCTCCAATGACCAAATCAGTCAAACACACGTACACACATATACACGCAGATTGACAGGATATGCCTGAGTCAGGCCAGGTTATTTAGCATTGACAGGCTAACACCCTCATATGCCTTGAGCCCAGTTCATCAGGGCAACAATAAAATGCAGGCAGGCACAAGCACACAGGTTAACAGAGCACATCTGAGTCAGGCTGAATTATTCAGCATTGATAGGCTGACACCTTCATGTGTCTTGAACTCAGTTTATCCCTTATTTCAGCAGTTCAATAATAAATGCAGGTAGACACACATACACACACGCTAACAGGGGACATCTGAGCAGGCTGGGTCCGATCAGCAATTTCAGCTGATACCCTCATGCGCCTCAAAACTCAGCACATCACAATCTCTTGTCACAGTGGTCCTAGTAGTAACCCCCTTGATGAGTACTGTGGTTTTGGGCATTACAGGGATCTTTGGCTTTGGTAAAACAGGCGTTGCTGCAGAGCAGATGGGGAGGTCAAAGGGAAGAAAGAGTAGGTGAGGTTCATAGAGAAAGTATAGTAACCAGCTTGACCATAAAAGTTACTTATTGCCAGGTATATGAACTTATGATGATACCAGTAATAACAGCCATACAAGAGAGAGAGAAATAAACAGTTATAATATTATATAGTTTCAGTTAGGGTTTTGGGGAAGTCTAGCTTGAGTTTGATTAGCAAAAGTCAGGTTTAGAAAGCTGTGCCTGGAGTAAGAGAATAAAAGTCAGGTGCCTGAAGTCAGAGAGAGAGAGAGAGAGAGATTTGGGATCTCACCACTCAGCGAAGCTTGAACCAGTCGAGGTGCTGCTGGAACCGGCAGACAGGCAGAGTCCTCGGCAGGATCAAAGGAGGGATTCCAGGCAGAAAAGGAGTGGAACTGGTGCAGCTTTGGATCCAAGCACCAGGACAGACACTTGAGCTTGGGTAGGGGTTTTTGTAGAGAACTAACAATGGCTCATGGGAGAACACTATGTTTGGGTAGGGGTAAACAATGGTTCATATGCTGGATAATAGGAATTGATCACTGCTGGCTATAGGTGGCATTACTCTGAGGGAGCTCACAATACAGACGGGAAGATTCAGCCTTTTGGATACCAATAGAGGAGTCATTACTAGAATTGGTCTGATAAATGCTGAGCTGGGTGTGTGTAGGTGTGGGTTGATTAGCATTTGGAGCAAGGATTCCCCACCATGCAGTGCTCTGCTGCTTTTCTGATCCCAGAATTCAGTGCGGTCCTCGCCTTGGAATCTCTGTTCTCCATCCCGAATGCTAATGAAGGTGCATTCCTGTCCCATTTCCCATTTAAATGAGTTGTCATGTGGCTCCATCTCGGATGCGAATGAGACCAGGGGAGGTGCTTCACTCTTGTCACCCTTCTCTGGAGGGCTTTAGGTGTGTCTCCCACTGCATCTTCTTTGTCTTCTGTAAGTCCTTCCTCTAATCAGTTCTTGTTCAGGCAGAGGTGGGAAGGGGGAGAGTTCTTTGTGAGTCAGACAGGCTGCGTCCTGTGCCCGGGTTCCCCAAGAACATGGAGATGAGAGGTAACAAAAGTAAGCATGGCAAAACTTCAGACATACGCACGTGTAAACACATGCTGAAGGCTGTGTCAGCATGTCCAGTGGAGTGTACAAGCATGCTGCTGAATTAGATGGAAACCCAGAAAGAAAAATTAGCCCTTGTTGAACTTTTTGACCAAAAAAGGGATTCTCAACAAAATATTAATTTGAAGAAAACCCTATCACTTCTTAAATAACTTGTCCCATTTGGTGAAAAGTTTGGGTTTTTCTATGGGACATCTCACAATTTTGGGGGGTGGGGGAAGTCTTGGAACCGCTAGATGCTACACTAAAAAAAAATCAAAGCAAAACAGTTTGTTGCAATGGTAAATGATAAAGTATCTGGTGCTGCTGAACCTAAAAGACTGACATTTTCATTCCATAAAAAATTAATCAAAATTTCCCCCTTAGACTTCTGAGAGGTGATGCTCTTAGCTAGACACCCAAGGCTTAGCAAGATGCTGGATGCTTGTATGTAAGAATTACTCTCATGTGAAAGACAACATCCAGCCCTGACTCTTTCTTAACTGCAGCTTGGAGCAAGTGTCAGATCCTAGTGTAAACTTTCCCATCTGTGTTATTCTGTCAACTGAAAAGGAAAAGGATTAGCATGTGTACTTGTCACATCTCTTGACCCAGTGCACACTGAAACCGAAGGTAACATTGAAGCAGACAGCATTCTTTTCTTGAGAGCCTCCTTTTGCAGGGATGAGCATGATCTGGGAGGGGGTTGGGGTGGCACTTCGTTGGAAGAAAAGAAATCCAGACCACATAAAACTAAGTCTGTAGCCTCTGCAAAAATAAATCTTGAAAGCTTCAGGCCTCCAAAGGGTATACCTTAAACACGGCAAGAAATAGAGAGAAAACATTTGAGAGGAAAGTTCCCCTCTCTGCCAAGCTCCAGATGGAAGGCCTTCCCACGGAAATAGTTACAGAAGACAGATTGCTGACAGAAAACGTTGCCAAGTGAAGGAGGTCCCGCTCGTTGTGCTGGTTAGAGCTTAGTGGATGAGAACATAATACTCAGATTAAAACACTTGTTCCAGAGAAGGGGGTTGGAATGTGGTAAAGCACTCTTTAATGTGACAGAGCACAGTTAGCACACTCGAACAGAGTGTATATTATGTAAGGTCACTAGGCCGGGGGTTTTTATTCCATCCTTTCATGCATGTTATTATTTTTTTAACTGTAAACGCAAAGCAGCACTTGACAGAAACATAGACACCACAATATGGCCCTCAGCTCCCTTTCCCCTCCTTTGGGTTTTTTTTTTTTTAAAGTCTCATTCAGGCAGGGTGAAGTGTTGGATAGTGACATTAATAGAAAGTACATTTGGACAATAATGGAAAGTACATTTCGGCCAGTCTAGGCACCAACAAAACCTTTCTGGATGGATCTGTTCTATGCCAATGCTCGGCCAAAAATTATTAATGCAAAAGAAGAATGTGAGAGTGTTCCCCCTTGGTCCTGTTTGATGGGTTTTTTCTGGTCACCTTTTGAAATCCCCAGCAGTGTATGTCACTGCTCAAAGACAGGAACAAATGCAACAATTCCAGGATGATCAAGGGAGTCAGACAATGGGAAAAAGGAGGCGAAATGCATCTCAAACACAGAGAGCAAAATGAATGGGGCAGGATGTACTGGGTACACTGTGTTCAGGAAACATGCTTCTCCAGTACAGCTGGGCAGGTACACCCTGATGTTCCCTTTATTTGGATGGGAGCCATCCTATTAAAACTACTGCCAAGACACAATCATCATCCAACATCAACAAAGCTGTCAGTTATTAAAAACGTTAATAGTAATAATAATAATAATGATAATAATAATAATGCTTGTCATTTATACAGGCCCACATTTTCCAAAGTCCTACCTCCCATTTCTTCATACAATTTGGGCCCCCAAAATTTAACCCACATATTTTCTCCTTGTCAGCAAAAGGCCGAAAGAGGACTTAGTTAAAACAAAATTCCTGAAGCCCATTATTCTGTCTGCTTGCAAAGCACTTTGTCAAACTTCGCAGCAATCCTACTTGGCTGATAGATTGTATTACCCTCTGTGTTACAGATGAGTAAAATCTAACAGGGACATGCAAACAGACTTGCCCACAGTCCCACAGTCAATCTGTGGCTCAGCCAAGAGTACAGTCTAGTATTACGGATACTGGGCCCCTGGTATCTGTTTGTTTAATGGAGCAATGCGATCTGATCCCCATTGCCAACAACTACACCATGCCACACAATTTTTGGATCTGGGATCAGATCTTAATCAGACCATTATCACTTGTCAGTGCAAGGGGAGCCCAAAATCATGAGTCCAAGTTTCCACTACACCACTTCATACCAGGCTATGGGCACCTGGCTTTCAACTTGCCAGTGCAGGTCTAGGCTCACCAGGGCAAGTTTGAGACCTGAAGGATGGAACCAGCACTGAGACCAAACTAGAGCCAGGTTGAGACTCCCTGCTCTATGACTGCACCAGAGACCCTAACTAGCTGGGATGTAGTTCCAGAGCTGGGACTGTCAGTCAGCTGGCTGGGACCGCACTAGGCTCAGTACCAAAGCCCTGTGCATCAGGAAGTCAGGAAACCTCATGTACACCCCAACTGCAACTTGTTTTTTAAAATGTTGGCGTGCCAGGACTCCAGGATTGGGAGAGGTTCCTCAGTCTCAGGGTCCCCATATAGCAGGGATGTCAGAAAACTATATGCAGCTTGGCTGCACATCTGAGAACCTCTCCCTGATCCCAGGATCCCCCTGGCTGGGATGTGTCAAGTGCCTTGATCCACAGTTCCCTGAGAGCTGCAGATCAAAGCAGACAATCTGCCAAGTCATGGGGAGCCACGGAGCTCCCCATAACCTATCATGGTGCTTACCTTGCCTTGTAGCTACCGCAGGGGCTGAAGAACAAGCCACGTTCTGGTGGCAATGAGCCCTAGAACTCCCCATGACCCAGCTCCCCAACCCAGCTGATGAGCTGCCCTCAGTTCATCACTCTGAAAACAGTAGGGCACAGCCCCATCCAGAGCTGCATCACTTGGCTGTCTGCCTGGTGGCACTGGGGGAGCTGTGAGCCAACCCCCACCCTGCAGCCAGCATCAGGCTGCATGGCAGCACTACCTTGTCACACATTCAATTTAAGGCACAATTGAAACCAGCCACATAATGTTATATGCATTTTGTGGAATATTTTTGTGGCGTTTTCCCATTTTGCTGTGCCATTAATTGGCTGATCATGTGGCAGGGTTAATATTTATGGCATAATTGACACACTGAATCAGACCTCTGGTCAGAGTACTTCCAATCACCTCCTTACATCACCACAATCAAATATTATTTGTATTATCATATTGTCTAGAAACTCAAATCTTGGAACAGCACCCCAGTATGGTACACAGACCCAGAACAGAAAGATGGATTCTTTTCTTAGCTTGAGTCTCAGTTTATGAATCTAAGACACTCTTGTTACCTAACAATGATAGGCAGTGTGGAGAGAATGACATACAACTACCAAGCAGAGGCAGAGTTTTACTGGTATATTAATGTAATTGTTGGTTTGGGTGGTTTTAATTTCCTTTAAACTTAATCATCAAATTAGGAAATATTTTTTCATGTCTTTCAAAGCATCAAACACAGCAAACCTGGGTATGGGGTAAAGGAGCTAAGGGAAAAGTTGATAGAGAATGCTAAGAGGATGATGGACAGCTTCATGTGGAGTGGAATAAGACTTCTACGATTTTGCTGGAATTCCTTAGCATTGATACACTATTTTCTCCCGCCATCCTCCTCCCCCAACAGAAGAGACTATTGAACCAAAGTTTACTGCCTGCTGTCATAATAAATATAGCCATTGCAACACAGTGATTAGGAATGTTTACAGGGTGTAATTCTTGGCCAAACAGAGAATGCATGTTTTGAGAGGCCATGTGACACAGGTCATCACATTATTTGAAAACAGAATACTGAATAAGAGCACTCATGCTCTACCAGATCTACTATTTCCCTTTTAGGCAAATGTAGGGATAGAGTCTGACATGGAACAGGCAGACTGTATGAAAGCTTCTCCATGCATTTCCATTCACTCTGAAATATCTCCTCTCCATCCACTCCTCCTTTATGACTATTATTCTTCATCTGTATTGCAGTAATGCCTAGCAATGAACTAAGTTAATATTGTGATAGTGTAACATGCATGGTTCTGAGCTGACGCTACAAGGTTCCCGGCCCAGCTTGCCACCGGGCTCCTCCCCCAGTTCTCACCTGCCACAACTTAATGTTACAGGTTTGTCAGGAGGATACCTCAAGAGGCAGATCTGGGTCTGGGGTGGGTCCCTAGCTGAACCCAGGCCCTTCCAGGCCTTAGTTCACTTTTACTTAGACTGGGTCCCGTGGCCCTGGGTCCACTGCACCAGGACCCTAGGTTCTTAGGCCCCAGCTGCAGCTCAGCCCTCTATGGGCTCTGGACCACTCAGCTCCTAAGTATGCCCCATTTTGTGGGCACAGGGTTTACATTCCCCCTGGACTTCCAGCCAGATACCCAGTCATCTGACATGCCACCGTCCTCCCTGTTGCGACATATGTGGGCTACTGCCTTCACACAACGCCCCAGAGCTCCAGTTCCCTTGGCATGCTGTACACTGAGTGCCTCTACTGCACTCCATTATCCTCCAATCCATCCCTTACAGTCACTCCAGTCCTCTGGAGTAAATCAAAGTATGAGTAATCACTCCCAAACACCAAGCTTGCCAAACACAAGCTTCCTGTCAGGGTTAACTCTCACCCTGGGGTAACACAAATGCAAAAGATGTGAAGTATGTATCTCATGTTGCTTGCAATCTAGGGTCTCTTCCACCCTTCCGTGAAACACAGTTCCTGCCTCAAAGCTATCCAGACTGGTTTTCCCCTGGAGCTCTGCCCCACATCAGGCAGCTCCTATGGCCAGACTGCCTTTTCTGAGCTAAGCCGAACTTCCGAGCCTCTCCATGGGTCACCGGACCCTGTACTTCCACCCCAGGCCTCCCTATCACTGCCTATACCTGTGGCAGGCATCCATCTTATCCTTTCTATCATTAAGTTTTTTCAAAGGGGCTGGGCTGACCAGCAGGCCCTGGGCTTCTTTCCCTTTCTCAGTAATGGGGCAGGGCCCCTGTTACAGAGAGATACTAGGGCTGTGCGAAGCTTTGGTCACTGATTTGATTCAGTGGAGATTCAGCTCGATTCAGCGGCCAAATCTCCGAATCCAAATTGAATCAGGAGACCCTTTAATTTCTCTGAATTGAATCGGAACCCTCTGAATCAATTTGGAGAGATTCAGAGAGATTTGATGATCCAGACATAGACATAGTTTGAAATGCTTTTTCTACATACCTCAAGGTACCAGGGGGCTTGTGAATGCTGAGATGGTAGGGTGGATGAAGCGCCCCATGGGAGCATGGCGGGGTCCCCAGTGTGCTTGGGAGTGGACCCAGAAGTGAACCAGAAGCACTTCCAGTCCACTTCTGTGTCCACTGGGGAGCGAACAGGTCCTCGCCCCCCACCCCGGCTGCTCCCTGGCTCAGTGGCTGGTGCTTCCTGGGTTTGGGGGGGCATCCAGGTTCCCCTCCTGTGGCTGATCGCTGAGCCAGGGTAGTGCAACGGGGGAGGTCCCCCGTGCACTCAGCAACAGACCCGGAAGGAGACTGGAAGCACTCCCTAACTATTATGAGGGAATCCTAAGAACCAAAGATGAGTGAATTAATATTATATCTGAGTTCTACATCTGGCTCCTCAAATGAGTATTTAGGCACACAAGGGACCATTCTTTTTAAGTGGTAATCTGAGCAGCCATATGTATATGCTATTTCCTCATGTTCTGATGGGAAGCTTAGTTTTCAAATGTGGGTGAATTAATATAAACTTTTGTAATACAAACATGCACACACGTGCACATACATGTGTGTGTGTGTGCATGTGCTATATGATCTCACATAACAATGCACATCTTTCCCCCCAGAATCAGCCCTCCAAAATCGGGGTGCATATTTTAAGTGGCGTAGCTGTTCTTTTTGCTGGATAAAGAAGCAAGCCTTGAGACAGTGTGCATGCCATGCAGCTGCCAAGATGATTGGCAAGATGGTGGAGTGTTGTGTCAACCCTTTTACTGCCATCGTTATTGGCTGAGCACTGTAGCTTGTGCCTGAAGCCACAAGTGAGCTGCTAGTAGTATCTTAATGAGGCTTCTGATGTGGAAACAACACTATTTACAGGAATGTATATAAAAAACTACTTACAGTAAAGAATTAACAGTATTGCTACTGTCATAGCAAGTTTTAGGGGTCAAACCTGGTGTGACTGAATAAATCCACTTAGAAACACGAAATGTGCAGCACATGTGGCATCCCAGGAAACAATCTTGGTGAGGAAGCTGGCACCAGGAACTTTCTGTTACCACAATTCCTGGACTTACCTTGTCACACAATCAGTCACAACTTTGAAAAAATCTTTTATTTTCTATATTCTGCCTTCCAGAAACAAGGTATGTGTATTATCCGGGGGCATGTTGTATACAAAAAAACACAGTTTATACATACATACATACATATATATATATATATATAAAAAAAATCCAATATCTAATAGGTATAGCACAAAACCATTGCCTCATACATTTCCTGGACTACCACATCTACAATAACACTCCAAACCTACTTGTAGGCATTATACTATGGCAGATAGATAAAGAGAAATCTATTTTTATGGCTACATCAAAAGGCTACTGAAATCAATAGGGGTTGTTCATCTGACTTTAGCAGTTTTGGATCCACCCTTTAACTTAAATTAATTAGCCACTACTCATAGACACCCCTCTCAGGTTGTAGTGTACATTCCCTTGGGGGCAGCAGCATGGATCCAAACATACCTTGCCTAATGGCCACATGCCCCAACAAGCACAAACACCTCCCTGTTTCTTTTTTTAATATAGAGTTCCCTGTTACCAACAGACACTGCCTCTAAGACGATGGCAGTTTTAGCTTTGTCTTTAAGAAGTAAATAACTCCCCACAAGTTGTAGGCATTTTGCTCAGCATAAGTAGCCAGTTCTCCTTGGAAAATTTACAATCTAGGTTCTATGTCTGCCCCAGCTGAATAATCTGGCTAATGCATTTTAATCCTTAATTAGATTTTTTGCATCTTTTCCATTTAACCAGAACTTCCTGCTTGAAGAGATTTTGTATCAAGGATATTTCTTCTATTAAAAAATAAAAAGTCACAGTATTGCATGTTCATGGTGTTCTGATCTGGAAGGCTAGGGACAGACATTACACATAAACTGATTTAAGTGATCAGAAACTGGTTTAAACCTGTAATAAAACATAAGTTTAGTGCACATAGACCAGTTTCAAAATGGCTGATAAACATAAACCTGGTTGAATGGATTCCCCCCTCCTTCCCTCCCATCTCCCACAGCGCGGACTCCAGTCCCGTGGACCCAAGGCACGTGGTATGCTAGCTAATGCTAAGAGGTGTCTATGTGTGTGTGTCTCCTATTTCACTGGGACAGGCAGACAGGACAATGTCCACTTAGGTCATTTTGGATCAAAGTAACAGGTCAGCTGGTAATGTCTCTCTATTCCTTCCTTGGAAAAATCTGTTTAAGAAGAGCTTGAACTAATGAGATAAGCTTTTGTTTTGTTGATGGCTTGATAACTCTGTGTTATCAGCCCCCTGCTGTCAGGTCTGTAACTAGTATGAAGAAGCAGGGAGAGAGAGATTGAAAAACTCAGTATCATCAACAGATGCATGGACTCCACACACCTCCTTTGCCTCAGATTGCTAGCCAGGGGCTGGGGGCTGGCAATACTCCTGCCCCTTGAGCAGCAAGTGGGGAAAAGCCTAGGACAGTGCAGGAAAGGTGGGGGTTTAAACCCCTCCCTAATCAAAGCATCCTGCCAGGGCCTCGATATACCCCAACTCTGCTCAGCACTGATGAAAGGAAGGGAGGACTGCTCTAGCACCTCCTGGCTACTAGCCTGAGCCATTTCAGGTATGTGCCTGCATTTCCTCAGTTCAGAGGGAATGTCTATACGGTTTCAAACTGGTTCAATTTAGCCAGATTAAACTAACCTGCAAAATTTGAATCAATTCAGGCTCAGGCTTTTTGAATGTCTGTCCTTAGCCAAAATATCTGAATATTCATTTTCAAGCACTATACTGAAAGTTCTTCAGATTTGTCTGCTGTCCTGTCAGCCCTTTTGCTTTACAATAGCAAGAGACAGACAAAGAGAGGGGCACAGTGTTGTTGTTTTACTATTTCAGCACTGGTGAAGAGAGGGGAAATAGTGTCATGAATTAAGATATTTTGACATTTGAAATTGCTTGTTCCACAGCATTTTTCTAATCATGCACTTCACATTCTTTCTCCCTTTCTTTCTGTCTTTATTTATTTATTTCAACTGTAAATACATCTGCCTTCAAGCTCTGAATGCAGACCTGCCTGACTTCTGCTAGTCCTATGTACAATTCCCATCTAGTTACTTTTCTGTCTTTCAGAGCTTGAAGTCTTGTTAGGACATTACATTTCCTTATAGAGGAACTTTTCTATTCATGGCATTGGTAAGAGGAATGATCTGTAAGTGCATTCTCAAAGCTATAGAGCTATGAGATTTCTCAAAACTAGGAATAATTTTTTACACAGAGAAAGTAAGATCAAGTCTATGGGTGATATTTATGTCTACACCACATCTCCAGGACTCCTGTAAGAGGACTTTCCAAAGTTCCATCTCTGGCTTCACCAACTGAAGTTTTACCACCATATTTCCGGGTGTGGTGAGTGAAGATGTGCTAGAGAGCAGCACCTTCCTGAGAGCACCTGGAATCTGGCACAGACATACCCATGGTGAACAGGAAGTTTACTGCACAGGTAGGATACCATAGAACAAATTTTGGGGGTGAAATTCTGGCTGCACTGAAGTCACTATAATGGGACTGAGGGGCATAACCCCTTGAGTTTTATGCAGAATGATATACTGAATTTTATACCAATTTGGCCTTGGCTACATTGTGGATCTGCCCCAGTTTCAACCATCAGTGACCAACAAAAAGGTCAACGCATCAGGACAGACTTCTTCTGTAAACAGGCAAAGCTGGTTTACTTAAGTGCTAGCTGTAATTTAAACAAGAGTAATATGCGCCAATGCTGATGATACCAGCTTTGTTGGTCTACACTACATAGTAACTTACTAGCCTGCATCCGAAAAGCTATCAAAATTTGGGCCTAAATAAATAAATAAATAGGGTTCAGCAAAGCTTCAGTTTGAATACTGGGCCACAGTATGGATCAACCCAGATATGATCTAACCTCTTCCAGTTTGCCTACAGCTATTAAAGTCCTGCTATACTAAACACAATCCACAGAACACTTTAAAAAGAAAAAAAATCAAGCTAAATCAACTCTCAAATTCCCATGTAAACTGGGTTTAAGAATGGAAAATTTCTTTTACCTATTCTTTGGGTGGTACAAAAATCTAAAATTCCTATAACCCTACTTCCCTGGGCCAAGTCAAACAAGGATATTGTCCTTTTAATGTCTTAAAGGCTCTGTTTTCTTGTAATGCCAAATGCAATATTTTTTTGAAAACACTACACCAGAAGTTTCCCAGCTGAGAAAACAGGCTGGTGAAAAATGGTTTCAGAAAACGAAATAAACCATGCAAAAGCTGTTCAGGGTGTGTGTATGAAATGAACATCTGGATTTGAGTTGTTAAATTACCTCCTTTTTCCCCCCTTCTTTTTCTTTACTCACAGCTGTTCGAAAGAGTCCTGAGGGCAAAGAGACAGGTCAATGGACTGGATTGCACCTTTTTTTCTCCTTTCAAACCTCTTTGCACCTACACAACGTATTCAGGACACATGTGTATTTAATAAGTAGGCACAAATAGGAGAGAGAGACAGACAGAGAGAGAGAAATCCCTCAATTCCAGAGGCACCAAAGGAAAAATAAACTCCGGATTTGAAATTTTCTTAGAAAAAAAAGAAGAACACTTATGGTTCTAATAAAATATTTCTTTAATAAATGATGCATTTTTTTAAAGCAAGATCTGTCCTGAGCGTATATATATTTTATGTTACTTCACAGAAAGCTGATAGGGGGTTCTACCATTAGATTTTGAAGCAAGAAAAAAACAAGAAAAAATGTCCTGGGTTCACTGAACTGTATCTTTCAATATGAATATAAAAATTCATGCATTCTTATTTAATTGACCTGTTTATTTAATTTCAGGTTGAAGGCTAATAAGATGAAGTTCTACAAAAAAATGGATGCATTAATGGATTTCCAGGGACTTCAACAGGGTGGAATAGAATATCACTTAGGGGCCTAAGTCCACTTAGATGCCCAGTTGTTGGAATGGGATCTGGCTCTGGCTCTCCTCCTGGCCATAACATTGGTCAGTAACAGAGGGTTTTCCAGACGGGACAAGCTTACTCCAGCTCCTGTTGGGATGACTACAATAAGTTCCCCTCTGCTTCACTGCCTTCAGATGCTCTGTAAAGGTCAGGTGAGTCCTAGTTTGAGTCTTGCCTGAGGTAATATGTGACCAAGCAGTGAGTCTTGGTCTCTGATAGTGACATCATCTGATTTCAGTGACATCAGCTACATGAACAACCTCTATCCACTTCAACATTTAGCCATGATTTAAGAAATGGCACACTGAGCCTTAGACATTATGGGGTCACCAGTTAGTAAGTGCCCGGAGTAATAAACCTAAATAGTTACTGCTAACAACCAAAGCCTTTCCATAGCTGAAACTAGTATATGAAAACAGTATGCTGAGCATGTCAACAAAGCAAGATGGACAGTTGTCCAGTAATTAAAACAATTGACAAGAGCTCAGGCTGGGGGAGTGTCCTACCTCTTCCACTGAATCACTGGCAAAGTGTGACGTATGTACACTGGAATAATCTGCTTTTATATCCATTTAAATGACACGTGATGCACGGGTCTTTGCAAATGACAGTCAATCCACTCTGGGGTAAAGTTATCCCTCAAAAAATCAGAAGTAACAACAAAAAGTGTGAAATACGCTGGTACACAGGTCACATGCTTGTAGCACTCAGCAATTTCATCTTGACATAGCTGTTTGCTCAGTACAAAAAGGCACCAGCTCCTCAGCTATCTAGTGAGAGGTAGCTAGCCATGTTAACTACCTCTTAGGAAATCCTACTGAGGGCAGCTACCTGTCAGAAGCTGTTATTTTTGTTTCTGTTCAGACACCAGTATCAGATATTTATGATAGAGAAGTTGATATGAATTACACTGGTATAAATGTGTAGCGTCTCTCCAGTATATCTTATACAAAGTTGCTTAGATACAATTTTCAGTCATGATGCAATAGTACTCTCTACAAAAGATACACATGAAAATCTAGGGTTTATCTCATAAGTGTTACTATTGTATCACATTTTAAAATTTGGCAGTTAGCCACTCTGTGCATCACATGTACCCATAGCACAACACACTGAGCAGTTATTAAAGACAGGCTGAGGAATTGGTGCTTTAAAGGTCTGTATTGCTCTTAGGCTACGCTTTGAAGTACAGGCATGAGGATGACCTAGAATGTGGGTCTAGGGTTTGTATAATGGTATGAAAATCTCACAAACTGTTCTCATGTGTTTTCACTAGATAATAGTGATATTCTTACACAGTCAGGCATGCCTTCAAGATTTTCACCCATTTGTGTCATCTATACTTGAACCTAGAGAACAAAGTCTTTTCAGTTTCTGGATCTACCCAAAGCTAAAATCATGCAGGCAGGAACAGATACAGCACAGAAGGGGGAAAGGACTCCGTGGCTATTCAAAAAGGACATGCTGTTCAAGTCACGTTGAAGTCATAGGCTCCAATGAAAAATTCTTCCAGTTAAAGCATGAGTTCTCCACACTGACCTTGACCTTAACACTCGAATACAATGCAATTCACCGTGTGAAGAGGAGCACAGGGTTAGACATAAAAGTGAAGGGAGTTTAACTCTGTGATCATCCAAGAATGGACCTCTGAGAAGACAACAGAAGAATGTGAAAACTCCCCAAAGGTTTCAGCCTAGTCAAAAAATAAAAAGTTCAGTTGAAAATTTTACTTCAGCCAGTAAACCGATGCTGAAAATCAAGTACTCAACTAAATCCCTCAACAGAAGGAATATAGCCCCAGTGTCAGAACAGAGGTTTCCAAGACTATTGCTAATACGCTAACTCAGACAGACATATTAATGCTTGCTGGAAAAGCATCAGCAAAGTAGTCTCCATCACAAATTCAGCATTTACCAGTATTTCCTGTATAGAGGCGCACCTCCATGAGACGCTTTGTTGCCATAGCAATGTGCTCCCTCGCTATAGCGCGTTGCTGTGGCGATGTAGTGGCTAAAAAGAACTGCGTGCCACTGGCATGGCACAGTAGGGGCTGTAATTGCACATTGTTTAGTACTTCCAAAAGGAAGTACTAAATGACGGCGCAGTAACAATGGTGCCATAGGGGCACATGTAGACAGACCAACTCACATAACCAGAAAGTGCTGGCAGAGGGAGGAGGAAAGACTATGTATTATCTTTTTCAGCCTTATATCACCCTGATCAGAAACAAATTAAACATGAAGTAAAGTTAAGGATAACCATAGGGAAACAAAGTATGTGGTAAAAGCACTGCACTCTAATCTCATTTATATCTGTTCTATCCCATCTTTGATTTGTACCTTGTCTCTTTAAGGCCCAGGACTGAGTCATGAAAGTCAGGCAGAATTCTGCTATTGACCTTGATCTTTGCAACGAGTTGTATGTGAACATGTAGTTCTGCCCATGTGGGACTCATTACAGGATCCAGACCTTAGATTGGAAAGATTTGCATACAAGAGCTTCAACTTCTTGCAGCTCTGTTACACACCTATTACAATTAATTAATAATTAGCAAAGGCTGTTAATACATCTTTTAATATGCTGGTCAGCGCCTTGAAGGTTGTCGGTTCCATTTCAACTCTTCAGAGCAATTTCCCTGACAACTGAACAAGTATGAAATACAGGGGGTTGGACTAGATGACCTCTTCAGGGTCCTCCCAGGCCTGTTTTGCTATGATTTCTGTGAAATATGAATTGGTGTTTCCTTGCTATGTGCTTTATGCTAGTTCTATTTAATTATGGTCATGCGGTTATTGGGAACCAGGCCCGATTTTGAAGAAGCAGGTTTGCTGTTATTTCCAAGTTCCTAATTCTTTGACAAATTTAAAGGCTCCATCACCTGAAAGTCAGAGTTAATTTATTTTTTCTTCTCTTCTTTTGTCTTCTAAAAGGACCATAAGAAGAGGACAGCAGTGAATATTATTAATGGAGCACCTAATAAAAATGCTATGGGGAAATAATTACTGGAAACATTTGACTGAGTGACTGTAAATGGTTAGGCCCCAGCGAGCTGATTTAATGGACCACTGCTTTAGTCTGTTATGCCTTGTGCTACTGACATGAAGCCCCACTGCCCTCTTGTTAAACTGCTTGCACCACTTTTAGATCAGAACTTTGTTCTGTAGAGTTATGGCAATTTTCCAGAGCATGATAGTGTCAGTGAGGGTGATTTTTGCATTTGTAAGAAGGCCAAGAGCTGGGCTTGAGAGAGATGCAGAAGTTGCTGGATGAGGTTTTATGAAGGAAAAAGAGTGAAATGGTGAAGGTTTTGGGATACTAGGACTGAACAATATTTCATGCCCCGGATGCACCATGTTTCAGGGATATTTCTGAGTAAGACTGGTCAGATGTAAATTCACCCTCCTTTTTTATGCATCATTCACAAAACAAACCTGACTTCCTTTCAAAGTATTTGCTGTTCCTCTCAGACTCTGGGGTGTTTGTAAAATGTTCACTTCACAGTTAATTACATCCAGGGATTTGGGTTTCCCATGGAAAAACAGAGAAAAACACAGATTTTCACCTTTTCCAAAGGAAGGAGCAGATTTCTCATTTTACCAGAGAACCCACATGGATTTTGCAGTTTTGCAAAGACCTCTTTGCAGCCTGGCAGAGTTGCAGTCTGCAGGGGGCTGGGAGGGGGCAGGAGGAGGGCAGTCAGGCAAGGGGCACCATGTGCATGTGTATGTACAAGGCCACCAGACAGCCTGGAGAGCAGCTGCTGTAGATAAGTGGGGGGAGGGGGGAGGTTAAGGGAGGGAATTGGGCAGGGTTGGGGCTGGGGCAGCTGCCCAGCCAGGTGATGCATGGAGCTTGGGGCCTGGGCCTGCAATGCATAGCTGCAGAGCCCCAGTGGGGAGTGGAACAGGGTCACAGGTGGTTCATCCAGGGGGCAGGGGTTGGGGCCAGTGCCCCACTGCTGCACACACTCCTGGGGAGCAGGGGGGACCCGTGCCCCCCAGATCTGTGTATGGCGCGGGGGTGGCGTAGGGCAGGCTGCCCACTGTGAGCTTGGGCTCCCTGTCCTGCTGCCCTCCCCTAGGGCCTCTGTAGCCCATTGGGTATGACCAAGCACTACAGGGCAGAGCCGGGCTGAATCTGGAAGCTTGTTGCCACTGCAAGCTCCATGCTGCCCTGGTGAGGGGTCCTCTCCCTGCACTGCAGCAGCAAAGGTGGCGGTGCAGGGTTGTGCCCCTCACTGCTGCTGTGTGCACAGGGCATGCATTGCCAGGGCAACATGGAGCTTGCAGAAGCAAACAGCTTCCCCATGCAGCCCCACTGTTCCCAGCAGTGCCAGGTTGCAACCCACTGGGATGCGGAGGCCCCAGGGGGCAGCAGGGCAGGGAGCCCAGGTCTGCAGCAGGCAGCCTTGCTTCACCCCAGGCCCCATGCACAGGTCTGGGGAGCATGGATCCCTGTGCCCCCATGGGAGAGCAGACAGTGGCAGGGAGCTGCCTGCCCCCCCCCCCCCGCCCCAAAGCCCACAGCAGGCAGGCAGCAGGGTGGGGAGAGCCAGGCTCTGAACTCCAGTCTGATGCACCAGCTACCACCTCCTTCCAGGGGCAGGGGGCTGTGGACCTGGGTCTGTAGCCCCATAGACCTGGCAGATGAGGGGCCCCTCTGGCAGGGCTGAGGGTGGCAGGGGGCAAGGGGCATCAGAAGGGCTTGGGGGGCTTTTAGTGGGGGAAGTGAGGGGCAGAAGCAGGGCCAGGGGGCTTATGGGAGGGAGTGAGGGGCACCAGCAGGGCTGGGGGGGACTGTGAGGGGAAGTGAGGGGCCCTTTCATTTCAATTACAGATCTTGGGGTTACCAGGGAATTTGCAATTTTTTATCAGGGAAAACCAGGATCCCTGATTATATGTCATATGGGGTCTCTTAAGTCACATGGTATTATTTTTGCCTGTTTTTTGGAGAGCACCTTCTCAAACAGATGACTAAACCATGCAAAATAACGTACTCACAGATAATCAAACATCCCTATCAACATATTTCAACATACTTAAAATGTTCAGAATTCAAAAACAAATGCTGTCACTTCTCAGTTCCCAGAAACTGAAATCAGTGTTTTCATTCATGAAAATATTTCCAAACCAAAACTGTTTGGGTTACTGTTTCTTCAGTGCTACTGCCACTGTGGACTTGCTAAAACTCCCCAAGTGAACAGCAGAAACTGCAGTGTTGGTTATTGCTTTATAGATAGCCAGAGCAGCACGGTACCCATTCTCTCTGCATATAGTAGCTGAGACACTTTTCCTTGTTGTTACCATTGGTTTTAATGTGAATTTTGGTACTTTTGAATAGGAAATAAGGTTATAATAAAAAGGAGCTAACTCTACTGCCTTTCTCCCATTTTCAGGATGGAGATTACCATTCAGTGGCTGCATCTACACATGTAGATGGTCACTGGCGATGCGTACGGGATCAGAGATAGGCCATGCACCCCCTGCAAGCGCCAACCGCAAAACCAGAAGTACCAGTGGAAGTTCACTTTTGGTTTCACCGCTGGCTTGGTGATCAGCTGCTGGAGGGCCCCCCCGCCTCAGTCGTCGATTGGCTGCCGGGGGACCCCTCCCACTATCAGCAATCTGATGCCCCCTCAGCCTCGGGAGGCCCCAGTCTCCCATGCATGTGCTTGCAGAGCAGTTTAATTAGAACATCGAGTAAAGTGTCCCCATCTATACATGTGGCATAAATTGTGCTCAGTCAGCACAGTCATCAGGGGGCCAGACTTTTTCTTGCTGCCTAGCATCATGCTCCAGCCAGCTCCTTCATCACCCACCACTGCCACTCAGAGCATGGGGCTGACTCTCCATGCTCCCAGCCCTGGCATAAACTGCTCTGCCCTGGCTCAAATTTCTGCTGCCCAGGTCACATGTGCATATTCAATACCTGGGAGTAATTTACTTTGGCTCAATCTGGTCTGGAGTTAATGCTTGGAATTAATTGCACATGTAGATGCACCTACTATGTGTTTGTGTAGTGCCCAGCCTGACAGCATCTTAGCCATGGTTGAGGCCCCTGGACACAAGTGTAACACAAATAACAAGCAAAGAGTAACAATATAATGTGACATTAACCAAAGCTAGTCTACCTCTTACCAACCTTCTTTGGCCTAGGCCTTCCATCAAAGTAGAATCACGCAGACCACTTCTTGAAAAAGAATATCTTCACATCTGTCACACTAAAATGGCCCATAGAGTAATCTGAATAAAATTTTCTCTTAAATTTACAAAGCAACATCCAAAGATTTGAGCCGTGGCATCCCACTGCCTTTAGTGGGAGTAAGCAAACTATATACGCTTATTTTTCTGTTACAGATCTCTCTAATTCAAAGCTAAATGACAGCTGTAGTAATGTACAGCAGTCTCTGTAGTATTGCAGCCATGACTAGTGTCTTTTGAAAAGACCGTTTCAAAGAAACTGAAAAAGAAATGAGTAAACTGCAATACTACAGATCAAGGGGAACTAGCTAATGGAATATGATGGCAATGCATTTTTCATAAACCCAACCATTTTTATCATAACCAGAAACCATTCTGTAATTCAGAGAAACCCCAAAAAGGGAAATCTACATTGTTGCAGAAAGGTCACTGAAACACGCTAATGTTTATGATGTTGCTCTTTCTCTTCACTTCTGCTTCCACTAAAGTTTCAGTCATCTGATTCAGGAGAGGCAACGCCAGTCCCTGTCCCTGTCTACCTTAGCATGACTAACTATGGAGACTCTGAGACATATATCAGAGGCCTGCTGGACACTCAGCCCTAGAGAAGAGGCCGTTCTTTATCTGCAGAAAGTTAGGGGCTGCATCTGCTCTCAATTAGTAGGCAATTAGGGGAGTTGAAAATAAACCTGTTTACATTGGCTATGAAGTCTAAAATAATTTGTGAGATGTCAGGACAGGATATTAAGATGTTAATGATCTTGTTTCTTTTCTTTTTTGCATGCAGTGTAGTATCACGTCTTCCTTTCTGAGCTGTACATACAGTGACAGATTGATTGACTTTGGGGAGGTTAAGAAATCACTGGAGGCTGATTTAGATGGGAGGTAGAATTCTCTCTTGTGACCAGTATGTATTGGAAACCTGGAGATTTAAAGAGCCTTGCTAAGAGGGGGCTTTTGCTCATTTTTTCTTCTAAAGTACACACATGCCATGAATTACAATCCACTGAGTTCTCAGCCACCATTCCCTTAGTGTAGGCCCAGATCATAAATTCCACATAGCCTCTGACTGTATCAAACCAAAGAAGATTGTTTGCAGACAATCACTGCTTGAGATATTCATTTGGAATGATGAGAGTAATTACATTTTTACTTCGGTTTTCTCTTGTCCAAAGTCCAAGATGGGTGGATTATGAAGTGATGTAGAAGAGGAAGAACATGAACAATATTTGTCCCTATTCTACTTGCCTGAATGAAAAGTTAATGGAAATCTGACAGAAAGACTGAAGATGTGCCCCTGACCCTTGACTTTGAATCTGTGACTCAGGATGTTCTTGCTTTTATGTTGCAGTTATCCAGATACATTTATGTTAAATTATTAACAGCACTATTATATTTTCTCATAAAAGCCAATAAACAAAACCTACAGTCCATGCGCCATAGTGGCCAGTTATGTTCTCATAAGGCCATCTCCTTTTATCTCCTGCTTTTTTCATCAAATGTTGTGTATCCAGTTTGAACTAGGGCAAAATGTGCAAATTTTGCTGGATCCCAAGCTAAAAATTAGATGCAATTATAGTAAGTATTTTGCTAAAGTAGGGAAAAAAGCAAAGAGGTCAGTAGTTGTGATTCCTTCTTAAACTGTATTTCTTTTTGTTTGTTTTTCCTGTTTTATATTTTCCACTAGAATTTTAACACCTAGGTGACGCTCAAGAGTACAAAATAACATTAGGGCTAAGTACAGGCAGTCAGAAAGTCCAAGGCAGAATTGATTCAATCTTTGCAGGTTAGCCTGAGCTGCATAGATTGAATGGATAAGTAAGTGAACAGACATTCACTTTTGATTCTGGAAATGTAGCCACATGCCTGTAGTGACTTAGATGAGAAGCTGGTGGGCACTAAAGCACACATCCCTGCTTGGCTGGAACAGATAGCTTGGGCCAAGGCTAGCTGGTCCACCCTGCAAGGTGGGAGGCATTGCAGGGGAGGTGCAAAGCATCCTGGTAAGCTAGAGGGCTGTGAGTTAACTTAAATCTGGAGAAGATCTGTGACAGAAGTGCAATAAACTGATTTAACCTAAATAATTCACCCTTTGGGGGACAAGTGGGGGGCAATCTTAGACTAGATTCTGCCATTTTTAAATCAGTCTGTGTGCTAAATTTCAGTTCTGGTATGGGTATGAACCGGTTTCTGATCACTTATATTGGTAAAAGTGTAACATCTGGACCTGGACCTGTTGTTTTACAGATTTGAACCAGTTTCCAATCGTTTATACTGGTTTATGTGTGATTTCTGTTCCTCGCCTAGAAGTGATCTTTCTGACATACCGTTACCCTTTCCTTCCACAAAATGAAGGACTAGGAACATATCAAATCTCACACCTATAGATACTTTCTTCAGTCATATCCTCCTTTGATAAGAAACACTAGAAGCTGTAAGTTATAATTTCTCCTTTGCCTGCTAGAGGTTTTTGGGGGTGGAGAGTGGGGAGGGGAAATACAATCATTAAAGCATATCTAACTTAGACTAATCAACATCATCATCATTATTATAAGGGATCCTGGTTTTCTCTGTTAAAAAATCCAAAATTCTCTGATTAAAAAACCCTCCAAAATCTGTGTTTTTCCACAATTAAAACAAAACTTCACTATATATAGATATACACTTAAAACAAAACTTCACTATATACCCCAGCATGTCAGAGCTGCTCAGCATCACAAAGCAGCAGAAAGGATAGCTGCAGCTGGACCTGTGTCCTGGTGAGTAAAGTGGGCAGGGGGGAGCTCTGATTATCCATGATAAAAAAAAACAAAATCAAACATCAAAATATATAGGTATTTAGAATTTATTGTATTATAAATTGTAAATAGGCACTAGTAAGCTTTGAAATTGCTTTAGGATTATTAGTGTATCAATAAAATATTGTGTTCAACTGATACATACATACACACACATATACATACACATATAGATATATATGGTCCACCGGGGAGCATGTGGGAGCCCCTCTGTGCCCCTCTGGCTTGACAATCAGTCACAGGGGGATCCCAGGTGACCCCCCCAGACCCAGGAGGCACCAGTTGCTGAGCCGGGGGTGGGCGTGGGGAGGAAGGGTGTAGGCCCCCCCGCCCCGTGTGCTCCCCAGGGGACCCAGAAGTGGACCGGAAGTGCTTCTTGTCCACTTCCGGGTCTGCTGCTGAGCGCGCTGGGGAGCACCCCCCATGCTCCTGCAGGACACTCCATCCGCCCCAGCAATGCAGCATTCATGAGCCACCTGGTACATTGAGGCACGTAGAAAAAGAATTTCAAGCTATGTCCGAATCGCTGAATCTTTCCAAATCTCTCCGATTCAATTTGGAGAGATTAAAGGGTCTTCTGATTTGATTTGGATTTGGGCCACCGAATTGGGCTAAATCTCTGCCAGACTGAATCGGTGACTGAAGCTTCACACAGCGCTACTGACAACCCAGATCCAAGTCTGTCCAGAGCAAGGACATCCAGTAGTTGGGTGTCCCTGCTCCAACCACCTGGTTATAGAGGGCAAGTGTCTGTCTTTCTCTTCTTCTCTCAAAGATATTTAAATGAAGTATTCATTGAAACAGAATTATTTTGTTTTCAGTGGAATGATGTTCCAACTAGTTCTACTTTGTTACATCATTAACGTCTCAACCTCAGAAAAGACTCTCTCTATTTCCTAATTAGGAGGTTTTCTTGATGCTGCCTAAGCTCCCTCTGTTTTGTGGATAGACTTGCCAGCATCTCTGACCAGCACTAGACTGACCAACAAATAATTTTCATTCCTATACTAATTTCACCTGCTTGTTAGCCCACAAGTTGGAAGTCAAATCATATCCTTCTGCTTCAGACAGCATCTTTGTCAACAACAAACCTGAGATGTAAGTTGCTTTGGTAGTTCTGCTGATACCATGCACGGCAGACTAGTGCTTAGCTCACCCCAGCAAAGCTTTTTTGTTTCCACAGCACTAACAGTAGTAAAATGTGGTGTTTGTCAGTAAGCTAACCTGCTGTGACTCAGACTCTGATACACAGGGTGCAGTTACAGTACATACAGTAACAAGGTACCATATTTAGCATCTCTAACCATAACCGCACACAAAATACTTCACTAGAACAACTGCTGATTTCCTGGACCTGTACTACAGGAACTCTGATGATTTGTTTTGACCAAATGGAGGTTTTTGTCTTGAGAAATAAGTAATCAGAAGGAAAAACTGTAACAGTCACATTTACTTCTGGCAATCAGCGATTGTCCCATGAGTGCCAAAAACCTGTTTGAGTAAATATTGTTCACAGTTGAGAACAGTGGCAAAATGAAATTAGTCATACATATTCGTTCATAATTATCAGCCCTCGTAAGCTTTCCATACCTGTATTAGCAAATCTTACTCAGCACCTGAATCTGCTATGTTTAAAAGACCTATTTGTGCTTGTTAGCATGTACAATTTGGGATGGTATTATGAGAAAAGTTTTAAATGTTTCAGTCCTGCATGACATTAACTCTCTTCTCTTCTCTGCTCACTGATTCATTATTTTTATAGCTTTCTGTTAAAAGGGGAACATATGAGGCCTTTTTTGTCTGTCAGTAGCAGGTTTGTAGCAGTGGAAAAGGAACAAAAGCACAAAAAAGGAACAAGATGTCAGTAAAATCTTAACAGACTCTCAGAATAGGACAAGATATTTTGGGGCAAGAGAGAGGATCAGAGGCACAGCCACAGCCATGGTCAAAGTCCTGGGTAAAGAGAGAAAGAGAAATTTGATGATTTAAAGCAAAAGCTATGTGCACAAGACAGGGATCCAGATTTTCTCAAAGGAAAATCTCCAACATGGTAAGGAAAATGAAGTGGAGAAATGCAGAGAGGCAGGGACAGATCCAGGGCTGATTCAATGGTGCAGTTGCACTCCGCCCCCTCCACCCCCATTTTATTCCTAGTCGATGCAAATTTTAAAATCAACTGCCTGATGGTGGCAGCCACATCTTTTTTGGGCAGCAGTAAGGGAGTCACTTGACTTCATGGCTAACCATAATCTACCTGATTCCTTCTAAAGTCTTCATTTCACACTCTCCTTTTTAATGTTATTTGATGGTTCCTCTAATCAAGCTATTCTTTCTTCTGCAATTCTACTGCCTGTTAGCTGCTCCTGGTAATGTAGCTCCTATTTCACAGCCCTAGCTACAAACATTAATCTAGGTGTAGAAATAACTTTCAGTGAAGCATTAGATACACTGTCAAGATGCTCAAGAAGGCTAGATTTTATTTTATGAACCTAAAAAAGATGTAAATTAAATTCTAATACTACAGGACTAAAGAAACAACATCTTTTGATTATGTTTTGGCAAGTTTCTGTTTTTTATACATAATAGGACATAGAAAATTAATGGGCATTCCAATAACATTAGATTTATTTGTGCTTCAAGCTTAAACTGAATAATACAGTCTTAAGCCTATAGCTTAAGCTATAGGCATATAAGTAACAATTATATTTTTTAACTAGAGAAAAATCTGTACCGCATCATCAGCACTCCCCTTTTGAAAATCCTGGATCAGCCCATGCATAGAGACATGCTTATTGTTTTCTGTTTACTTTGTGTTTACATGGATGCAACATGCATTTGTACCACTTTATGCCTTTTAAAGTGTATCTGCTCCAACACCAGTGTAGTCTATTCGGATTTGGTATGAAATCATCCCAGGAATAATAAGTGGTAAAACCGCACTGGTATAACTATCAGGGTAGATGCTGTCTTGTCCTGACAAATGGTGCGGTTAAGTTACTGAGAGTATTAGAAATGTGGATTGGGGTTGGGGATCTGTGAGAGCTGTACTATGAGGATTCATTTCTAATAGAGGTGTAGCAGACAGACAGCCTGTTTCCCGGAAGTGTGATAAAGTAGCTTAAGAATGCAGAGGTATGGGATTGGATCCCAGCATAGCAACCAGGTGAGTGTGCTGCTAGGGGGACAATTCACATTTAAACTTTTTCATTCATTAAGATGGGTTCTGAAGACCTAGTTACCTGCATTTTATAGTTGCTACTGTATAGCAGAAATGAGCTAATACCTTATATAAAAGTGTTTGGCTATCCATCAGGCTGAAATGTAGTTAGAAATGTGAAAAAGTGTGTAGCACTTGTATTTCCTTTTGATGCACATGAACCTGGGTGAGATTCTGGGTTTTCTTTGCTTTTCTTGTAATAAAAACATCACAAGGCACAGAAGGAAAAAATGGTTTTCACAAAGAAATGAAGGCAGCAGAAGTGGCCATCAAATGTGCTGTAGTCCAGAGACAACAGTGCTACCTTAAAATGATGCTGTGATGGTAAGGATCCTTAGATGATGTCATTACATTTGTCATATTGGCCTGCTACATTTTGACAGTCTTATGGGATCAACACAGATTCTTCTGGACATGCAAACACTGTTGGGGTTCAATCCAGTGTCTATGTTGCCCAGATAAAATTTGAGTTAGGATCCTCCTTCCTTGGTGTGTATTCTTTATGCGGAGGTCTTAAAATTTACATTGATCCATTCCTGAAGGCTGGCAGGGCAGGAAGAGAGGGGGCTGGCTGTCTCTGTTTTACTGTTTGCTTTCTGGGAAGTCAGATTTGGTCAACTGGAATGAATGCTGTGTTCATTTTAAGAAAGTTTATATTTAACTCTGGCAGGGTGTGTGAGGAGAGGAATGACTGGAAAGGGCGGAAATGATCACAGACCTTACAAGGGGGTACCCCCACCAGACACTGCAGCCAGACCTTTCTCAGATCTCAACTCAAAGTCCTAGATCCAAACACATATGCTTTTCTTTTTTTGCAAGGTCAGGTGTATCTAAATCCAGAACCATATCTAAATTTTGTAACTTGTCTTGAGGTCTATAATACACTAAAATAAACCCTTGGCTCTTATTCCCAAACTGAAAATACACCCTACTAGCTGAGCAGCTATCCCATCTTATGCCAGTAAACTGTGTTACCACAGCTGTCCCACAGGAGATAGTGGGGGTCACCACCACATGGAGCACAGCATTTTGCTTGCGCAAGACTCAAACAAGCAGAATGACTCTGCAGATACACAGAGCAACATGGACTTTATTTAGGAGTGAATCCTACACCAGTCATTACTCACAGTGCCAGCCCTAACCCAGCAGACAGAGTAAAATGACATGATAAATCTATAGTTTTGCTATCTTGGCATTGTCTTACCAGGAGTGGCATTTACACTCCCCCCAGATATTATGAGCAAGATGCAGAAGCAGTGGGACTCTAGCTGCCCCTTGCGCAGATGAACTACTAGGTAGACTTTCTGTGGCCATACACACGTCACACAGGAACCTAGCGGTGATGGGATGAATTACCAAAGAAAGCTTGCTGGATACCGATCCTTTCTCCGTGTCCATAAATGGCTGACCAGGAACTAATATCCCTATGCCATGCACATGCATGTTCACTGCTTCTAGATTTATAATTAGGGGAATTTAGAAAGACTACACAATAATGATTGGGTGACTTGATGTGAAGAGAGAAAATAAATAAATAACCCATAAGGGCGTTGTCACTGGGAAAATCTGATCTCAATCAAACAACCACATTACTACTCTTGCAGACCATAGCCAAGCTTATTAAGCTAACCACCACTGTCGACCCCTCATTCTTTTCAATATTTCTTAGGGGCATCCATCTTCTTTAACACAGTCCCCCTGGTTTCAAAAGCCAGACGCAAATTAATTCCGGGAATCCTACGGTGGGGAGACATTAAAAGCCATTTAGAGGTTTCTGTGGAAGCCTCTCTCCATGCTTATCTGAGTCAAGTCAGACTTAAGCTGTAGCATACTGGAGCCAGCCTGAAGGAGCAGGGGGTGATAGGTCTGCGGCAGACAGCAGGCACACACATGGGCTTGGCTTATGCAATAACTGAGGATTTTGTTTCGTGCGGCAGGGTGTGAATGGTGCATGTGTGGGAAGAGGGGAGAGAACAGAGCTGGGATTTTAAGGACCAAGTTAAATAGCTCATATTTTTAATTCTTAATGTAGACATCTGTGATTTTACATTTATTTGGTAATATCGGCCTAAAACGGGGGCCCTTGGAAGGAAGTCATTCAGCCCACAGGGCTTCTTCCTACAGCTGCCAGGTGAGAGCCCCTGCGTCAGTGCCAGCGGTGAAGGAGATAACTGCTGCCTCTTAACCTACGGTGCTGTGGCGTCGGAGTCGCTATTTCAGTTCAGCGGCTCTGGTAGATGCATTGAGGGGCAGTGGTGTTTATTCTTTGGCTGCTAGTTTGACACGACAGCTCTAGCAGCTGTCAAGAAGCCCCATGGCTTTGATCTGGCTGCCGAGGACCCAGCCCATCAGGGCCAAATGAGTTTGACACACCTAGCTTACAGGAATAAACACTGAAGCAGCCAGGTCAGAGGATACACAGAATTTTTTCTCTGAGAAATCTCATGACCCCATCAAGTAGCATACTCTACACTACATAAAAAGGCAGAGACCCACAACTTTCAGCTGAGGTGTGTTTAACACACACCCTAGTGGCAGTGGATGGATATAAGTTATCCATTTGTTTTAGGTTTTATGAAAGCACCTATTAATGCAGTGGGTAAACATTTAGATTGCATCTCATCTGGTTTGGTAAGTGATTAAAAACAATCTCTGGGTCAGCTGGCCTTCAGACCAGGCAGATCTCTGCATTGGCTGGAGTCTGGTAGCCACCCCGCTGCAATCTGAGGCATTGGTATAAGTATAGGACATTATCGACCATTTCATTCTGTCCGGTGCACAAAAGTAAAATGAATGCAGCCCTAAACTTGTCAATAACTTTTTTATATATGTTAATTTTGTGCTTTTATTTTAAGGCTATTGTGGATTCTTGTTTCAGTAAAGTTCTTGATATAAAAAAAAAAATCTTCATGATATGCTTCCTTCCTAAGTGCTTCAGTGGAAGAGGACATACTGAAGAATATGTGTTATTTTTGAAAATGTTTTGTTGCTTGAAAATAGGCCTGCAACTTAATATATGATCTACCTGGTGCTTATACAAACTGCACAAAGAACAACATCCACTAGTTGCACAAGAGCAGCCCACATCAAAACCCTGCATCCAAGCTCCCAAGAACTCACAGGAATTTTTCAGCTGGATACATATTCAGATCCATAACTGAACTCAGTGATTAACTCCAATAACTAACCAAACCAAAATCTTGGCCCTGGATATCCTCAAACCTTGAGGAATTTCTTATCTACCCACTCAATTCGTGGCTGAAGCCTATTTCAAATACATAAAAATGTGTTATTATATCAGGTTCTTCATTCATAACTTGTGCCAGATGAAGCCCAAGTGTCCTCTGGCAGGCACAAAGCATGCACGGCTGATAAGAAGATGAGACTACTAGTTGCTATTTTGTGTTGGACGACTGGTATATTTGGTTTGACATCCATCTCACATCAATAACAAATACCAGGCATTCCAGGGGATGGTGTAAAATATTCTTTAATCTGCCTACCCAACTATATAGTATTTTGGCGAGTTGGGAAAAAAAATATTTACTGATCACCTAGAATGATCATTCTCAAACCTTCTTGGAGTTGCATATCCATTTTTAAATTATTTTAAAAAATACATTTATGGAAGTACAAACACATTTCAAACCAGTAGCTTGCAAACTTTTTGAATTTAAGGCATGCCTACTGGACTCAAGGCACCCCTCCATAACTTTGGTTAATTGAGTGGCACCCAATTTCTAATACCATTATACATATTATGAAGCTTACCTCCTTGCAGAGGGACCAGGCAATGGGGATGTGGGATGGGTCAGGCAGGGACAAATCTGAACCTGTGCTTATCTGCTTATCTCCTCACACCTTGCTTATCTCCTTATCTCAGGACCTATTAAAGGATACTGTAGCACCCCAGGGTGCCATGACATCTGAGTTGAGAACATTGTTTTAACCTCTCCAGCAATGTATGAGATACTAATTGTACAGTAGGCCATTAAGATCAGTTGAAGTCATTTTGTTGGTATTCAAAGGAAGTACTGGAACTGTGTACTGGACTTGGAAGCATGGATTCTTCTCCCATTTCTTAAAATTACCTGCTGTATACATTTGGGGAAGTTCCTAGCTTTCTGGGTGCATCTACATTAAACACACTACTGCTCATTAGATTAATCTAATGCACAGTAAAGCATCACTGTCTACATGTGCACAGCAATTATTGCACAGTAGATAAGTCTAATGCACCATTTTCTAGTACCTGTAGACACAGGAACTAGAAAACAGTGCATTAAGCTAATGTGCTGAAGCACACATGTAGATGCTGACTAGGAACAACCTGCTCCTGGTCAGCTTAGGCAAGGTCCCTCAGGGGGTGGAGAGTGCAGTCCCCGCTCAGCAGCATGCTGCCTTCCAGCCATGTGGAGACTGGGATGGGTCCTGATCTCCATGTGGCTGGGTGGCAGCTGTCTGGCAGCTGAGACAGCTCTTTCCTACCCCGTGAAGATCAGGACCAGCCCCTGTGCCCCCTGCCAGCCCAGGGCTGGCACCCAGGGGAGCCTGGAGCTCCCCCTGGCGACTGCAGGGGGGCAGAGCAGGGCAGGATTAGCCCTGGACTGAACTGTTCCTGTCGGGAGAAAATTTGCTCCCTACAGGTGCACATTCAGATGCGTTTGGGGCCACAATTTAATGCATTTAATGCATTAACTGCATGCATAGACACACCCTCTGTGCCTCAGTTTCTCAATTTATAAAATGTGACTAAAGTTATGCTTCACTTTGCAAAGTGCTTTGAGTTGTATGGCTGTAATGTTCTCTATAACAGTGTTCTCTCTAACGTGTTATTACTGCGAGACTTTCTCACAGAGGAGGGAACAAAGTCCTAGCTAACCAGGATCAAATGCAGCATTACAGGGAGCAGAAGTTGTAGAGAAATAAAAAGTAACAGAAACTAAATTCTTTGGAAGATCTATAAGGAAAAAAAATACAACAGGCACATCAATTATTTAATGAAACCATGATGTCCATTAATGGATACTTAAGCACTGTTTTGGCAGGATACCCTACCTACTGTATCATATTTGCATCAGTGTAACTGGACATTATGCTCTAGCATGTTCACTAACTCTTGTTATTGTTTCTGAAAGTTGGTGATCAGTTCCTAAACTCCATCCTGTTGCAGCCATTACCAAACAGCTTTCAGAGGATCTCCATCAACCAAACTAAAGGCCCCAGTTGTTGGGATACTAGTGGCTATGGTGGATTTGTTTCATTTCACCTTGCCTGGAAAAACTAAAACAAAAGAACAGATTCCCATCTTAGAAACATCATTCAACAGAATTGCATCCATGTCATTGAGGTCAGAATCTGGCCTGGAAAGCTGAGAGATAAAGATAACATCTAGTAAAATAAACATAGCACTTTAGTACTCTTGGATGCATCTATGCAATCCAAAATAGAAACTGTTTAGTACAATCCAGAACAGTTCTGAACATTAGATTTTACCAAATGAAAAGAGGATAAGAAAAACTCTTTTAAGCAAAAATAAGGAGAGAAAATCTGACCCATTTTAATCTAATATTGTGCAAAGAGACGCAGAGTTTTGCCTTTTTCACCAGCTTAGGTGAAATGCAATGGCTTTGCCTGAATTTAGCAGTGAGTTTTGAGGTATTTGATTCTGAAATTTGAAATGGGACCCAGACCAGAGGCATGAACTTAGAGAGATCGATAGTGTAGATAATGTTTAAATGAACTTTGTAACTTTAAGGTATTTTGGCCTGTGGACACCTGGGGGATCTAGTCTGATGTCCCTCTCCAGCATGCAGCCCATATATGGCTTTCAAACTAATGGGCCTTCTCCTTTAACTTAGGATGTTGGATCTTACGATTTTCAGATCTAGAGGTTCTGGATTCAAACCCCACAGACATCCTGATTAAGGGGCCTGCTAATACAAAACCAAACTTCTGAATTACAACTATACATGTCAGAAAAACCTACTGGTGGAGAGCTGCTACTATAGAGAATACATCCCGATCTTCCAGTCTTGAACCCTTTTGATCAGACTTTCCTATAATGCCCAGAGATGGTTTCCCAAAATCCCTACCTTTGGTCTGACAACAGTTCTTACTTTGCTTCTTTATATTTAACTGTGCCTGAGGCTGCTGCTGTCTGAGGCTCTGCAGATGGTTCCACCACTTCCTCCCAATGGCCAGCACTTGAAGTACAACTACACTCAGGCTAACCCAGTTAAAGAAACAAATGCATTTATTTATGGACTGTTACACCCTAGAAGACACAGGCAAAAGTAGCTTAAAATAGAGGTGCAGCCTCCTAGGTTAAGTAAAGTTGTTTTTAATAGTCAGCTTAATAGCTTAAGCAACTTTGTCTATAAGTGATTTTTTTCCCTGTGTGTGGCTGTCCAAGCTGAGCTATACACAGTACTGCAGCACCTCCATGCAGCCAGGCTGACAGAAGCATATCAGCTCTGTACCTGTGAGAATGAGGGGGATAAGGAGTAGTGAATAATTTGCAGTAGCCTACAGATCACTTACAGGATTGGAAAGTTAAAACATCAAATAAAGAAAAATTAGGTATTCAATAAATTTCACTAATAATGGCTCTTGACTGCATTGGTTTACGAAACCTAGCATCTTTGGGCACAAAAAGTAAGCTTTTGAAATCCTGGTACTTATGCTTTTGGGATAGTGACTGGGGCTGGTCAATTATATGGACTCGGACTTGTAAGCAAATCTCAAACAATAGAGAAAAATGCACTGTATGCGAAAACTTGTCTAAGTCCATCCTACCCATGCAACTGGTCCAATACAACATATCAACCACAAAAAAATCCTTACTCCTCATTTTGTTAAACATTTTTGCCACAAAATTTTTCAAGTTTTGGACAAACTGTTCAAAGTGAAAAAAAAAGTGTCATTTTGATTCACTTATGGGTTGGGGCACAGGGTTAAATATTTTTTTCTCATCCTTTCGTATAAAATTATAAGGAAAGAAAGAAAAAAAAAGATGAGAAAAGGTGGAGGCACAATGTAAAATAACAGGAAAAACCATTTGCTTGAACTGGAGTCATTTGGACTCAAAATAATGTTTTGATTTTTTCAAACAATGACAAATTTCAAGTAATACAAATATTTTAATGACAATTCCTGTATCAGTGACAAAATTACTTTTATATAAAAATGTTTTTGAAGTATAAATTTCAACAAGCCCTAATAAAATTAAGCCTTTTCTGTTTTTTGAAGGCTTTCCATCATATGTGAGAGCCATAGGGTTCAGGGAATGTTGTATAGCTGGGGAGAGGAATGAGAGAAAGGAGAAGGAGAGATCGTAAGGGAAAACCACCTTATGACAGCTGAATTTATAACACTTCAACTTCCTGTTGAAAATCCCCAACGGGTGGTCACAGAGATCCAAGAGTGTCTGGAAGGTTGGGTCAGTTGAGGTATATACTGCACCATATATACCATAAATTATAAAGGAAGCCAACTAGCAAAACAACTCTGCAGGGCTGCATAGCACTACCCTACAATGTATGCAAAGCTGAAGACTACAATATATACTAGGGGTGTGCAAATCAGACCCTATTCGATTTGGATTTGGGCTGAATCAGGGACAGTGATTCAATTTGTTGATTTGGATCGCTGTCCCCAATTTGATTCGGCTGAATCTGAAGATCTGATACTGATTTGGAGAATCAGCGATTCGGTCATAGACACAGCTTTAAATGTTTTTTCTAAATACCTCGAGGTACCAGGCGAGGCTCACGAATGCTGCAATGCTGGGGCAGATGAAGCATCCCACAGAAGTGCAGCCCCCCCCAAAAACACACACACACTTGGCAGCAAACCTGGAAGTAGTCCGGATGTACTTCCACTCCACTTCCGGGTCTGCTGGGGAGCATGCGCCTCCCCCCCGTACTCCCTGCACTCTCCCATACTCCCCTGGCTTGGCAGTCAGCTGTGGGGGGACCCCAGGTGCTCCCCCAGATGCGGAAAGCATGGGGGGGAGCCCTGCGTGCTCACTGGTGGACCCAGAAGTGGACAGGAAGTGTTTCTGGTCCACTTCTGGGTCTGCTGCCAAGCGTGCTGCGGAGCCCCCCATGTTTCTGTGGAACACTCCATGTGCCCCAGCATCACAGCATTCACAAGCCACCTGCTACCTAGAGCTATGTAGAAAAAGCATTTAAAGCTGTGTCTATGTCCGAATCTCCAAATCTGTCCAAATCGCTCCAAATTGATTCAGAGAGTTCCAGTTTGATTTGGAGAGATTAAAGGGTCTCCTGATTTGATTCAGATTCAGAGACTCGGCCACTGAATCAGGTGGAATCTCCCCTGAATCGAATCAGGGACCGAAGTTTCACAGCACCCTCATGTATACAAAGAAAACAAAGAACAATGCATATGCTTTTTCTGAGGCCTACAAGAAGACTTGTGTATATATGGATTCCAATTGGGAGAAGAAAATGATGGGGGATGTCTGTCTGTCTATTATCATTATCTTTCATAGTTTAAGGGGGGGGGAGGGAAATGATATTTGAATTCTATTTTTACAGTGTAGCTTCTCTTTAAGAGGTTTCTCCCAACAGAAAACAAACACTAGTCATATACTTGTTTTCATTCATTATTACAAAAATTATCCATATTCTTGAATTTCTTTTCAAAAGAAACAAATAACTGAACCTATACAGGAAATGGGAAAGAGGATGTGGTTATTTTGCTCCTGAAGTCATATAAAACACTAACACTAAGGGCATAGGCTGGTAAAGAATAATAGTTAAAAATCTATGTTTGTATAATGTTGTTCATAGAGAAGGATCCAAAAGTTCTTTAAAAAAATTCTTACACATTCTATATTGTCACTCCCCTCTGAGCTCTGTGAGGATAGCCAACATACACTCTGAATTACTAGGAGTTACACCCTCCACTACTGAAATGGAGCCACCTCTAGAGTGAAACACAGCTGTTGTAACAAAAAGACTTGCATAACAAGATGGGAAATGAAAAATCCTGTATCTGATTGAAACTACAGGTGAAATTTAGAAAGAAACATGGACAGAACTTAAAACTGGGAAAATCAGAGTTAATACAATGTCAGCCATATGAAAAAAAAAAAAAAATTACATGTTGTTTATATTTGGATGAAAAAACTGACATTTACAACAAAAAATGGCAAATACTAGCTTTTTACAAATAAATCGGTGTTTATTCATATCTACACTCATCACACATGCAAGCCAGAATTGCATACTTTAAAAGTGCACTGATTTATTTGAAAAGGATGGTGTAATTAATTGAATGCCTTATTCAAGCAGGTCCAATGTACGCCTATGTGCACCTATAGAACCAGCTCCACAGAATAGCTAAGTACCCATTTAGGCTCCTAAATGAGGCATAGGTTTCCCAAAGGCTCAGCACTCACCATCCCCTACTGATTTCTGACTGTCTGGAGTGTCAGGATGAACCGCCTGCAATGCAGCCCCCAGTGCTCCACCCGGGTTGCTATTGTTAGTGTTATCATTGGGCTGTGCTCTCTGGAGTTTCTCAGAGTCCCAGCAGCAGCAGAAAGAGCAGCTGCCAGCATCCTGAGAATATCGGCTCTGGAATCTCAACTACTGTGTGAAGTTGCTGCTGCTCCAGCCTGAGCTTTGTGTTTTCAAAAGGAATCTATCCAACAACAACACCGGGGTGGGGGGGGGAGGGCAAAAGGCTTCACGTAACAAAATTAACAGAGCTGCCACAGCCGCAGCACTCAGTTAAGAGGGAACTTTTCTCCTTCCGCTGACAGCCATTTCATCTGTTTTTGTTTCCGAGCTTCTTTAACGGGCCGCTCACTCTGCCCAGCTCCCTTTGTCTAATTTGGGTCTGGAGGCTTCATGCAACAGGCTTTTGGTGTAACTGTAAATCTTTTCACAGCCCTTCTGCCTCTGGACTGTAAAAGCAGTGCCACTGTATGCTGCCTAAAAGGGTCATAAATCCACTCAATGCATTCACTGAACAAGGGAAAGAGTTTTTTAAGAGAAAGAAAGAGGGAAAAGAAGAAAAAGAAAAAAACTACAAGGAAGGCTGGAGGGACTCTGGGGAAAAAAAAAAGAAAGGGTTTGCTACTGGAAACAAAATAACAGGAGTCAAAGGGAAAATATTAATGTTGGAAAAACAATCAGGCACAAAATAATATTTCTGGGTGGTAAAAACAAAATGTTTCTAGAGTGCAGCTCTGTTTATTACTGATCAGACCATCCTGGAGGACTCTGTACATCTTCAGCTCCCAGTCACTAGGAGGTTATGGTGCTGAGTAGCTCTAGGACAGTAGTTCTCGATTTGTTTTACAGATGAGGCAGCCCTCATCAGACTCAAGGCATCCCACCATAATGTCTGTCAACTGAGCAGCAATGTGTTTCAACAACAAATGGATTTATTCTGGTGCTTACCTCTTTGTTGAGGAGCCAGGCAGTGAGGGCAGGTGCAATCCAAGCAGGGAGACCCTGAGCCTGCACTTATTTTCTTATCTCCTCACGGTTCCTGTGCCACCCCTCAAAGGATCTTATGGTACCCCAGGATGCTTTGACACCCTGCTTGAGAATCGCTGCTCTACGAGTTGTAAAACATCTAAAAGGATCAGCCCCTAGACAGGGCAGTCCAGTGGAAACTAATCTGGACTTGGACTCTGGACACCTCAGGGTGTTTTTTTTTCTGATACTGACTTGGGTTCCCGGATGACCTGCTTTGGGCCTGGGGCTCTGGAGCTTTGGAGCTCTGTGCCCCTGATTCTCCAGCTACAAAATGGAGAAGATGATACTGCCTTCCTTTGTGCAGTGCCTTGAGATCCATTGATGAAAAGAACTATACAGAATTGGCTACTGTATTTATAAAATGTCTGATATAATGGATTAGATCTAAGGAAATCCAATACGAACACTTCCATTTGTATTCGGGGAGCAGGACCGGACCCAAAACAAGTGAGCCTTGTCTATCAAATTTATTGCATTTTTTGCCTTAGTACCCAGGCTCTAAAGGCATGAGCCAAAGTCCACAGCAGTCAGAGTCTTTCAGTTGCCTTCAGTGGGCTTTGGATTTGGCCTTAAAGTCACTAGGAAGCTGAGGGATATTTCAAAAGAATGTAAGTGGGTGTGAGCTGAAATTGAGGAGTTTCAAGACCAGGGAATGCAGAACAGTAGCTATTTAAAGATGAAATTTGCTACCGAACGTTCCCTTTTATTAGGGTTATATAAATACGTTCCTGTCTCAATGTATGTGGAAAAACATAAGTGAGGTGAGACTATATCCCTTTATTTCTCATGGGAAATATTGTGCATAGTTAAAACCACCTCTTCCTCCGTGTTCACCCACCACCCACAGTCCTTGGAAGCGCTTAGGAGCTGTGTACAGTGTTAGAGTCACATCAGGAGTATTGCTAAAGAGGTCACAACATTTCCATTATAATAAAGCTCCTGTTTTCATTGCATTCCAACTCAGCCATAAAGGTCTGGTCTGAAATTTGGCACTCAACGTGATAGAAGGGGAGGGGATGCGCTCTCTGGCTTGTTTGCTTTGCTTTCTTGCAAGTGAAGGGAAAAAAAACCCAAAGATCCTTGGTTACCTTTGTGAAATGAACTGATGGGTCTCGGCAAGCAGGTGTGTTCTCTTCAGAAAACCACCACCATAATTAGCACCAATTAGCAACCCTGTTGCCAACTTCAGCAGAAATTCCAATGGGCATAAAGGTCTAGAGCATAAACTCTCCTCTTGTTCTTTTTACTAGAGCAGCACAGATCACTGACCGATAGTTCAGGTCAGAAGATGCTGAGTTCATGTTGAAATATTTAACTGCGGAAAGTGGGGTTTGCACCTGGACAGTCATTATGTTTTAAAGAAGATCCATC
The DNA here is from genome assembly GCF_001723895.1 of Crocodylus porosus. NCBI lineage: Eukaryota > Metazoa > Chordata > Crocodylia > Crocodylidae > Crocodylus > Crocodylus porosus. The sequence continues at coordinate 6,684,510 of NW_017728922.1, forward strand.
TGGAGCTGTATTGCTTGTTCTCTCTGTGCACTCAGTGTACAAGACCAGGACAGAGGCTGGATTATTTCAAACCAAAATGGTTCCAAAAGACTGTTTACACTCAGTCAGGTCAATAAGCATCATATACTTTTTTTCCATTTTATCTTAATCAGAGATATGAAATCCACTTTTTACAACCTTCCTAAATACAGTGGACCACAGTCTCAGCCCTAGCAAACTGCTATAGCTCTGTGTCATCTAGTAGAGATTTTACCCCAGTGATCATCTAACCTATGACAGCAGGAAACTTTTGGAACTTCGAACAAACTTGAGTGTAGGAGTTATGACAATTTTGAAGTTACTGGATCTGGACCAGGTTTAACTAGCAGCGGCTCTAGAATCATGGAATCACAGAAACGGAAGGGACCTGTAAGATTGCTGAGTCTGGTCCCTTGCTATGGGCAGGAAGTTATTTGGGTCAGATGAGCTCAACAAGGTACTTGTCCAGCCTCATCCTGAATGCCTCCAAGGAGGGTGCTACACCACCTCTGCTGGGAGTGTGTTCCAGATTCTGGTGACCCTTACAGAGAAAAAGCATTTTCTTACGCAAAGCCTGAATTTACCCTTTATTTAGCTTATGTCCATTGGTCCTCATCCTCCCTTAAAATACCTTCCTGAAGAGTTCCTCCTTTAGATCTTGATGCTCACCCCTGACATACTTGTAGGTGGCTATCAAGTTACCTTTCAGCCTTCTCTTACTTGAACCAAACAAACCCAGTTCCTGGAGCCTCTCCTCATAGGGCCTATCCTCCATGCCCTTAATCATATGGGTGCCCCTTCTTTGTACCCTCTCAAGCTTATCCACATCCTTCTTGAAGTGCAGTGCCCAGAACTGGACACAATACTCCAGCTGCACCCTCACCAATGGTGAATAGAGAGGGAGAAGCAGCTCCCTGGACCTATTGGCCACACATCAGCTGATGCATGCCAGAATTTGCCCTTCTGGCAACCTCATTGCATTGTTGGCTCATGTTCATCTTCTGATTGATTGTGACCCCCAGTTCTCATTTAGCTGCTGTGCCAGCCAGTGGATCTCTACCCATCGTGTAGTTGTGGTGAGGGTTTTTCCTACCCAGATGAAGAACCCTGCAATTCTCCTTGATAAACCTCATCTAATTCCATTCTCCCCATGAATTCAGCTGTCAAGGTCATTCTGGATCTTTACCTTATCCTCTCATGTGCCTGCATTTCTGCACAGCTTGTTCTCATCCACAAACTTAATCACTGAGCCTTCCCCTCCTCATCCAACTCATTAATAAATATATTAAAGAGCATAGGTCCAAGCGTTGATCCCTGGGAGACATCACTGGAGATGGACCTCCAGAATGAGGCCATCCCATTGATTATAATTCTCTGGGATCAGCCTCTCAGCCAATTGTCCACCCACCTCACTGTAGGCTGGTACAGCCCAGTACCTTCTAGTTTGGTTGAGAGAATCCCATGGGAAATGGAATCAAAGGCTTTATGGAAGTCTAAGTAAATGACATCAACCTTGCGTCCCTCGTCCAGATGGCTACTTACCTAGTCGCAAAAGGACACTAAGTTTGTCAGGCATGATCTACCTTCAACAAAGCTGTGCTGGTTGCTTCTTAACACCCCATTAATTACCAGCTTGTAATTGGTGGCCTCCTTAGTACATTTTTCAAAGACTTTACAGAGGACTGAGGTCAGACTGACTGGACTGTAATTTACAGGTCATCCTTCTTCTCTTTTTTAAAGATGGGCACCACATCATTCCTCTTCCAGTCATCTAGGACCACTCCCAAGTTCCAGGACTCTTCAAACAACTTTGCTAGTGGTGCTGCTATAAGCTCAGACAGTTTTTTCAGGACTCTCAGATGCAGGTCATCTGACTCAGCAGACTTGAAAATGCAGGCTTGATCTGTATTTATACAATGGGCTTTAAATGAATTATTAGGAGATATTATTGTCTATCAAATAAATACCATGTTTTATACAGAAACAGAGTATAGTTCACTGGAATTGGGTAAGATTCCTTTAAATAGACTAGGTGCCTTGCAATTCTGTTAAAAAAACTGAGAGCCTGATAATCTCAATTACTCTAACGAAATTGGGTGTAACTTCTCAGTTGCTGCCAATTGTCATGAATTTATCACAGGTCTCACGATATTTGGTGTTTTTTATTACATTTTTGGATCCTAGGATTTAGTGACTACAGTAGAATTTCAGGTTTCACTTTAAGAGAAGGGAGGGTCCAGCCTTCCTGCTGCTGAGAAACACAGACGGTAAAACAGAAAGAACACGACACTTGCTTATGAATCAAGGGATTTTAAAACAAGCTATGTCATGATGTTTTGGGGAGCCTAACTCAGAAGATGTGAAGGGTAGGGAGTACTGCTACTCTGATGCCAATGAGAGGAAACAGAGCTTTGCGTGGTTTTATTTCTTTCAGTGTCTTTAAATATCTGCCTTCACAAACAGCTACAATGGAGACGGGTGTAAAATCTAACTTACTCGTCACTATTGATGTTCTTTGCTTCCTGTTTGAATTTGTATACACTTGTATTATGAACCTCGGGTAGTTGCTTTCACTGTTGTTAACTGTTATAACAGATTTTATAGCAAGTATTGTGATATTGGGTGTTTTCATTCCTGTCTACCACAGCAAGAAAAAGAGGAGAAGGAAAAGAAAATTAAAAAGAAGCAAACGTAAACAAAAACCAAAATATGTCAGTCTTTCTGCCTGAAGGGTCTAAATTAAATAGGTCAAATTCATCGAAGGAATGCTGCCACTCTGTTCTCTGCTCAAGTATCAAAGCATATTTAAAGTAGAATGGATGGAAAGGATAGGAAAAGTTCAAATCCATGCTAAACCACAGGCTCCCTGTGTGACAGTGGACAAAGTATATGCAGCCAGATTTTCTAAGATATTTAACTGTTGTAGTCCCAGTACAACATGCTCTTTATGAATCTGCACCTTAGCTCCCTGTGCCTCAGTTTCCCATCTGTACAAGGGAGATGAGAGCACTGCCCTGCCCCACAGAAGTCTTCCTTAGGGTGACCACATGTTTTTCGCAGCCTCTGACAAAGGACGTTGTTGCCTATGAGAGCTCATGCCTTTTTGAGCCAGTTAGTTTTTAAGCTGCCTCCCTGCCACGCCTTCTGCCTGGCCTCAGATTAACATGGCTAGCCACCTGTGTACGTCAGAGTGTGAAGTGCCTAGTTACCAAGGAAAAGGAGCTGCCATACAAGGGGTTTAGACAGCAGTGGCTTCCAGCAGGTTCGAGTCCTTAGGCACATGGCATACAGATGGTCGAGCTCTGCTGATGCCTGATATATACGGAGGGTGGAAGGGAATTATTTTTAAATAGAAATTTTGCCATGTAGCTGACCAGCTATAAAGATAAGGACAGCATTTGTACCTTAACTTGGAATTGCCCTAGAATTCATTTAAATTGTTTTTTTAATTTTTTCTGTTCCATCTTTAATGTTAGAAAAAAATACTGCATTTGGTGGATAGGGCCTTTTGACCGCCTATGTACATACATCAACATCAAATGTCTATACCTATGTACACAGAAACTAATCAGCTCCATTAAAAACAAGAATAGGTAGATTTCAATTTATCCTAGCCTGGAAAAAACCTGCTGCTGACAAGTTCCTTCACCTCTGAACTATAACCTTTGACTTACCCTTTTGTGGGGAGATAAAGTCAATCAGGAAGAAATAAGCTACTGGGCTGACAGGCATGCCATTTCCAAACAACTATTAAAATGTGCATATGGAATATAACATTTAATATCAATCTCCAAGAAATGGGAAAACCCAACAGGGAACACATGCTGTGTATTACTTGTGTTTGTGACCATGCACCAGCACCTGACCTTTTTAGGATGCTCTCTTATGCACAGGCTGGGTGCAGAGGGTGTGTTTATAAGGGCTTTTATTTTTGGCAGAGTTTCTAGAATGCAGCTGTGGAAGGGCGCAGCTTTGAGGAACATGTGGGAACAATCTGCATGCATGAAGGTCTGCTGTGAAACATTTCTGAGATTTTATGAAACATAAAACAAGTGAATGGAAAACACTTATTTTCCACCTACATTCACAGCAAATTCATATTTCCCGAAATTATTTTCATATACGTATGTATAAAATATAATAAACAAGTGCTGAGCTAGCTAAACAGCTGAAGTTCAGGCGAAATCTCTAACACTATTGAAACCAGGTGCTGAAAACTTACATTGAAACTAATTCATCTGCCAGCAGCCAATGTAATTTCAACTCCTCCTTCCCTCTGATCCTCAGTCCTCCTTGCACTCTCCCCAGAGTTTGGATTCAGTGGTTCAACCCTCCCAAGTGATTGGTTTTAGCATAGCAACTCTGCTCCCGAAAAACATTTTTGAAACATTCACACCATGATCTTGGGTGTGTTTCTGTTAGGACTACTTTATATTTTTACTTTGGAGCACTTTGATGGATGATGGCTTTTTCACTCAATGGGAATTTTTGCCAAATAGCTTCAGCTTGCGTCAAAAGTTGATTTTTTCCCCCCAAAAAGTTAAAAAGCAACCTTCTCATGGGCTGGCAAATTTAAATAGAAAATTATCCACCATTCAAAAATTTTCAATTTTTCAGTGACAAAAGAAAACAAAAACATCCAAAAAAATTATTTTCTTACTATCAAAATTATTCAAAGGGGAAAAAACAAACAAACATATTTTGCTCAGTCCTACACTGATTGAAATAGTGTTTACAAACAGCTAAAGATAATGCAATATAAATTAAGCTGGGGTGTGTTTTAGTTAAATAGCTGGGACACGTGAACCTGGCACATTCCATGAGCCTCTTCAAATGAAATCAATGTGAAATAGAGCACACTTTTGCACTTCAGATTGCTTAGGATTTTGCCCCCATGATAGGTTTAAATTGCTTTTCTTTTTAGCCAGCCAAGAGCAAATGGGTGGTAGATGTAATATGGCTGTTCACAGGAAATCACTGTGGATTGATTTAGCTCCATCTCATTTAATACTGTATGGGAGTCATACAGCACGAGCACATAAATTACACAAGGGACAACTTGCATGGTTTCATATAATGTTCACACTGTTATCCAATCAGATGAGAAGCTTTTATAAAGTAAAAGTATTTGGAACCAAAAGTACCAAATAGTTTCTTTCAAAAGTTTTCTTTTCTCTAAATGGAAATTTTCCTGGAAAGAAAAATAACTTTAAATGTTTGGGGGGGAGGCGAGGGTTCCAACCAAAAACACAAAAGTGGATTTTTGAAACCTAAAGATACTTTTCTTTCCCTAAAAATCAAAAACAACCATAACATTGAGAAAAAAAAATTGCAGTTTTAAATTTTCCATTAGAAAATGAAAGATTTCATGGAAAAAAATGGAGAGGAGGGAGGAGGGGGACGGGATGGACCTCAAAGACATTTCATTTTCTTTGGAAGAACGTCAAAGGAAAAAAAAATGTTCCTACGAATTCTAGTAAAGAATTATGTCTGGCAATTGACTTATATTGAAGAATTATTCGTAAGAATTGTTTACAGATCCATCTTCCTGTAGTTAGATTTTTTATTATTACAACCGGCTTGTCATTTTAAGCTGCATTTACTACAGGCCCTACTGAATTAATGCACAGATGTATCAGTGAAGAGGAGTCACCTTAAACTGAGTAAAAAGCAACAGATAAAAAGGTTACCTGACTTAGTTAGCCTGTAAACTTTTGGGTGTAGAGCTTGTTTTTTTTTGTTCTGTGTTGTAAAACTCCTACCACAATATGGTTCTGGTCTCTAGAATATAGATTAAGAAATAGGGATTGTACCAAAATGTAGAATCTCCTTTCCAAGCAGAGCTGCCACCAGAAAGCGGGAAGCCTGTGTATGCTGCTGGGGAAAGGTCGTGCTAAAACTAGGGCAGAGACTAGATATTCACATCTCGTCATCAAGAATGTTGGATTTTGGCTTTGGGAGATTTGGAAATTCTATAGGCCAAGATTTTTTTAAGTGGCTACTGATTAGGGTTGCTTCAATTTTTAGGAAATCCCTAATTTAAGTAACTCTATGAAAGTATTTATAATTTTTTGTTCACTTTTCCATCATAAGGTTCACTCGGTTGGCTTTTGTTTTCATTAGAAATACCCTAAAATCAGCAGAGTTCTTTGCAACTCCCTCTAAAATTCAGAGAACTCTTGTTAACTGATTTCAATAGGAAGAGGATTTAGCTCTTGATTTAATGTCCTGATTTATCATCAGTTTCAAAATTTGAGTTCTTTTTTGGCTCTGGCTGTCTGGCAACTATACAGCATATATAATTAGTGAACAGACAAATGAGGACTATGAAAATGAACCCTTACCATTAAATATGCTTAACAAAACACCACAGTTTTCATTGTTTTGATATCAACTTGATAAGAAGAGGAGATAAAAAAGTATTTTCTAGGCAGGGTGTATTTTAATAGCTCAACATAACATTAACTCTTTTCACATGGTGAACATCCATGTAAACCTCAGGCAGGATTAGGAGAGTGAGTGACTGGTCTTATTGTGGGATCCCATTAGACATGGTCACAGTTTTCTCAACCAAAGTAGTATGCTCAGCAAAGTGCACGTGCCATAAATCTCAAAGCATTACCAGCCTTCAGTGAACGCTCCTAACATTATAGCTAGGAGATGATGTATGGGGATGTCACCAACTCCCCCATCACATGAACTCCCCTTCCCCCAGTGCAGGCATTTTTATTGGCTTCAGTGACTCAGCCTTAAAACATACACCAGCCATCAAGATAAGTGACAGCAGGCCGGTGGCAGCTTTATCCCTTCTTCACCAATGACTGGTCAGTTGCTGATACTTATGGGAGAATGGAGGAGGTGGAAGGGAGTTGAGCATAATTAATTGGACAACTGAATAGGTTTTGCTCTTATGATTTCAATTAACCTTTGAACTTTTCGATGACAAAATCGGATGACTACCAACCAACTTCAGTACAAACCAGACGTTGTCACTGGTTAATCCAGACCTCAAATAGTCCCTGGACAGGATTTGGAGAGGCTGGATTTATAGATGAGTTTAACTCAAAAAAAAAAAAAAAATAGAAAAGAAAATGAGGGAACTTATTTAATACCAAGCAAGATTTAGCTCTGATTCTTCTCCCATTGAAGGTGATTGCAAAACTCCTCTGTGGAAAGAGGATGAGGTCTTCAGATGTAAAGATATAACCTGAGGGATGTGTGTGGAGGGAATGTGAAGGATACAAGTCATATGAAACACAACAAATAAGTGCACAGTCACTAATAAGTAATACATTCTTGTTTGAGAACATGTGAGAAACAGTATCATTGGCTGAACAAATCCATCTACATCTAGAACCTACTTGACTGCTTACTTATCTTTAAAAAAAAATGATAATCAGTCTGCAGTTTAGAGACTCTATAAAGGAATGTTTCATATATTCCTGATAATATGAAGTGCTCAAATGTATATTATAATACAACTATTTATACAGGATTTTAAAAAAATATCTATGTTAAAAAAGGTCAAAGGCATACAAATGTATTCTAGGGCAAAGTATCTTTAAGGTACACCATCCCTTGACTCAATGGTAGAGAAACCTTGTGAGGATATACTTGAGAAAATCCAACAAGAAGTAGTTGGAGGACTTCTGTATAAAGACAGATTGCAGAAGTGTCCTTCAAACTCTTATACATTAATAACCCTATCTAATAATGTCTAACATCCCAATGAAAGACGCATCTGGCTTCTCTCCCTTAATCAATACTATTCAGCAGAAGTCCTTTCGTCCAACACTAGCATAAATTATCAGATACATGCAAATAGGCCCACTAATGTTAATTGCTAGGGCTGATTGGTGATTTTTTTATTATGATCAATCATTGCTCAAGAATCTTAATAAGGCATTCAGGGAAATCTGTGAATTCATAATAATTAAGGATCCCAACCTGTAACATTAATGGCCAACAATAAAAAGTCGCAGAATGTTTCAGAGAAGAAAGTGCCCCTTTTCTGAAAGCAGGGAAATAGGAAAGATTAGGCTTTCTAGAGAAGTAGCAGCTTGATGGGATACTATCATTAGACACTGTAAACACTTATTAATACTGTAAAAAGCAATCTGGGCTCATGGGAGAGATGATATTTTTTATTAGACCAATAAGATTTTAGGACCAACAAGAAAAGGAGGAAGCAACTATGACCACCTGAAACCAGAGATCCTGCTCCTGCCTTTGTTCAAGCTAATTTGCATAATCACAGAACCTCACAAGAGAGGTGAGAGACTCTTTAATAGCTAAGACCTGCTTGCCAGAGGAATTTTCCATCTATTGGCTCCTCTGTGAAATTCTATGAAATATAAACTTTCATTTCTACCAGGAGACCTTTTACAATCTTTTCTCCAATGCCTGATGAAGAGTATTTGTGCCTGAAAGCTTGCAATTAAAGAATTTTTTTTTGTAAAAAAACTTGTTGTTCTAATAAAATATATCATCTGTCCCATGAGTCCAGATTGCATTTTCCTCTAGACTAATATGACTACAACCTGGATATCTATTACTGTAGCCACTCATCCTCATGGTAAATTGGCTGATGGTGCTTATGTATCTCATTTACATATTTCACGCTGTTCCTTCTTTCCTCTTCCTTTTCTTTTCTTTTTGGGTTGAAAAGTAAATGGAAATTTTAAAGAAAAATGAAATGTTTTTATTATTGGTCTAAAGTTTCCTGTAAGAAAACAAAACTAATCTATTTCCTAATTTTAAGTTCAGACAAATGATTTTTGAAAGTAGTGACTGGTGTTTGGGTTTGGCACTGCCTGGTTTAGTCAATATGGTTTTCAATGACACATATCATTATATGTACTTTTAGCAGGGTCTGATTCATCTCACTTATACTAGTGTACACCAGGAGATATTGTAATGGAACTACCTAACCATTTTCTAATTTGGTTTGTGAAAGAAGATGCTTAGGCCTACTTTTTGGCAGAAGGGTCTTCTAGAAAAAATTTCTAAAAGTGTCCTAGGCATTTTACTGAAACAACTAACTAACCAGCAAATATCTGAAGCAGGGTTTCTCATTCTTCCCTCTTGATTAGGCCTCTGTGATATTGAAATTCTAAGATGCTCCCTGGATTTAGCCTGCCATTTCACTCCAGCTCTCCTTGCACAGCTTTTATAATTCACAAGGTAGGAGCACAAAATGTGCCTGTTAACTTATACAAGACTACAACTGTCAGATAAGGTGAAACCTCTTTGTGTACCGGTTTAGTGCAATATGATTATCTGAACTGTAAAATGGATAAACCTGTTCAATTAATAAATCTGCTGCTATGCAGTCTACCACTGATGTCATTGCCCCTACCTACAGGGCACCCCTTCTTAAATTAATACTTGATAAAAGAATAAATCATTTAAAAGGCAGACACTAAAGCTTTGCATTGAAGAGTTGTCCTTTGTGGTATAAACAGTAAATAATTGTTATTGCAATGGACTTAAGAAGGAGAAAATGCAATGGAAATCTTTAAAAAGTTATAATCCCTAGTTTATACTACCAGGCTCCTTATTATCCATTCAACTAATAGATTCCCTATTCCTTTTTCTGTTCTAAAGTATGAGTGAATTTTAGCATTCATGGAAGTGAAAGACAATTAGCAGGGCACTGGATAAATTAGTAAGGCATTGTCCAAGCTGTTTTGGGTCAGAAATGGATGGTCAGATTCACTGCAGAGGTTATCTTTATTCATTGCTTGAAAGGTTTAACAGTGAAGTTTTAGATCAGAAAAAGGTTTTAAAGGACTGATTCTTTTGTCTTCTTGGGAAGTGCTTAGCACGTGACTACTGACATAAATGCTGTATTACATAGCAGCCTCCACTAACATTGATGTCTGAGTATTTGGACCACTATGCAAGCAGACAGGAAGAGACAATCTCGGACTTGAAGTTCTTATCATCTAAATAATGAAAACAACCAAACCTAGGAAGGTAAACAAAGGCAGAGAGAGATGGGACAATTGCCTGAGGTCACGCAGAGGGTCTGTGGCAGAGGTAAGAATAGAACTCAAGTCTCGTGGATGCCTAATACACTAGCTGGTAAAGTATTATTATTCATAATGACATCATAATAATGTTACCGATGAGATTAGAAATAACATTCAGAAGCACCCCCCCCCCCCAAAAAAAAAAAAATCTAAAAAAGCGCTCATAACTTGAAAGCAAATTTGTAAAAGGAAACAGGAAATGAAAACTATAGAGGGCTGACATGATTACAGGGTGTTAATAAGAACAGACAGAAGCCAGGAGCCTTGATGTACAACTAGACAACAAGAGGTTACATTTGGAGTCAGGGCTATGCTAATTTGCAAACCTGGGTCCATTTCATTAAGTGAGCTGAGAGACAGGCTGTCTCAGTCCAGCAGAGAGGGATCTCATTATCCATGTAGGGAGCAAGAGATAAGAATCTTTTAATAATTGCAGGGAATTTTTTTATGATGATACGGAATGCCAATTTATGCCTCTCCACTCAAGGAGGATAAAAACCAGCCTCCTCCGCAGTTCAAACCTATCCCCCTGGCTGTGGCCATTAAGGACAGGGAGGGAAAGCAGAGACTAATATGTTTGCCCGGGAGACCAATGCTGCAAAACTCCATTAAATGCACTTCATAGTAGAAACATGTTTGTTTACAGTGCTTGGAAAACTTTGCCAGCCCTTTTCATTTAATTATTAATTATTAGCAGGAGAACGAGCAGTATTGAGGGCCTGATCCAAAGCCCATTGCAGTCAGTGGTAAAACTGCAACTTACTACAGCAATTTTTGGATCAAGACTTTGGTACGTTTCTCATGAATGCAGGGTCCTGAATTTACAGGCCTGGAAAGCAGACACAGAAACATGTACAGTATTGCCAAAAATGCAATACACTCCCCTGACATCATCTCCCACCCACCAAATTTATTTGCTGAAGCTAGGAAAAACGACCCATTTTTAAGGTCAGACATCAGCCAATGGGTCCTTGCCTGAGATAGCTGTGAGAGTGCTGGATAAGGCCACATGTATTGGTGGTCACTGCAATAGTGACATCTGTCTACTAGGAACTGGTTTGTGAGACTGGTGCCTTTCACATGCCACCCTAGTTATCAAATGGGAAATATTTTTTGACCATTACTCAAAAACCACTGAGAGCAGACACCGGCTATAGGACCAATTATCTCTCCTTTGAGCAGTGCTATCCCTAGCAGACATGTTTTGTTATGTGATAATGTCAACCTTTATCATTATTGGAAAAAGCATTTATGGAGGACAACCAGAGTTATTTCAATCCCTGGAAGACTCAAAGCTTTATAAGCTTCTGACATAAGAATGAAAAGGAACCATATATAAGGCCAAGTTCTGTCCCACATACAGTTACACTTAAAGTCACTACGTTGGACTATGTCTAAGTGTAGAGAGATTTTAGCAATTAATTTATTCCATTGACTTCTCTTTTTTTTCCAGTTAGAAGTTGTCCTCAAATAAACTGAACAAACTGCAGTTTTCTCAGGCCTATCTGTTATTTGCAATGATTTGCTAACATCTGTGAAAAATCCTTTATCTATTCTTTGTAAGCAAGCTCACAGGGTATCATATTTGAAATCTGAGCTGGTTTCCAGGAACACCAAGGTCATCAGGTATGTCATGGTTCACTGAGTTGATGAGTACAGCACTGACTATCAGGTATATGGTAGAGGTGCACCAATAGAGATTTTGGGGGCCGATATCAATAGTCGATTTTTAAAGAGGCATATCATATTGGCTGATACCAGTCTGTTTTCCGATGCAGCTGCATGCAGCTGGTTAGTCTGGTGTGGTGGAAGGGGAGGGGGAGGGAAGGGGCATGGTGGGGGGCGGCAGATCAAGGCCCCCATGGTGGGGTAGGGAGTAGAGCTGGGGCTGGGAAAGGAGCTGGCCAGCTGAGGTGGACCAGGATGTGGGATGGAGCTGAGGCTCATCCAGGGGGTATGTGGGGTGCATGACTTTCACTGCTGCATGCACCCTCGAAGAGCACAGGGGGGAGGGGTGTCCCACATCTGTGTGCAGCATGGGTGGGGCGGGCTGCATCTGAGGGTTGGGCCTAACGCTGCTGGGTGGCGGTGTCACTAGGAGGGAGCTACTGGGGGGGCTGTAGCCACCCCAAAAATCACCATAGCTGCCCCATAGCTCCCCTCCCAGTGCTGCCGCTGCCCGCCCCATGCATATCTGGGGGAACACGCCCCTCCCCGCCATGCTCTCCTGGATGAGAGGCAGCAGCAGCGGGAACCACCGGATGAGGAGACGAGTCACCAAGTGAGCTGCACGCAGCAGCAGGCAGCCACCCCCTTTCCCTTCCCATGCCCCCTTGATGAGCTGTGGCTCTGTACTGCACCTCCCCTCCTGCCCTAGCTGGTTAGCGCCTGCTCCAGCCCCACCCCATCCTCACCACAGGGACCTTGATCTGCCTCTCCAAGCACCTCCCCTTCCCCCACAACAGACTTACCAGATGCATGCAGCTCTCCATTCTGCTGGCTTTGCTTCTCGCTGCCTATATGCTATGCTAAGGCTGTGCACATGCACCGGTCATTTATTGGTCAAATTATCAGCCACTTTAGGCTGATTTCCAATATATCTTTATATCAGTGCCAATCTGATATCAGTGCACCTCTAGTATATAGCTCAAATCATAGAAAATTAAGGTTGGAGGGACCTCAGGACGTCATTTAGTCCAACCTCCTGCTCAAAGCAAGACCATCCCTAACTAAATCATCCCAGCTGATGCTTTGTCTAGCCAGGTCTAAAAAACCTCCAAGGATGGAGATTCTACAGCCTCTCTGGGTAACCTGTTCCAGTGTTTTATTACCCTCCTAGTGAGAGTTTTTTCTAATATATAACCTAAACTTTTCTTGATGTGACTTGAGACCATTGCTCCTTGTTCTGTCATCTGCCACCATGGAAAACACTTTACCTCTGTCCTCTTTGCCAGGTACAGACACTACACTTGGACCAGTATAAGTGATCAAAAAACAGTCTATACCTATAACAGAACAGAAGTTTGGCACACACAGACTGGTTTAAAAATGGCAAAACCTGTTCTAAGATTTGGCCTCCTGCACCAAAGGGTGGATGTGTTTACTGTTCACTACCAATCTAAACTATGCTGCCAACAGAAAACTTAGATTGATTCTGCCTCAAGCTTTTTTAGTGTCTGCACCTAGCCTTCATAACCACCCTTCAGGTAGTTGAAGGACGCTATTAAATCTCAGGCCAGTCTTCCCTTCTCCAGATGAAACAGTCCCATTTCCCTCAGCCACTCCTCATGTGGCACATCTCACTAACCATTTTCATTGCTCTCTGTTGGACTGTCTCAAATTTGTCCACATCCTTTCTGTAGTTCGGGGTCCAAAACTGGACACAATACTCCAGATGTGGCCTCACCAGTGCCAACTGGAGTGAACTAATCACTTCCCTCAATTTGCTGGCAACACTCCTACTAATGCAGCCCAGTACACTGTTAGCCTTCTTCTCAAAAAGAAAACACTGTTGTCCAATATACAGCTTATTATCTCTTGTAACTGCCAGGTCCTTTTCTACAGAGTTACTGCTTAGGTAGTCAGTCCCCAGCCTGCACCAGTGCAAGGGATTTTTCTCTCCTAAGTGTAGAACTTTGAATTTGTCCTTATTGAACCTCATTAGATTTCTTTTGGTTTAATCCTCCAATTTGTCTAGGTCATAGTGAATCCTAGCTCTACCCTCCAGCATATCTACTACGCCCCCCAGTTTGTCATCTGCAAACTTCCTGAGGGTGCACGTTATCGCATTATCCAAACTGTTGATGAAGATATTGATCAAAACTGGTCCCAGGACAGACCTCTGAGGCACGCCACTTGATACCGCCTGCCAACTAGAAATTGAGCCGTTGATCACTATCCTTTGAGCCCAAAGATCCGACCAGTCTTCCATCTATCTTACAGTACATTTATCCAACCTATATTTCCTCACCTTGCTTGCAACCATATGGTGGGAGACTGTATCAAAAATATTGCTAAAGTCAAGGTAAGTCATATCCACTGCTCTCCCCACATGCACAGAACTAGTCATCTCATCATAGAAGGCGATCAGATTGGTCAGGCATGACTTGCCCTTGGTGAATCCATGCTGACCATTCCTAATAGCCCTCTTCTCCTCCAGGTACTTAGAAATGGATTTCTTGAGTGCCTGATCCATGATCTTTCCAGGGACTGGGGTGAGGCTGACCGGTCTGTAGCTTCCTGGATTCTTGTTCTTCCCTTTTTTCAGATGGTCACTATATTTGCCCTTTTCCAATCTGCGACCTCTTCCATTTGTAATGATCTTCCACAGACAATGTCCACCAGCTCTGCAGTCACATTGGTCAACACCCTCAGCAGCTTCGGGTGCATTGCATCCAGCCCCATTGACTTGTACACAGCTAGCTTTGCTAAATAGTTTATAACCTGTTTTTTTGCCACTGTTGGCTGCTCTTCTTTTCCCCAGTCTATTCTGCCAGTCTGGGAGCTTACCTGTGAAGACTGAGGTAAAAAAGGCATTGAGTACTACAACATTTTCTGTATCATCTATCTCGAGGCTGCCTCCCCCATTCATAAGGGACCCACACTTTCCCTGATCTTTTTCTTGTTGCTAACATACTTGTAGAAACCCTTCTTGTGATACTTCACATCCCTTGCTAGCTCCAACTCCAATTGCGCTTTGGCCTTCCTGATTTCATCCCTGCATGCGTGAGCAAAACTCTTATACTCCCTCCCAGTCATTTGTCCAAGTTTCCACTTCTTGTAAGGTTCCTTTTTGTGTTTTATCTCACTGAACAGTTCCCTGCTAAGTCAAGCTGGTCTTCTGCCATACTTACTAGTCTTCCTATGGATTGGGATGGTTTGTTTCTGTGCTCTCAGTAAGGTTTCTTTAAAATACAGCCAGCTGTCCTGGACTCCCTTCATCCTCCAACTGGCCTGCCAGGGGATCTGCCCATCAGTTCCCTTAGTGAGTCAAAACCTGCTTTTCTGAAGTCTGGGGTCCTTACTCTGCTGCTCTCCCTTCCTTTCCTCAGGATCCTGAGGTCCATCCTCTCATGGTTGCTGCTGCTCAAATTGCTATCCATTTCTATGTCCCCCATTAATTCATCCCCATTTGTGAACATCAGGTCAAGAAGAGCACAGCCCCTATTTGGGCTTTCCAGTATTTTGATGAGGAAGTTGTTCCCAAAACTTTCCTGGATTGCCTGTGCACTGCTGCATTGCTCTCCCAGCAGATGTCAGGGTGATTGAAGTCTCCCATGAGGAGAAGGGCCTGTGATCTGGAAACTTCTTATAGCTGTCTGAAGAAAGCCTCATCCACCTAATCCTTCTAGTCTGGTGGTCTGTAGCAGCCACTCATCACAACATCACCCTTGTTGCTGTACTCTCTGACCCTGACTCAGATATTTTCAACAGGCCTATATCCAGTTTCACACTGGAGTCCTGAGCAATCATACAAGTCTTTTATATAAAGAGCAACTCCTTCTCTTCTTCTCCTTTGCCTGTCCTTCTTGAACAGTTGATACCCATCCATAGCAGTGCGCCAGTCACGTGAGCTATCCCACCAACGCTCTGTTACTCCAATCACGTCAGAGTTCTGTGACTGCGTAAGGACTTCCAATGCTTCCCCAGGCTCCATACATGCATGTACAGACATCTGAGGTAATTAACCATGTGCCCTACTTTTTCAGGAAGAATGAGAACACTTCCCCTGTTGCCCCTCCTCCTTGTGCTTCCTCCAGGACATCCATTTCCCCACTTATCACAGAGCTTTAGTCACCATCCCCCAGCCAACCTAGTTTAAAGCCCTCCTCATTAGGTTAGAGATCCTGTCTGTGAAGATGCTTTTCCCTCTGTTCATAAGGTGGATCCCATCTCTTCCTAGCAATCCTTTTTCTTGGAACAACAGCCTCTGGTTGATGAAGCCAAAGCCCTACTTGCAACACAATCTGTGCAGCCATGCACCGATTTACAGGATGCATCTAGTCCTGCCTGGACCCTTCCCTTTGACTGAAAGAATTGAGGAAAACACCACCTGAGCCCCTGTCCCCTTCACCCTTACACCCAGAGCCCTGTATTAACTTTTGATCTGCTCAAGGTTGTCCCTGGCAGCATTATTGGTGCCCACATGTAAGAGCAGCATGGGTTAATAGTCAGAGGACTGGATAAGTCTTGGTAATCTTTTCATGACATCTTGGATCTGGGTTCTGGGTAAGCAGCAAACTTCCCAAGACAACAAGTCAGGCTGAAAGACGGATGCCTCCATCCCACACAAAGGAGAGTTTCCAACCACCACAACCCGTTGCTTTTTCTTGGTGGCAGTGGTCTCGATTCTTCTAACCTCATGGATGCCTAGCCTGGCCTCTTTCTCCAAAGGAACATGTTCCTTTTCCTCTATTGCTAGGACTTAACATCAGTTCTCCAGGAAAAATGCTGCAGGTGAAGATGAAGACTTCTGCTTGTTGCCAGAGTTCACAAGCTTTCAGCTTCCACCTTCCTGGGAGTCCATGTCCTCTTCCTTCTCTAGTGCTGCCTCTGACAGTCCTCCCTCCATAGTCCTAGAGGTCTCCTCCAGCACTGAATTGATGAAGTCCTCATGGCAGAGGATGCTTCAGAGCCTTGCCACCTCCTCTTCTAGCTCTCTTGCCTGCTCCCTGAGGGACACCACGAGGAGACACCACTCACATCAAAGGCACTCCCCCACCTGGCTGTTACTGGAAGGAACCTGCAAACTGCAGTCTCCACAGTGCCAAACCAGGACTTGGGTGAAGTCTCAACAGTGAATGGTCCTTCCTGGACAGACACATGACCGGTGCAAGTAAACGAAGAGCTTGCAGTGGCAGTGGCTCTGGCATTGCAACATCCTTCAGACATTTCTCTGGTGCCTCTCTCTTTCTGCTGCCTCTCTCTTCCTGCTCCCTTTCTAAGCAGATCTTACCTAGCAAACCCCCCTGTAAGTGGGCCTGTTCATTGCTCCTTAGTCCCGAAAGATTCCCTTTTTCCTGCTAACCTGCTTCCTCCTACACTTATTATTAAATCACTTTTTGTAAATAGCCTCGTGTATTCATGGAAAAGTCAGTGTTTCCACACAGACATTCCTGCTTGTAAACTCATTTCCTTGGATCTTCATTAAAAGCAGAGATTTTTTGTTGCCCTCTTAGCTGAAGGAAAAGATCTTTCAAATACAAACTGAGTATGATCAATGCAGTGAGGTCTGCCTGAATGTGGAGATGCCTCAAACAATAACTCCAAGGTACTGTCCATCAGATATGGAACTAGGAATGGCTGCAGGGAAGAAATGCTGAGGGAAAAAATGATTCACAAAGATAGAAAGGGCAGAAACAGGAGAGGCCTAATGGGGAACAGGTATCTTCATTTAGTATTTAACGCAATGAACAAAACAAAAATAATCAAATGAGGCACAACACACCCCTGCTCTCTGGTTAAGGTCTTTAGGAGCTAGAATCATATTGTGTGCAGAAACAGTCCAAAAGGTTGATATTTCCCTCCGACAACCTCTCTCAAATACACACAGATGTAGGGGCCAGCTGTACTTGTAAGCCACAAACTGTTCCTAAGCAATATTCACTGAGAACAGGTGCATGTCCTGAAGGGACCAAAGTCTCTCCCTAATGAATGTTACCCTTTCAGAATCAGTAAAACAATTTTAAATTTTCTTTTTCCAGAAGCAATTGATTCATAGAAGAAAAAACTGAATGTTAAAGGCTTTATCTATTAGGAACAATTTCAGGTGAACTACCTGGTTTGGTTCCTATCAGAATATTTTAGCCTGGAAGCTTGGAAGAGCCTTTTGTACAGGGGACAGGCAGGATAGCACAGAGATTTGCCATGTGTGTTATCTTAACCTTGTGAGGACACTGATAAGACCTGTCCTGTTGGATAGAAGTTGCAGTTTCAACTCTCTCCTGTTCCCTCCCCCTTCATCACCACTATCCCAACTATCTGATTCCTCAGAGATATGAAGAAATATGAACAAAGGCTGCAGTAGATCATGTCAAGCTACTATTAAATGCCTCTAATGGACCTTAGATTAGACCAGCCTTCTTAAATGTCTGGATGTTGCCTGCAAATACCAAGGGACTCTGTAACTGAAAGTCATGATCATTGTCATGATCATTTAGGAGGAAGGGTAGATTGCTAACCTTGCACTAGCAAAATATCTGGAGCTCCTCAAACTTTACAATGTAAAGTGTAATGTAAAGTGATGCCCCTTTCTTTGATTTTATTTTTAAACTAGATGAAATTTTGATATTAATGAAAGCCAGGGACAGTACAGACAGGTATTGCAAAGCTTCTCACAGAGTGACTGATACAAGTCAATCCTTAGCTCAAATTCTTCTAATTCCAGGGTCCTACACCTATCAATTCATATCAAATTAGATACACCAAATGCAACCCTGTTCCAACCCTGGCCTATCCTCCCAGCAGTACATAGCATGCTATCCCAGAGACCTGTTGTGACAATGCACCTTGACTACAAGGTCAAAAATTTCCAGTATCCCAGTCCCCCTTACCAAGAATATCCCGAGTCTTTCTTTCTATTCTGAATCTCACTAGTACTGAATTATAAGGCAAGCTTTTGAAGGGGATACATAACATCCACTAGGGAACTGTATGTGATTGCTGAATAATTTCCCTTTAGCCACCAGCTTTAATCCCTGTTGTTGAGATATGAAAGACAAAGTTCATAATCTTCCAATCCAAAAGGTTTTTATTTTTTCTTGCTGGCTGTTCTGTTAATACTCTATTCTCCCATTGTTCTGGGTTGGTAAGACAAATGCCCTAGATGCTTCTGTGATTAATTGGTCTATCCCAAAAGTTATTTCTAATGAAATAGTATAAACTAAAGGAACGATGCCAAAAAGGACATTTCCCAAATCTCCTACTGGAAGGATAGCATCCTCTGAAAATTTGTAATCCCAATCTAAATTTTGAGGAAGGGGAAATTTTTTGTAGAAATGTGTGTGTATAGATATTTGTTTTAAAATTAAGATACATGCGCACATGCACACACAAGTGTAAGTGTAAGTGTAAGTGTAAGTGCGTGCGTGCGTGCAACTCTTCTGCCGGGCACCAGTTGGCAGCAACAAAAGCCGGGTTCAATTATAGGGTCCTAAATATATTTTACCTTGGCTCAAGCCCCCTCCCAGACCACCTGGGAAACACTAAATGAATTATTAGGTGTTCCCTATAAATAAAAAACCCTCCTCACAAACACTGTATACATAGAAAACAGATTTATTACAGAAAACAGAAAAACACCAAATGCAATTTAAAACACTGTTAACTACAAAGCAGAGTCTATAGGTGGCACCCTCTTGGGGGAGGCTTCCCAGGTAGTCTTGGGACTTGGGGCTCCCCAACAGGTAGCTCTAGGGGCCCACACCCCTATACCTGCCCTTCAGCAATGGGCTGGAGAGAGGGGCCCACACCGGAGAGTCCTGAGCTGCTCTTTGGGTTCACTGTGCTGCAGGGAGCTGCTGGAGTGCATGGGTCCTTCCGTGTTGCAAGGGACTCCTGGAGAAGTGATAGAGAGCCAGCCTTCACTTCTGCATGATGACTTTGAGGGGTTAATGTTTGCTCATCTTTTGTCAGCATACCACACCTCAAAATTCCTAGTATAAATCCCATCTCTGCTGGGCAGAAAGCTCAAAATAGCTCAGAGGAAAGGTCAGGCCTACCTTGGCTCAGGCCTGAACTATATCTAGCACCAAACCATACTGCTTGGTTGGGACAAACTACAAAGAGGACAAAAGGAGGATGAGACCTGAACTGGGCAGGAAAAAGCTGGCCAGGCCTATACTGCACTGAGACCTGGATAGACAACAAGAAGTGCCAGGTCTCACTGTGGCTCAAACCATGCCAGGCTTCATCCTGGCCCAAATCTGCCAGCCAAACATATGGTTGAGGTTTAGCTGTACAGCTAGACTGAAACACAATATCTGTGAAATAGCAAAAAGGACCCAGGCCTATGGCTGCAGCCTGGACATCACAATACAACTTCCAAGCACAGGGGCCAGTAATTGCCTGGACCCACTCCTGGCAGTTTGCTCCAGGGGTTAATACCCCCATGGCATTAACCCACTTCAGGGAAAAAAGGGAAAGAGGGAGAAAATAGAGTCTCAGCCTCTGAGACAGACTTTCTCTTTGTGTACTTGAGGCTTTTCCATCCCACAGCTTTTGCTTGTCTCTTCAGTGAAGATGTGGGGAGACCCCACCATAGGGAGCAAGGTTTCTGGCTCCAAATTTAGCTGTGCAGCTCTTAGTAGCCTCAGGAGAAAAAGCTCAAAACCTTAGTGGAGTTGTTCTTATATACCTGGTGTGACATAACCCAAGCCATGTCCAATTAGGGAGTGCCACAGTCCACCCTCTCTCTTACTCTTCTGCTTCCTCTGGGGGTTTTATATATTTTGCCCAGATATGGGCCCCAGCTTGCCATGGGCTGAGCAAATGGCCAGAACAACAGGGGCCATCTTGCTGCATAAAACACACGCATACGCACACACACAAACACTATACAACCTAGTGTGTGGAGGGTGGTTACATTTAGATAGATGGATCTTAATTTTAAAATAAATTTGATAGTTCATAGACAGAGAGTGGTGGTGGATGGGTCATTTTCGACCTGGAGGGATGTGGGAAGTGGAGTTCCCCAGGGCTTGGTCCTTTGGCCTGTTCTACTCAACATCTTTATCAGCGACTTGGAGGTGGGCATGGAAAGCATGCTGTCCAAATTCACTGACAACACAAAGATGTGGGGAGAAGTGGGCACACTGGAGGGGAGGGACAGAATCCAACTAGATCTAAACAGGTTACAGAGGTGAGCAGATGAGAATAGAAAGAAATTCAGTACAGACAAGTGCAAGGTGCTGCATCTAGGGAGAAAAAAACCTGAAACATGCCTATAGGCTGAGGAACACCCTTCTCAACAACACAGTGGCTTAAGGGGATTTTGGAGTCATTGTTGACTCCAGGATGGACATGAGCCATCAATGCGAGGAAGAGGTCAGTAAGGCTAACCGCCCCTTGTCATGCATCAAGAGATGCATCACAAGCAGGTCTAGGGAGGTGATCCTTCTCCTCTTTGTGGTGTTGGTCAGGTTGCAGTTGGAGTACTGCATTCAGTTCTGGGTGCTGCACTTCAAGAGGGATGTGGCTAACCTTCAGAGGGTCCAGAGGAGGGCCACTCACATGGTCAGGGGGCATCAGGCCAGGTCCTATGAAGATAGACTAAAGGGCCTGAATCTATTCAGCCTCCACAAGAGAAGACTGATAGGGGACCTGGTGCCCGTCTATAAACTCACCAGGGTGGACCAGCAGAATATAGGTGAGGCTCTGTTTCCCCAGGCACCACCTAGGATAACAAGGAATAACGGCCACAAATTGATTGAGAGCAGGTTCAAGCTTGATATCAGGAGGCATTACTTTATGGTTAGGGCTGCTACACTCTAGAATGGGCTCCCAAGGGAGGTGGCGCTCTCTCCTACCTTGCGGTTCTTCAAGAGGAGGTTAGATAGATATCTGGCTGGGGTATTATGATCCCAGCACTCATTCCTGCCCAAGGCAGGGGGTCAGACTTGATGATCTGCTCAAGTCCTTTCCAATCCTAGAAGCTATGAAACTATAGTTAAAAAGTGATGGCACAAGAGCTTTGCAAATTAAAGTCTTCTACTTGTTGTAGAGCAGCACTGTTTGTCTGCTGAGATTCTCCAGCTGTGACCATGCTAATATGTAGGATGATAACTTCAGCCATCTTCTAGACCCATTCAATTGCTGGTCTGGCTAAAAATGATGATAAGAAAGTAACAAGCAGGGCCAGCAGTGGTGGTATATTTGTGGACTCTTGGCCTTGAAGAATTGGTTTTATACTGACTAGCACGTTACATACATGTGGCTAACAAGAAGCCATCAGGGAAGCATAGTCACAGCGAAATGATCTATGACAAGTCTTTATTTTCATCCTATGTAATTAGACTCTTTGTTACAGCCAGAACAAGAATACCAACAGTGTCTGCATTACTTTATCTTACAGCATAGAAGTGGCCAATCTGTGCCAAAATGTCCTGTTTCACCTCTGTGTATTGGTGTTGATGTGACAGGAGAACAGGTCAAGTAGAATTACAGGTTTTGAGACCTAGCAGACTGCTGCCCCCCAAGGACATTAGGCTTCACGAACAAGTTTGGAATTCTTCCATTTGCAAATTTTCACTCTAGCCGTTAATTTGGCAATGACAGCTCAGAGAGGCCCAGGCATGGAGGAGAGTAGAAATGAACAGCAACAGTGGTTTTATGTTTATCAGAAAAGATTTCTCCCACGGGCTACTCTGTAAAGTCTGTCCAAATCCACTTAGGACATATTTCGTGTTTTCATCATACCCAAGGCTGCATGCTATGAGTATTTATTCCAAAAGGAGAAGGGGAGAGAGACGGAGACAGAGACAGAGACAGAGACGGAGACAGAGACTTCTGCAGGCAGCGTCTAAAGACTGTTATCTTGAACTGAAATGCTTTATAGATATACAGCTACATATATACTTACATCCATCTGGAGGTATTTATATATTAGTAGAACAGAGATACAGTTATATATATACATATATTCATGTATATATTTGAGCAGACTTTGATTAAAGTTTTTTTTGCTTGCATACTTAAAAAAATTATCATTTACTCATTTATGGAAAATGCCTCTCTTCTATGTGACTGCGGTGTACAGAATTCCCTAATTATCAAGGTATGAAGGACAGTTCCTGTTGTAATTAGCTTTTCCAAGACTTCTGTAAAAATAGTAGAAAATATTCCTCCAAAAATATATTCCCATCAATTTGGGAACACCAATGCTGCAATGATTCTCTCCCTTCAGAGATGAGACGACAAATAATTTATTTTCTGTACTACTTCTTAAAACAAAAAATAATTGTAACCTTGTTGTAAGTGCTCAAATGTGTGAGTAGCATTACTGAAGTAAGTCGTTCCACTGAGCCACTTAAAGTTTTGACTTTACAAGAAACGTATTTTGATACACATTTTTTCTTCCAAATGCACACTCAAACCTGATGACAGCACTTGCACTCCATGCTGCCTGACTGCAGATACAAATCAGGAAAAGCAGCAGTTTACTAGAATGGTTCTCCCAGATCTTTTTTACCAAAAAATGGCTGCTAAAAACAGGAAGAATAGGGCCTCAACTTTTTTGGAGCTCTGTCCATATAGATACCATATATTAAATGTACCAGTGCATCAAAAAAATTGTATTATTAAGTCCTTCCCCTTTTCCCCGCTGCCTTTGGGACCTCCTGGCACTGACTAGAGACTTGTTTAGCATATGAGCAGATGCTGAGCAGTGGCCTGCTTGATTAGTGTTCTGTAGGTTATGTTAGTTCTGGCTGAGTTTTCAGCAATTATGTCTATGTTTTCTCTTGCATTAGTCAGTGCTTTCAGAGGCAAACAGCGACACAGTCATACATGAATAATGACATATTCCTGTAAACTGGAGGGACCACTAAGCCCCTCTTGAATTTCTGGAGGTTTGCTTTACCTACATGTCCTTCTCTGTGCAATTCTTATTATAGCAATGAGAAGAGGGTACAGAAACTATAACCTTGATAAAGGTCCAAGCCTTTATGAGGGGCTAAAACAGCATGTGTGCATAACTGAAGGACTCTTTCAGTCCCTCATAAAGGCTTGGCCTTTCATCAAGGTTATAGTTTCTGTACCCTTTTGACATCTATTCTACAGTCTTCAAGAACAGCTTCTGCCTTTGTCCTAAAGAAGTCATGGGTCTTAACAATATTGTTTAACCTCTCCTGCCCTCTCCTTCATTTCTACTGGTGCCAGATATATGTAAACTCATTCCAGAAAAAAAAAAAGACATACTGCTCAATTGACACTGCCTAACAAAAGCATTCGTGAGTGTTTACGGGGCAGTTGAAGTGTAATGATTTAGTAGATGTTTATAAATGTTTATACTGTACAGATTAACATTCCTCAGGGGGCCTGTAATGAAGAGAGAGCTCCAACTGGAATCAGACCAGACAGTCTGGGTTGGAGGTGTATGAATGAATCCTGCCGAGCGACACTCACTAGATGTTTACTTATTTTGAATGGATTTCCTGTATCCATGTCCTTCTGTATTTTGTTTTGGGAAGGGCAAAAGAAGAGGAGTCCTACCTCAGGGATAGAGTACTTTTGAAACCAGCTAAAACTTCAGCTTATTACTTAGGTTAATATAATTAATCACAAGTAGCACAAGACAAAAGAACAAAAGAGTCATGGGCCAAACCCTGCTCCGATAGAAGTCAAGGCTTAAATTCCCATGGACTTCAAAGGAAGTAAAATCTCACTGTTCAGAGACAGTTTGCAAATGTTGTACCCAATGTTAGATATGTTAATCCACATTTTGGCAGCTAAAACTGATCATTATGGAACCAAATACATATTTAGATATTAAAAATAAAACACAGGTATTTGTTTAGGGATTTAAGTGCCAGAAAGGGAATTAGGTGCTTTACTTTGGACAGCAATGTTGAAAAATCTGGCCAAAGTCAAAAGGATATTGTTGTGCCAGAAGGTGGTAGGTGCCAGGAAGAGTATTTTTGATCTATGGAGATCCCCAGAATCAGTAGAAGCAATAGACATGTTAGACATCTTTCATTTAGGCCCAAATGAGGGAACAATTTCATGCCCTGTTGTGCAGTAATAGCTGAAACAATAGAAATCCTTGCTACAGGTACTGTTTCTTGAGGGAAGACATGAGGAAGAACTAATACAGGAAGAATAAGAGGGGTTGCTTTGAAACTGATTGATTTGCGGTACTGAATGTATGTCTGTGAGGGAAGTAGTGTGAGTGTGACCCTGGAAGGATGCCACTCTCCTTTGGGGAAAGTACTGAAGTCAGACCTGGGAACTGCGAGCAAAGGAATTAACATGGGTGTTTTCTATTATTGTACTCAAGGGAGCAGGATTTTGAATGCCTTCTTTGTAAACAGATTTGTACTAAATAAATAACTGACTCATGGCAACAGATTATTTTCCAAACAGGAACAACTCAACAAAGGTTAAAAAAATGGGTATTTTATCAGGCCACAAGGCAACTGCTGACTACATGATGGACTATTAGACTGTGGCAAGGATCTTTTATCACTGGCTCCCCCAGAACAAAGAGCACAGAATAGCAATCCCAGTACTTAAAGCAATAAAGGATGTGATTCACATAATGTCCCCTATCCCTAGAGGTAAAAATCATCTGAAAGGGGCAAGGAAGGGATGCAGAGCAGGAAGTATCATAGCTTGGCCTTCTTGTGCTCTGGCCTATGGAATTAGCCAGACATATTAAGGACAGTCATCTGTACCAGCTAGCGTGCTTCCATCTACCACAAGACTAGCAATTCCTAAGCCCAAACTTTCAGAGACAGAATCACTTTGGGAATATGGCTTAGTCTGTCTGTTCCTGGGAGCTAAAATGTCTGCTCAGTATATACAGCAACAACAAGCAGCAATAGAATTATGATAAGATTACCAGCAATCCTCTATGTAAGATTGTATAACTATGTGCTCTAAGTTAGTCACCTTAAAAAGGCTGGCAGTGATCTGAGAACTTTTGTACTGGGCCAAACTACATCAAACTATTTGTTTAAAAAGTTTCCATACCTATTTTCCAAAAAAATCAAAAAAAATTTTGTTCTGAAGTCTGTGTGAAGATTCAATGGCACACAAGTGATTTTATAAGAAAGACATTATTTACTTCCCTTCTGATGGGAAGCAAAGATTTCAGAGGTTGTTCAGTTCACCATACATGGCCATTGTGGGGTGCTGAGCTTGGCTCTGTGGCCAGGTACAGACAGTCAAAAAGCCTGAACCAATTAAGTCTTTGCAGGGTTAGTCTAAACTACACAGATTACATTGAAACAGAATGCAGCCACATGCCTGCAGTGGCTCAGGCCAGAAGCCAGGGGGTACTAGAGCATGGCTTTCTGCTGTGTGTTTACTTCCTCTTCCCAGTGGCATACCGTGGGTCTTCAGCACCCAGGACTTCAGCACCCAGCCTTTATTTGCGCCTCCTCTGCTAGGGATGATATGAGCAGGGTGTGGAACCCCCCTCTCTAGCCCCATGGCACTTCCATGGGGAAGTTGACATCATGGCATGCTGGGATAGGGGTGGCAGCTGGAATTTCTGGCCATAACAGGTAAAGAAATGGACAACCCACCAGGCGGGAGGGTAGGCCACACACCAAATGTGGGAAGCGCCACCATCTCTCAGCCCAGCTGGTGCCCCCCCCATTGCTACACCACTACCTCTTCCTGCTGCCACCGAAGTCTCTGGGATATGCAGTCCAGACTTACAGCAGCAGGACTCTGCAGGGTTGCTCATCATTACTTCTTCCTGCTTCTGGGTGCCTGTGGAATTTGTAGTTCACAGTTGCAGCCAGCAGTAAGTCTGAGCAGGGGAAGGGGTGTTTAACCCCCTTCCTTTGCCCCAGAGCCCAGCCAGGGTTTGCCTCCATAGACTGGGCTGCCCCCCTCCATAGACTGGGCTGCATCCCTAGCCAAGCTAGCCCCCTCCCCACTTTCTTGTCAGCCAGCTCTCACTGCTCCACCTAGAGTGCAAAGGGCAGGGCCAGCCCTACTCTCTGGAGCAGACAGCACAGCCAGCCCAGGGCTGGAAAGCATGCTGGGGGATTCTTATTTAACTTGAACCGGGAAGGGGTCTGGGACAGAAGTTTCATAAACTGGTTTGCCCGAAAGCAGTTAAGTCTGATACTACATTTGAACAGGTTTATCTTAAGCCAGTTTCATCCATTGTTAAACTGCAGGATATGGATGGGAGGGGGCCAAGCAGGAAGACATAGTTAGGAGATCATTCCTACACAGAGATACTCACATATTCTTCCGTATTTGTGAGTATAATAAGAGGGCAGAGATAATACTAATGGCTGTAGAACGGCCTTGCAGGCTCTCCACCTGAAGGTCTTTCTTTTCTCTAGGTCTTGTTCATTTACTGGGAGTGCTACTAGGATTCAGGACCCTGGATTTGTTCTTAATCTTTCTCAATGGGTTGATTTTTCATACGTAAAATAGAGATAAGTTATAGTTTTCAGCATTGAATAATGTAAAGAGGATTAGAAACATATAGCATGGAAGTGGCTAGGAAGTCCTGGTTCTTCAAGTCCAGGCTGTTACCATCACAGCCAACCATGTCCTATAATCGCATCTATTATTTTATCAAAATCCATTTTAAAACCAGTCGTATCTCTTACTCCCATCATACCTGTGGGAAGTCTGCTCTAGATCCGCACTCCTCCAATGGAAAATATTAGTCAGTTTATGCTACAGACTTTTATCGTAAATAATTAGCATGTATATAGCATGTGAAATCTCTTTGCGCTAAAATCTATGTGCTTTTTATTATCAGCCAAAAAACCAAAAACCCGTCTCTGTTAATAGCAGGGAAATACAATGATACACTATAAAAGCTTTACATGAACCCCTAATGAATGAGGCCAGACAGGAAGTTTCTGTGCACAATGCCTGTATCTATTTCTGTGACTTGGCTTTCCTTGATAGAGGATTTCACTTCCTATAATGCAAAGGAAAGTGTCTCAACATCCTATTTACATGTCCCTGAGGACCAAAGATGAGATGACTACCAACCACCTTCTACATTTTCAGCAGCCTCTCGAACAATGTAAATCAACTGCACTTTCTTTGTTTCTTTAAAAAAACACAGGAGGACCTGTCTGTCCCATAAAGTAGTCCATTTGTAACAATAGCTGTTTACACACCAACATTTGCTAGGGGTTCCAGTACTGTACTAACAAAAAATCCCATTCCCGCTCTGTACTTTGAATAAGGAATAACTGGAAGAAGCACTGTTCAATTACTAGTGGCCTCTAAAGTCCATGGGCACCACCTGTTTCCCTTCTTGATCATAACTCTTAAATTTGCTTATGAATCATACTGCTTCTGCTCCTTGCTAGGTACACTTATCCTATTGCAAATGCATTGTTTACACCTACGATACTTCATAAATAATTACACCCAAACAAACTACATGAAATAATATAATGAAAATTGTAATGTAAACTGTTTGCAAGTTAGGAAATGCTAAAATGAAGGCTTCTTGAATAACGTAATTTAACCCCCTTGTCCATATACATTAAGATACAATCTTTAGATGTTCACATTTTTTTTTTCAACAGGACCCCTGCCTCATGGAGAATGCTCACTTAATGAGCAGCTATTCAATATTTACTTACAGCTTCATTACTCAGAGTGTGGCTCAAGGCCTTATTTACTGCACACTGTTCATACCCTGCTTTGAAGAAAAAATAGCTAATTCCCTCCCTCATAAGCTTTCCTATGGTACTTATCAGGTTAGCATCTGAGTGTTTTATAGACATTACTTCATTTTCACTGTACTTTGTGAGATGAAGGGATATCATTACTTTACTGTAAAGAACAAGAGCTGAGGCACCGGGAGATTCAGGTCAAAAGTTTTCACTTATTTTGGATGCCCAATTTTAGGTACCTAGGAATTAATTTTTCAGAATACTTTTCATTATACTTCACTTTGCATATTCAAAAGCACAGCTCCCATTGACTTCATTTGCAGATGTGTGTTCTTCATGCCAGCAAGTCAGACGACAGGATATTGAGTTGCTTATAGAAAATGAAGAACACAGAATTAAATACCTCCTGTGAAAAGTGTCATCAAAGTGACTTGCCCAGCCTCAAACAAGCACTCTGAGGGAAGTGGAGATAAAATCCAGTTATCCAGGACAGCAATCAACTGCCTAAAAGAAAGACTCCTTTCTCTTCCTGTAGTCTGCTTCCTCATCACTGCACACCTCCCAACTTCTGTACTGAGCCAGGGGCTGCACAGACAAAACCCTTCTCTACTACAGAGCCTCATTTCACCTTCAGTTTCGGTGCATCCTGTGCACTGACTGAAGTAGGAGTCGTTTGATAAACATAGTATATGTTCATTTAATTAAAGACTGTATCAAAATAAGAAAGGTCTAAATCAGGATTAAACTGGCTAATCACTTTGAAGCCTTGTACATTTGCATTTAATTGGAAAGATTTTATAGCACATTGTATTATCCTGTGCTTCAAATAAGATTTCCAAAAGGTAACAGGAATAATTTATAATTATGTTTTGTGAAAAATTCCAAATTTTGACTCTGTCCTGATTCGAGAAGACAACAATTCCAAATTCTACATCTCTAGTTATAAGAAACTGAAAGCAGTATCAGGATACCTGAACAAGAGATGGTACTACCAATAAACATCATCATCATCATAACTTGTAAATGACCACTCCAGGAATACCGGCTGGACAATGTGGAAAAATTGAGACTTTGTTATCATTACTATTTAAAAGATACCGTCCCAAGGTATCAGCCATTTTTTTTTGTCATATTGGGAGAGTAGGCACTTTGGGTGTTTTCTCATGTCCATCTTTATCTCATAAACAGAGACCTCATTTTTACTGGAAACTTTGTTTGTTTTTATTTATAAAGGAAAAAATATATTAATTTTTAGTGCTCAGCTTTTTGGTGCTGAAAATCCCATTGGCTGTGCTACAGAAGATAAATATTGAATGAATAGCAAATTAAGAATAAATATAACGAAATATTTCATATAGTATATGGGCCTTGATTCCATAAAGCATCAATGCACTTATTTAATTTAAAGTACATGAGTAGTCCCATTGATTTCACTGATTCTGCTTATATCATTAAAGGTTAACTTTAAGCACACATTTAACTGCTTTCCTGAATCAGAATAGCCTAAGTGTTTTGTTGGATCAGGTCTACAGTCATCTTCTGGTGTTTGCAGTTACAGGTATCTAGGGAATCAAATATCTGAGTTGTGTAGGAATACAGATTTCCATTTCCTGGAATTCCCTGATTTCAAATTTCCTGGAATTCCCTAATTTCAAATTTGGTTTTCATTCCGAACTCCCACATTTCGAGGTTTCTTTTTTTTTTTTCTTAACAACATGGTTCAGGGATAACATTGATCCAAAGAAAAAAATGTGAACTTAAGGTAGGTACTTGATATGGAAAATCTTAGCTCAAATATTTGAAGTTTCAAATATAACTTATAACTGGAAACTCAGTCTTATATCTAAAAAAGAGTCAGGAAACCATAATAACAGGCAATGCAACCAGCCATTTCCATTATAGTTTTATAATATACTTTTCTAATAATAATAATACTGTTACATACCACCTATGTTACTTTCAATCCAATGATTCCAAATTTCCAACAAAAAAATTTTTCTTTTAACAGGTGGAAAATTGAGGCACAGGAAGTTAATTGCTTTTCCCAGTTGTCAACTAGAAATCCAGGTCTGCTACCCAGCCTAGTACTTCCCATTTTCATGAAGAAAGTCAATGGGTTCAGGTCAGAAAAAGCAAACCTAACTTGCTTCAGCACAAAAGACACACAAAACTAATGGGCCAAACGTCAATTCATAAAAGTCCACATTCTTTGTTTTAGGAGATCCTGCTCCTCTCTCATGTGGTATCACTGATCACTAGGCCTGTGCCAAGTGGCTAGTATTCACTTCAGTTTCAGCTGATTTGGGGGACAGTGATTTGATTCGGTGATTCAAATCACTGTCCTGAATCAATTTGGTTGAATCTGATTTGGAGATCTGGCTGCTGCCAAATCAGCTGAATCTCCCAATCCCACAGGACCCATCCCCCACCTGCTCTCAGTGGTGGCCCTGCCTACCCTAGCTCCTGGGTCCTTGGAAAAAAAAAGCCCAGGTGCTGCTGGGTGTGGGGGGATGATCCCTGCTGCCCCCCACTGCTCTATGCCATGTGGGGAGCTCTTTCATGAGCCTCCCAACCCCCTCCTGTTCCCCCAGCCCCCCCATGGCTGCCCCACCCGGGGACAGACATACGGGGGCTGGGGGAGCATGTGGTGGTTGGGAGGGCTGGGGGAGCAGGCAGGAGATGGGGCCCGGTGGGGGTCCCCCCATGGAGCCCTCCCACCTCCTCCAGTCCCCCCTGGCCCAGCCCCTACTCAACAGCTCAGAGTCTGGGTCCAGATCCCTGCTGCAGCAGGCGAGGACTGCCCGACTTGTCAAAGCTCTCCAAATCTTTTCCAAATCGATTTGGAGAGCTTTGAATCAATTCAGATCTGTTAATTGGTCCCTTAATTTGATTCAGATTCAGAGATTCGGCCACCAAATCAGGGAGGATCTCTTCCGAATTGAATCAGCACCCGAAGCTTCTCACAGCCCTACTGACCACAGACTGCTTCTACTTTCTCCACCCTAGCATGCTCCCCAGAATAGAGCACTAAGAAGTCATGGAGATTTCCTGAGCACTGATAACATGGCACCTGGAGTTCTCTGTACTACTGATGACAGGATACAGTGTGTTTTAAAGGGTGGAGAAGTCAGCCTAACCAGGCACTAAACATGATAGAAAGCAGAAGAGTTTGGAAGTTAGAATAACAAATAAATAGCATCATCCTCCTCCCTTACCCCATGCCCACCCCTTCTTTCTTATTGTGGAAAATAGATGTAAGGGGAACATTACAATGCAAAAGGCAATTCAGGACATATGCCTTTGAAATAAGATGGCGATATTGATGGTAGCTTTACGTCTGGAAGTCTTGAGCTGCATGTACTCCAAAACACATAAACTAGATTGAAGCTAGTTTATCACAATCTGTGCATGAGGATCTTACATTTAAAGGTGAAGCAAGAAAAATGGACTCAAATTCTCAGCTGATATCAGGTCCCTTTTGCATTGCTGAGGTGGTGCAGGTGGATGAGATTCAATTGCAAGAGGACAGTAAAGAACTCCTCTGCCATAGGGGAAGTCCCTGTTG
This sequence comes from Crocodylus porosus, assembly GCF_001723895.1. Classification (NCBI taxonomy): domain Eukaryota; kingdom Metazoa; phylum Chordata; order Crocodylia; family Crocodylidae; genus Crocodylus; species Crocodylus porosus. Next base: position 6,716,453 of record NW_017728922.1, read on the forward strand.
GTGTCCCTGTTGGCTATGGGATGTGTCTTACACCCCAGTTCTCTGCTCCTAGGCAGGAGGAGGTATGTGTCAGGGGAAGGAACATGTCTCAGTTCCATTGTTGCATGTTTCCTCTACTGAAATAACGTCCATTAAGCTGCCCTAATTCTGGTGAAGGCTGGGGCCTTCACAGATTCACAGTAGTTTAGGGCTGGAAGGGACCGCACAAGATCATCAGGTCCAGCCCCCTGCTCTGGCAGGAAAGACTGCTGGGGTCAAATAACCCCAGCAAGGTATGCACCCAGTCTCCTTTTGAAGATCTCCACGGTAGGTGCCTGCACCACCCCTGCTAGGAGTCTATTCCAGAGTCTGGTCACATGAACTGTGAAGCATGAACAACATGTGCCCCCAGCAGCTGGGGGGGCATAGTGGTGGCGGGAGCAGAGTGGCAGGAGTGCGGTGGTGGTAAGTGGGAGCTCCTGCAGATGCCACGAGCAGTCTCTGGGGTAGGGGAGGAGTGGTGATGACAGTATCAACAGTGTCTTTTTGTAGGGGTGCACCACCATGCTCAGGGGGTGCACGTGCACCCACATGCACCCCCTATGTATCACCCCCTACATATCATGAAGAAGTCCTTCCTTTTATCCAGTCTGAAACCTTCTTCTAGGAGTTTATGACCTTCATAGACAGCTGCTCAGAATCATGGAGTTCTATAATACATCCCCTAACAACACCTGTGCTAAACAAAACTCAATCATAGGAGAGATTTTCTTTGCACCGCGGTTTCCCTCCCCCCTCCTTCCCTTTTCCCACCAGGAATTAAAGCAAATTAAAGGTGAGTCCCCAGATAAGGCCTGATACAGGACAGTGTAAAAGCAAAAAATGTTACAATTGACTTCATTAGTGCAAGAGTTGGCCCTGAATGCTTTACCTTTTGAATGCTACCATATGCATTGTGGTCCAGCAATGGCTGGACTCAATAAATTAGCATTATGCAACTCCTGGCAAGTGCAGTGTGAGTAGGATGCAGCATTTGTATGTATGCTCTAGGTATTTATGATTACATTTTTCATAGGATGTTTTAATGCCTCACTGAGTAATTTATGGGGATAAAATAACATAAGATCTGCTCTTTTCATGCAATTTAAATCTCTGGATTGTGAAAATTGCATGAGAAGACCAAATTTCACATTGTTCCCTCTCCATAAATGGCATTTTGAGGCAGTAAAAAGCCATGGAAAAGTAAACATAAATACTATACAAATACCACGATATTCAGGTTTATTTGGGTTTATTGAAACACTATATTGAAATATTCAGGTTTATTCAGGTTCCTGAATACAAAGCCTTATTTGCCCTTTTGTGTTGCTAACTTGCTCAAATAAAAGCTTGGTAGGAAGGTGAAGTAACAAACTAGAAATATGTAAATTAAATTGACCAAATTAAAGGATTACTTTATAAAAGCATCATCCTTAGTAGTAACTGTATTACTTTTCAGGCTGATGAATAATGTATATGACTCCCAGTGACATTTTTCAGCAGTTGTATTATTCCCATCCCAAAACATGAACAATGACTAGACACCCAGAGTAGCCAGAGTTTCACCATGCAACTGTCATGCAGTTGTTTCATTTTATGAAAATATAATCAGAGAGGTATGACTAATGAACTTTCTGATCCAGTTATCAGTCACATGTGCAGTATACAATATTGCAGTGACAGTAGGGGTGTGCAAAATGGGTTGTATTAGATTCAGATTCGGATTCAGTCCAAATCAGGGAAAGTGATTCGATTAGTTGATTCAGATCATTGTCCCCAATTCAATTCGGCCAAATCCAAATCTGAAGATTCTATGCTGATTCATCGCAGCATTCATGAGCTGCCTGATGCCTTGAGGTATGTAGAAAAAACATTTAAAGCTGTGTCTATAACTGAATTCTTGAATCTCTCTGAATTGATTTGGAGGGTTCCAATTCAATTTGGAGAGATTAAAGGGTCTCCTGATTTGATTTGGATTTGGAGATTCAGCCACTGAATCGGGCCGATTCTCTCCTGAATCGAATCAGGGACCGAAGTTTTGCACAACCCTAAGTAACAGCCCCAATCTTTGGTGTGAAAATCACTGCAAGTGGAGTGGGATTCTCACTTGACTTTAGTGCTGGCCAGAGAAGTTTTCTAGGCATCTGCCATAAACAAAGGTTCCTTCCTTCTCTTTTAGCCTTTTGGAAGGGGAAATGTTTTTGAGAAATAATACACAGATTTCAGCCCAAGTGGATGTTTTAGAAATAATTAGAAATGCAATGAAATTTGCATGTGAACAGAACACAAAGAGACACTGTACCTGCCTGGCTTTGAACAGTTGATTCCATGCAGCCTTGGTCTGGACAGATGGCTGCAGACATCCTATGGTCTCCTGTAAGCCTGTTGGTAGATGTTTATCACCTGGGTGGCCTCCCCCAATCTCAGCTTGCACGACTTTGAATGTTATTCCAGTGGGGGGGGCAACCACCCGGGGCTCCTCTGCAGCAGGGAGTCCGCCCAGTGGTCATCCGTGGGGCTCCACCTCCTGTACAACCCAACATCATGCCAACCTTTTGGCGTGTCACCAGGTCTTTTTGGCTGTAGCCCCGATGATGTTGCACTTCTGGGACTTGACAATCTCTGTAGCCCTATCACACCCTTAGCCCTGCCTCCTGGGATAACTCACTCAGTTATCTACAGGGCTTCAGAAATAGCCTCCTCCTGCCCCAAGGCAGTCTCTGCCCGGGACTCTAAATTTTAACCAACACTCCAAAAAAACAAAGAAGAAGAAAAACATACAGTGCAGAGCTGTCTCTCCTGCATCACCTCACCCTACCTCTCAACCCTTCCAAAAAGGGGGAAATGAAAGAAACCAAAACAAACTATAAGTTGGGAAGGACCTGTCCGATTTCTTCTCCTGGCATTCTGCTAGGGTAGTGACTTTTGTCCCAGAGAATCAGTGATTTGGCCATAGACACAGCTTTAAATGTTTTTTTCTACAAACCTCGAGGTACCAGGTGCAGCTCATGAACACTGCGATGGTGGGGCAGATGGAGTGTCCCACAGGTGTGCAGGGGGGCTCCCCATATGTTCAGCAGTAAACCAGGAAGTAGACCGAAAGTACTGCTTGGTGATCGTCCATGTGGGGACCCCAGGTGCCCCCGCAGACCCAGGAGGCACTAGTCACCAAGCCTTTCTGGTCCACCTCTGGATCTGCTGCCAAGCACACTGGGGAGACCCCCATGCTCCTGTGGGATGCTCCATCCACCCCACCTATGCCCTCACTGGGGTATGACCCATCATCTGGCCAGGGTAGACTGCGGTCCCTCGTCCTGGGTCATTTCTCCCCTCACTCCGCCAAGTGTGTTATGTGGTGCTGCTCTCCTCATCCACTGTTGGAAGCATCCCACTTCTGGTGTCCTGCAGTATCTCCACAAGTGACTGGCTGCTTCTTATACTATGAGCTGGTACCCAGCCTCCTGCCATCCTGCTCTGCAGCTCTTCCTGCTGCTTACAGCTGTTTCTGCCCAGAGGGAGAGCCTCCTCTGGCTCCCATGTTCCCCCAACACTCCCACCTTTGTTGGTGTAGAAAGCCTCTTCTGGCTCTCCCGTCCCACTTCTGGCTTTCCCATCCCTCCAACGCGCCTGCCTTTGTTCATGCAGAGAGCCTCCTCTGCCTCCTTGCCATGATGATCTCTGCTGGCGCAGAGAGCCCCTGCTGGCTCTCTCTCCCTTGGAGTATCCCGGACAGCGTCCGGCTTGAGAGTCTTCCCCAACTCTCCTCTCCTCCTTTCACCATCTTCCCCAGTGATCCTTCTTATCCCAGCCGGCCAGTTATTGCTGATGATGTCACCGGCTGGTTTCAGCTGGATTAAGGCACGGCTTACAACCCATGCGGATTTCCTCCCTCACTGGAGCTGTGCCACTGGTCCTGCTGCTAGTAAGTGTTTTTCTTGCGTTATTCTTATGTTTTTTCTTTCTTTTATACATGATCCCTGCCTTAGGGGATCCCCTTTTATCGTTTGGGGTACTTTTCGCTGCTCTCCCCTGGGTCAGACACAACATAAAAAGCCTTCTCTGCCTAGTCCTTTCCACTCACTTGTGATCCTTACCTCCAAGCACTCTGAGAAAGCTGTACACCATAAGATCATAAGGTGCTTTATCTTTCTAATGAAGTTCTTTCGGGTTTCCATTTTTTCCTGATGAGACCCCACGATTCTCATGGCAATAGGTGTCGTATACATGCATAACAACAAAAAACACTATATTACATTTAGCAATTATTGTAGTACCTGCTTGGCTGTCAGGCTTCTCAGTGATTTTCCAATAAGCATTTGAAAATCAGAAGTTTTCTCCAGTGTGTGAACAATCAGTGTCCCCATGGTTCTGCAAAGGGAGATAGGTTATTTCATTAGAATAGGCTTAGCTTATGAGTAGGGGTGCACTGATACAGAATTTTTGGACTGATGCTGATGGCCAGTTTTTAACAAGCCCTATTGACTGATACTGATAATATTCTGATATACATCCAGACATAATGGAGAGTGGCATCTGGCTGGTAAATCTGTTGTGGGGGAAGGGGGTGGGGTGAGGGAAGGGGCATGGGGGGGCATAAATCAATGCTCCCCATAGTGAGGGAGGGAGTAGAGCTGGAGTAGGGGCAGAGGCAGAGGCAGGGGAAGGTGCTGTACAGCTGGGATGGAGTAGGAGACAGAGTGTGAGTAGCTAATCTGGGGGGTATGGGGAGGGTGGCTCCCACTGCTGCACGTATCCTGAGAGGGCATGGGGGATGTGTGACCCCGGATCTGCAGACAGGGCGAAGGTGAATTGCTGCTGCAGGCTGGGGCTAGTGCCAGGCTCTTCCCAGTGCAGGAGTTCAGCTGGGGCAGCAGTGGCACTAGGAGGGGGCTATAGGGGGAGCTTCAGACACCCCAAAATTCACCACAGCCCACCTCTCAGCACTGCTGACACCTACCCGAAGCACAGCCCAGTCCAACACCCAGCCAGGAAGAGCCAAGTACTGCCGTGGCCCCAGCCAACAATGGCAGCTCACCCTCGCCCCAAGTGCAGATTGGGGGGCAGACCCCCCATGCCCTCCTGGGGGTACGTATGATAGCAGGAGCTGCTCCCCACCCCCGGCAAGCCACTCATGGCTCCATCCCCTGCTCTGCCCTGGCTGTGCAGTGCCTGCCCCTGTCCCAGCACCACTCCCTTCCTCATTGCTGGGGCCTCCAGATGCCCCCCCACCAATTCCTTCCCCCCACCCCTTCTTCCATAACAGACTTACCAGGCAGACCTGGCTGTTCTCCATGCTGCTGGGCTGCACTCCTGGCCACCTGTGTGCTGCACTGCAGGTGTGCATGCACAGGGCATTTATCAGTGAGATTATCAACCATATCAGCCAAAAAAAGCCGATTGCCCATACAGTCAATTTTCCTTATCTTTGGTGCCAATCCAATATGGGACCGATAAATCAGTACACCTCTACTTATAAGGTATCCAGTGCTCAGCTTGGCAAGAGATGCCATAAGGACATCCTAGTATGTTAATATTCTGTTTCCATCCTAAACAAAGAAGTACAAAGATGTAAGAACCTACATATAGCTTTTCAAATCTCAGAATAGGCACTAACATTGCAATGACTTACATGCTTAATTACATGCACAATCAGCACTTTCACTAAAGAAAATGAGATTAACTCATGCCATGTATAGCCAAACACACAGAGAAATATTGCAGAATCATGTGCATAATTCAGATTTGAGTTTCAGGTGAAGGTTTGAGAGGGAATGTGCACAATTGATAACATGTGGCTCACCATGACTAAGGGCCATTTGGAACGGTATTTAAAGCTGTTTGTGAACACTGGGAACAGCTGTGTTTCATATTCACCTGGCCTTCTCTTAGTTCTAATTCTTTTGGAGGTTTCATTGTAAAGGGAACAGGTGGATTTTACTTCTGAAGAAGGAAAGCAGAAGGAAAAAGGGATGGGGCACAAGAGGGAGGGTTAAAACTTTGTTCAAGTGTTCCTAGAACTGTGAGGGTGGGGGAGTGGTTCATCTCTAAACTACATTGTTATTCATAGTAAACCACAGATGGTTACAATGGGACAAGTATTTTTTTTATATGATATAATTAATTAGAACCCATAAAATCCAATTAAACAGCACTTTTGAGACTATCAAGTGGTGCTTGTTAGAAACTGAAAATATGACAGCATAAGTACATTTTTATAGCTGGGCAAACTGCTCAGGATTATTTTCATTGCTCTTCTAAAATGTGAAATGGCATTAGTTTGGCCCCTAATAATAAATCCTTTGGTAACTGATGATATTAATAATCTTTATTGGAGGTACAATGGGAGCAGGTGGGGGTGGGGAAAGGAGAGTTAAGACTGCATAATATATTGGCTTGGAAAATGTAATCCAGTCCAAAGTGGTAATTTAATCTCAGTGTCTGACTTTGGTAGGTTTGGGAGTAGGATGGAGACAGCTAAAAATAATACCAACCCACACTTTACCCCTGCAAGCATGTTGAGGACATTTCCAATGTAAAATCTGAAGGTGATATTGCTACTCACTGATCAGCATGGGGAAAGAAACAAAGGACAGAGCTGCTGTGATTAAGTGGTGATTTAACAACCCACAGTGAGACAAAGGCCTTGTCCCATTCGCGTTTAAATTATTCCCTCCAACCCCCTCCTACCTTTTTCTAACCATAATGTCAATCTTCTTTTTATTGCCTGAGGAGGGGGTGTTAGCACTGTGTGTGTGAGACAGAAATGAGCCTCTATATGTGCATGGGTGTGTGTCCCTGGGTGTATTTGTGTATACAAGCCTGATGCACAATCTAGTGTGAGGCAAAAGTTCACTTTTCCTTTATTTATTTACATGAAGCCCCATTTATGTTTAACTTGGCAGCCAAGAGGCCTATATTTTGTGCCAAGCACTAATTCCTTGACTGCCCTGACAGGCCCTGGTGTGCACACCTGAAAGTCATTAGTGTGTGGACCCATTTTGTTCTCACATTTCGAGGCAGTGACCCGCAGCCATGTACAGCTTCAGCAGACACTTTATCATCCCCCCTGTCATCAGCTTTGAGCTCAGCAGCCTGGGCACTGCCAGACCACAATAAGCAATGAACTAATGAGGGCTCAGGAGAAGCCTCCGTTTTAGCAAATGACTGTCTCAGAGGGGCTGAAGCTTCCGAGTTAAGCACCGAGTGTGACTGATCGTGAAATCACTTCCTATTTGTTTTCAACTGACTAATTTTTTTTATTGTTGTTGTTGTTCTCTGAAGGAAAAAAAAGAGCTTCAGAGAGAAGAATCAGAAAAAAATTAATGCAACAGCTGCATGAAAAGTAACAGCTGCATGAAACTTTATGGTGTGCTTCATGCAAATACCATCCTGAAAGAACAGCTCTATCTGAAAACTTTAAAGATAAGCTTTGGGGCATTAAACAACAAAATGACAGCAGAGGAAAAAAAGGTTTAAGCAGAAAAGGATGCAGAGAAAAGAATATACTTCTTGGCGAGACTGGAAATCTGATGGGGAGTCCAGAATGGAGAAAGGGAGTGAAAAGCTACTGCAGGTGAGGTCTGCAGTTCAAAGTTTTGCCAACATGGCTCTGTCAGCTAGAAAGCAGCAAAAATGCCTCTACTGTTGGCACATGCTGCATCTTCGAGTTCTGCAGACATAGCTACAAAAGCCCAACTATAAAGGCAGAGGCTCCAGTATATAGGCAACTCCTCAGACAAGAAGTGCTGCAGGCTAAATTCGGACTCACCGTGTCAACATTATGTTTTGGGAATACTTCTGCAAGAATTCTTCATTTCTATACTGCTGTGCATCATGAAGCCTTTAAGAGTGAGGTACAGTTTCTGTATCAGTGGAGGTGCTTATCTGCTCAATTACTTGCAATGCCCTTTGCTAAATTTCAGTCTTTTAATAATGTGTTTATTTCATGTATCTTCAGCTGTTTCACCTATACTCTTCCCATGAAACATTCTCCCCTGTGTGGTTTACTTTAACATCTCATACTCTTTAGCAACTGAAAACAGCTTCTGTTTTAGCTTGCCAGAGAAAATGTTCTTTTGTTTCTCTCAATATGGAATCTTTTCTATTAAAATGGTCCAGTCTTAGGACCCAGAAAGGGTAAATTCAGTGGACTGATAGCAGGTTTTGGAGCTAAGGGCTCATGACCCTGAAAAACAAGTGCAGGGGCTTTAAACCAGTGGAAATTCTGAGATTCCCACCAGGCATCACAGCATTAGATAGTTGTCTTCAGCATCCTCAAGTCTTTAAAATCATGAGTTACTATACTTCTTTTTTAAATGGATCTTTCTGAAGGCTTTGTTCTGAGCTCAGAACATTTGGATGCATGGTTACCAAAGCACATGACTTTACAGGCAAAGGGATACAAACATGGACCCAAATCAAATGTTTAAAAAGTTGTAGGATATTACAAAAACAGTCCCTCCCTCCCCCCTGCCCCCCAAAATACACGAAGCACCTGCAAAATACATTGACACTTTTTTCAGCAATTGTTTGGGATAATCTACACAACTTGCTAGCAGTTTCTGTATGCACTTATATGGACCGATATATGATCTCTAATGTATATGTGCTCTCAACATCCCTGAACACATATTATCATAACAAAGATGAGGAACTGAGTTACAGAGACTAAGGGGCAGATCTAAAAATGGCATTAAGCTTTTCAAGTTAGGCTTTGCAGCATCTAATTTTTAGGTGCTTGAACCTTAGACATGAGCTTTGAGACATCTAGGTTCTGTGTGTGCATGGGGAGAAGTTAGGCATCCATGGGGAGTGCATGGGGAGAAGTACGTGGGGAGAAGTTAGGCACCTCAGGATGGCATGCAAAAAAACCACCATGGTGAACAAAGAACCATCTAAATTCAGCATGTTCAGTGGGTAGCCACACAGAACCCATCAATACAAGGGCTGTGCAAAGCTTCGGTCCCTGATTAGATTTGGTGGAGATCTGGCCTGATTCAGAGGCTGAATCTACAAATCTGAATCAAATCAGAGGACCCTTTAATCTGTGCGAATTGAATCAAAACCTCTGAACCAATTTGGAGAGATTTGGAAAGATTTGGTGATGCAGACATAGACACAGTTTTAAATGTTTGTTCTACGTACCTCTAGGTATCAGGCAGCTCATGAATGCTGCAATGCTGGGGCACATGGAGTGTCCCACAGAAGCACGTTGGGCTCCCCAGTGTGCTCAGCAGCAGACCCAGAAGTGGACTAGAAGCACTTCTGGTCCACTTCTGGGTCCACTGGGGAGCATACAGGCCCCCCCCACATGCCCCCTGGCTCAGCGACTGGTGCCTCCTGGGTCTGAGGGGGCACCCAAGGTCCCCCCATGGCCTATCGTTGAGCCGGGGAGGCACAGGGGGCCCCCCATGTGCTCTCTGATGGACCCAGAAGTGGATCGGAAGTATTTCCTGTTCACTTCTTGATTCACCACTGAGCACGTGGAGGGCCCCCCCCCCCACACACTCCTGTGGCATGCTCCATTTGCCCCAGCATCACAGCATTCTCAAGCCACGCTGGTATCTCAAGGTATGTAGAAAAAAACATGTAAATCTGTGTCTATGGCCGAATCACTGATTCTCCAAATCAGCATCGAATCTTCAGATTTGGATTCGGCCAAATCGAATCAGGGACAGTGATCTGAATCAACTAATTCAATCATGATCCCTGATTCAGGCCGAATCCAAATCCAAATCCAAATCGAATGGAGCCTGCTTCACATACCCCTAATAAATACCAACTGCTAAGGACAAGGGTGATGTCTTAAAGTTGGCTTATTAGTTAAGGGGACTCCTCTCTCTACTTGAAAGCCACATCCTGGAACCCCCTCCTGAAGAAGTAGGTAAGTACAGCCTACTTTTTAGGAAAGAGCAGGGATCACTATTTTACTTTAAAACACAGCTCCACTGCTTTATATAACAGCTTAGTGCTTAGAGCCTTTGCCCAAGGTATAGGAGGCCAAAGCTGAACTTCCTCCCTGGTCTGAAGAGATTCAAACATACATTCATCTCATTCTTGGTAAGTGCTCTAACAACAAGGCTATAGGCTCTTCTGGATGTGTCGGTGGGGTATTTCTCCAATCTTCCTGTTTAAGTGGTGTCACTATTTAGAAAAGAATTGAAGGATCTGGACGAATAATCTGACTCGTGCCTCTCATTTTCAGGACTAGGGATTCAGTAGACTGCACAAACAGTATGTACAGGGAAGTTTAGATTGAACTAGTTTTAACTTAGTTTATGTTTTAGGATTTCCAAGGAAAGCGAGCATTTAAGGAGGGACTAAGTGTGTAGAGGTTGCACGCACTATGTCAGGATATATACAAGAGGAATAATTTCATGTATTGTACAGCCAATAACACAATGGCTAATGTCATCTGTACAAGACTATGCAATAACCCTGTACTTTAGCCTAATGAACTTACCAGTAGCTATTGACAATGTAAAGAAGCCTTGCTTTATATTAATATTAAAGGTCCTTTATATGGCCAAAATAGCTTAGAGTGACTTTAGTATAAGTGAAAATTAGATCCCACATCCCAAGCCTAGAATTTGGAATGTGCCAAAATATCTTTGTTGACTTAGTTTGATGCCCTGATTTTTTACTCTGTTTCCCTGCTATCTACTGACCAGGACTGATGTAAAGGCCAAGGAGACCTAGCACACATATTCACGCAAAACGTACATGGGATATTCATTGCTGCAAAGGGGCACAACTTGAGCCCAAAGGACCAGAATCCCTGTTTCACACATCAATCAAAAATGGTCATTGCCAGCATCATGACCTCTACAGCACTAAAATGCTGCATGCAATACTGACTCAGAAGAGAGAGGGTCACCAAAAAAAAATTACCACACTTCCAAAAAATGCAAATAAAATAGGCAAAATCCTGGCTTTACTGAAGGCAAGAGCAAAACTCCCACTGACTTCAATGAAACCAGGGTTTCTGGACAATATGTCTGAGCAATTTACTAATCCCGCTCTCCTTCTGCAGTCATTTACTTCCAAGGAAAAGGTCTATAGTTCTTGACACATCTACAAAGTTGTTTTAATTTCAATGGAACAAGTGAGCCTAGAGAGTCAAAGGTGTTAATTTGACCATGTTGGTGTGAAAAATTATATAGTTAAACATAGTTTGGGTTTAGAGTACAAAGATCTTGGCCTGCTTTAGTCCCATGGTAGACACACTAAAATATTCATTCAAAATTTATTTGAAGCATAGTCTTTTCCAAATTTCCCAGTGACATCCTAGCCACTATTCCTGGCAATGAAACAGCCTCAGATGCTCAGTTTGGTAAATCAGTCTCTTCCGCTCCCTAAGCTTACTGGTGAGGAAATGGAAATATCAAAGAGACAGTTGGTGAAACCTCAAAATAATGGTGTTCTGCAGTTTGCTATTTCAGCACAAAGTAAGAAAGTCCTGCAAGTTTTGTAATGCCTGGAGTACAAGTTAACTCGAGGGGAGGAGGAATGAACTCCAAGCAGGCACTGCAAATTTCATTTGCCACATGGTTTGACTTTGAATAGTTTTCCAGGCCTCACGCCATTACATAGGATGTAACATCATAATGATGTCAGCTCTTGGACCACAGAATGAGCTGATTTAAGTTTTACGAGGGGAAGGATGAATAATTTCATAAGAATGGTGAGTTGAATAATGCAGATCTGTTGGGATCACACTTCAGAAAATTCATGATTGGGTTTGAACTATTTTAAGGTGTGTATTGGAAGTTCAAGATCTGATCAATGTAGATATCTTTCATTGCACTGTTGATTGCTTCTGTCACCCCAGTGCACTCTTGCTTAGGGAATCAGAATGTCTCTTGTGGTTCACTGAAGGACACTGCTTCCATATTAAAAAGATTAGAGTACTCTTAGCCTTTACATGGATGCACGGGGTGGACATTAAAGATGGAGCAAAGAACATTTCCTTTTTTCTGTATTGCATACTGAGATCCAGGTCAAATATAGTTCTTTAGCTTGGAGGAACACAGTCACCACTGGAGGATCTTCTCCAGGGGAAGCAAATGGCCACAAAAGGCACAGGGACCATGGTTCTCTCCATTCTATGTATTGGCCTACAGGAAGGAGCTCAGGGTGGGATTGTGTGTCCTGTTAATACTCAATTTTTCTCCCTTGAGCACTCCCTTGGTACTGCCACCCAAGCTGTTGCTTAGGCATACGGTTTTGCCAACACACCCTATAAAAGGGCACAGAAACATCTGAAATTAGGACATGGCTAAAATACACCAGGAAAGTTTTCAATGCAAGTTTAAAAGCTGTTGCAGCTCCTGCAGCCAGGCACTTCAATAAAAACATTTATTGAATATCATTGCAGATGTTAGTTCCTGCCAGTTCTTGGAGAATTTTTCTCTCTTTAAATGAACACTTAAGAGAATTCAGTTATTGCAGATCACCAGGAATACACAAGGAATGGTTTGCTTTGTAAGCTTTACTGCAATTACGGATAATGTTGGAAATACATACTGTACATTTCCTGTATGGTGGGCCTGCTGTGAGCAGAGAAAATTCTGATTGAAAGGGATTTCTATGCAAGCTATGCAGCAGAGGAAGATTGTATTACAAGCTTGGATTACTGATTCAAGCTTCTTCTTTCTTTTTTCTTCCTTCCCTGGTAGCATTTAAACTTAAATAGCTATATAAGTTCAAACACTCTTTTATAGTGTGAAATAAACAACTTTTATGGTTCAGAAACTACAAGCTTAGAGATCAACAATTTACCACTAACTCATGCAGGTCTGGGCACAGAAAATAGCTTAGTGTTTTCCCCTTGCCCCCCAAAATACACAAGGCTCTATAAATCAGATGCTCTGTACATCATAGGTAAGATCTCTTTAGGATTTGCACCTCACCTGCTGACCTCTGGATCCTATCTCTACTGAAAGCTGGTAGAAATATACCCAGGAAACACTCCAGGAGTGCTGGAAACAACTGAGGACCAGGGGACAGTCTCAGATTATGCAAATTAGCTGTTGAAAACATATGGAGGCAAGCAGAAACCTGCCCAGCCCAATGGCACATGACTCCAAGCCTCCATGTGCGACTTCCCGCTTGAGTGCTGGAAGCAGCACATGGAGAGCCCGCCCAACCTGGCCTGACAGCACATGGACTAGGAGCCACGTGCCATCAGGCCAGGTGGGAAGCAGCACACAGAAGCACGGAGTTGCTCACCATGGGGCCAGGCTTGGCTTACCTTCACATGTGGCTTCCCACTGGAGTGCTGGATGCCCCACATGGAAGCACAGAGCCCATCTGACCCTATGGGACACGGCCCCTGGTTCATATGCCATCAGGCCAGGTTGGCTGGCTCTGTGCCTCCACGTGGGGCTTTCAGCACACCAGTGGGAAGCCCCATGTGGAGGCATGGAGCACACCTGGCCCGATGCTGTGGAGCTCGCACCTGCAGTGCTGCGAGCCCCATGTACTGGCACAGAGCCCAGCCTGGCACAGAGCCCTGCACGTGCTGGCCGATGTGAAGGCCCATGCCAGCAGACCAAGCCAGCTCTGTGCCAGTATGTGCAAGCACTGGAATCTAGCAAAGGGCCTGCTGCCTGCTGCTGCCAAGCCGCTGATGGTGGGGGTTGTGCACCACAAACCCCACATGCACACCCATGCGCCCCACACCCTTACAAATCCCTGTATACACACACACCCACAAATGCCCTCCAACCATATGAAGTACCTACATATATTTCTAAAGAAGGTTCAAATACTGTTATATTTAGCTTAGTTTGAAAAAAAAAGTAATAAATTACACATAATTTCCTGCACATAATTTTGAATTCTTCTGCATATATAGTGGCCTTTCATTTTAATCACAGATTTTGGGTTTCTAATCAGAGAACTTGCAATTTTTATACAAACAAAACCAGGATCGCTGGTGGTCACACACTGTGCAAGTCTTGGTTCCTTAGGCTGCACACTGTAGGCTTCTGGGACCCCCACTGTACGCAGTCCCCTGCTATGTGAGTAGTGCGAGGCCTGCCTGTGTTATGAAAGATCCCTACTGATGCTTGGTCAGTGTGAGCCCCCTACCTCCTGCTCCACCACTACTCACCACTTGGAGATAGAGTCCCATATGCTTTGAGCAGCTGATTGGAAACTGAGTTCTATGTATGAAAACAAGAGGGAATTTTCCCAGGAAACTTAATTTTCTGCCCTTTTTGCCATGAGAATTGTGTCATTTCTGTGCACAGTCATGGCAAATTTTCAGAAAATGGGGGTTATTCCACCAGATGAAATAAAATCTACAATTTTCTCTAAGGAGAAGAGTATGTGGGATTTTGCTTGTTTGTTTTTTATTGCTACAAATTATGTACTCTGGTGCCAGAAAAGACAAAATTTTACCCTAAAATCAATCTTCTCTGTCTTCCAATTTTTTTCACACATGCCACAAAAGCTCACAAAGCAAACTGCAGAAGTTCCCTCTGTGGTAGCTGTTTTTCTTCATACTTTATGTGCCAATAACCCTTTAACTACCAGTATTGCATCTTCCCTATGACATACAAGGCGGCAAACATTCTACTGGAATGATGATACTTTGCCATCTTGGAAATTTAAGAAAATAAAATCAATGCAAAAAGTAATTTGCCTTCTTGTCCAGTTCTCTACAATGCTGTCAGCTGTTTAAATACCAGAGGAATACTTCAACCTTTTAGAGAGAGGTATTTAGCCAAGTTAATCTATAGTCCAGCCGAAGCAAGCTTCTGGAGGGATGCAGCTGCTC
>NW_017728922.1:6731725-6743561 GCF_001723895.1 Crocodylus porosus
CCTGAGCCTGCGTTTTTCCAGGCTAAAGAGTCCCATGGCTCTCAGCCTGTCACCGTAAGATCTGTTTTCCTGACCTCTGATTATGCGCGTGGCTCTCCACCTGCTCCCACCCAGGGATGCCCATGCCACAATCCCGCCCGCATTTGCCCTGTGCCCAGCAACAGCACTACCCCAGCCCTGGCCAGCAGTCATCAAGTCAGGTGGGTAGAGTAGGTGCAAGGCAGCCAGAAGATTGAGCCCCATACACTAGGGCAGGAGCTACCTGGCTGCAGCTTCCCCCATGCCACCACTTCCTCATGCTACCTCCTACCCAGAGTGGTGCAGCAGGGGCAGCAGAAGGAGGAGTCACTGGAAGCAGGGGGAGCCAAGCCGTACCTGGGGGGAGGCAGCAGTAGTAAGAGCAGCCCCACTGGGAAACTGTAACCACTGGGGTCAAGGCTGGGGTGGTGCCATGGGTGACTGGTGTAGCCTTAGCTGGGGGGGCACATGCCTCCCCATGACCATTCTCGCTACCTGGAGGGGGGGTCCCCCCCCGCAGCAAGTCTTGCTGCCTGGGGGGGGGGTCCCCCATGGCAGATCTCACTACCTAGAGGGAGTTCCTCCACAGCCGATTGCTTCAGCCACTTCCGGGAGTGGCTGCAGCTATCGGCCAGCACTTGCAGGGGGTGCACTGAAGCTCCCTCCTGCCCCCCACCCATTGCCTAAGCTGTGGACATGGCCAATCAGGGGGTGCACCAGCTTTCTCAGGGGGTGCACGTGCACCCCCATGCACCCCCTATGTGTCACCACTTGGTGGTGCCATTGGCAGAAATAGAGTGGGTGTGGGTAGAAGCGTGGTTCTGCCCCAGGAGTGTTCAGGGGTTGGTCTCATCTGGACCACTGTGAGGGTATCCACAGGCCATATACAATCAATCGGCAGGCCAGATGTAGCCTGTGAGCTGTATTTTGCCCACCCCTGCTGTAGCAGAACTTTAAGGACATAACTTACACTTCAGTGAACAGGCTAATAGTCATGATACCAATGTTTAGAGAAAGGCTGAAAATTCCCTGAGTGGTTACCCCAGAATGAATCTCTGCAAAATGAAATCACACTGCTCTACATTCTCTATACTACAAAGACCTTAGAAACTCAGTGGGATATAATGCCTGCCTGTATGGCTAAGGATGATTACAATGACCTACGTTTTTAAACCATGTGTGCACTGGCAGATTTAGGTTATCAATCTGTCCATCCGTCCCATGCTCTTCACCATGGTATTTGACCATGTGGTTGATGGCATACATTTTGCCCCACTTATCAGGCATGTCCCTTGGCATTCATAGGGTCAAAAATATTTATTTATTTTTTGCTTCCAAGCAGACAAAAATCCCAGTTTTGGGGAAAACAATAACCACGGCACATGTCAACATAATCAGCAGCACAAGGATATAAACAACTCTCAATTATTCCAAACCAAAATTTTTGAACATCTTGTTACATTTTTTCCTTAGGCCTTAAAATTACTGAGTTGTTATGGTCTGCTGCTTTGTGGTGAATAAATCTAGGATAATTCCCTGGAAAGAGTGAATTGCAGCTGATGTGCTGTTAGGGCAAAAGACCACAGTCCCTAGCTCTCCCTGACATTCCTACTGGGGAGAAAAAACATACAACTTTCTCATCATATGGGAAAATGAAAGGAGTGGAGAGAAGGGGCAATGATCTGATTTCTAGGAAGTGGGCATCAGTTGCAAACTCTGCATGGAAAGTAGGCAAAGGGGAAAGGAATATGAAAATAATAGACTTCACTGGGGTTTCTTACACACTTTTCCTCCTGTCCAAGAGCCAAAATCCACAGACCTTGTAAGTAACGCAGAAAAACAATGAAATTATCCCAAAAAAAAAGGGAAAAGAAAGAAAAAAAATCAATGCATACTAATTCCATCTCAATGCACTTAATGAAGGATTGTTAGGCTGTGTTTTTCATACACAATTTGTGGCAACTGTAATCAAGGAATAGGCACACTGTCCCGGGAAGCGGGGTAATGCAGGATACTTGCCTGAAGCCCAGAACAAAGCTCACGGGGAATGGGGAGAGAAACCCACGTGGCTTGTGAGCTGCCTCTATGTACAGCTGCAGCCGGCCAGTGACATCAATGTCAGATGCTAGCCAGCGAAGATAAAAATGGCAGCAGCTGCTGCAGAGGGGGCGGATGGCCCAGAGATGGAGCTGCAGTGGACGTTGCTGGAGGAACAAGCCCCGAAGAAGGATCCTGAGGAGGCTGGTGAGCTGGGGTGAGGCTCATTGAGGATTGAGGCATCCCACTGAGGTCCCCCACTGTTCGGTGGAGGACCGAGCACTGGCCTGAAAGAAGAAGATCAGAGGCACCCACAGCAGCACAGCGAGACTCAGGTGGAGTGTCAGGATGGTGGGGTGTGGAGGACAGCACGCCGGGAGGCAAGAGCCTGGGACAATCTGGACGGGGGTCATAATCGGGGCAGGGGTTGCCGCTCAGGGGCAACAGATAGTGGGGAGAAGCCCCTCGCGGCACTAACGGGCTAAGAGAAGTGGAATCAACGGAGGGTTGGTGGAGGAGCACTGCATTTTGGTGTGGCTGCAGGTGAATTACCCCAAGTTGGGGAGTTTGAGTTCAGTGAGGGCAGCCGGGGTGCGGGGCATAGGGAAGCTAGAGAGGAGTTCTCAAGAGGTAGTCCCTCGTGGGGCGGGTGCAAGGAGCGAGGCTCGGCCAGAGTGGGTGCAACCTCCCACATGAGGTGTTAGTACGCAGGAAAGTGGGCAAGATCTACAAGGAAGGCCCCAAGATATCAATGAGGCAGCCCAGCAAGGGTGGCATGAGGCCAGGGTGTAGGGGTGATGGAGCCCCGTGAGCAACCTCCGGGTCGGACCCAGCCACCGAGGGACCCGCCCACCAACCCCGCCCCTTGAGGAACACCAAGACGTGGCAGGCGAGAGCGGAGTCAGTGACGCAGGAAGCTAAAGCTACCTCGACAATAAAAAAGGGCCTGGAAGAGGCAGAACATCCAGCAGGAAGACCTGAGCCACCACAAAGCGGCTAGCGGAAGCCCGGCAGTTGCACACACATATTTGACATTTGTTCTGCCTAGTAAGATGGGAACACAGGACTATGAAGTAAAGGAAAAGATGAATTTGGGAAATAGAGCTTGTGTGAGAATGTAGATCAAAACCACAGTACTCAGACTCACATTTGGAATATACCCCTCCCACGCCATACGCAAAGTTTTAACACATTTTGATCCAGGCCTTTAGTTCTGTCCTATGTCCAATCTGGGAGAGCAGTGTGAGTTTAGCAACATGTTTACAAGTAAAGAAGTACAGAGCAACTGAGAAGCTGGTCCAGTCGCATAGAAAGTGCATGATAGTGCCAGAAGAGAGAGATAATCCAGTGGTTAGACTGTTTGCCTAGGAATTAAGAGAATTTATTCTATCTTCCTCTCTATCACAAATTTCCTGGGTGGCCCTCGGCTTACCCCGAGTACTTCTTCCACTATACACACACCAAATTCTGGAAATAAGGCGTGACAATGAGCATGTACAAGACAATGTGTCTAAGAGTGGTACAGGAGTGCACTCTGTGCTACTCTATGACCATTAAATTGCCATATTTTCAGGAGCTGGTACACACAGAGGAGGAACAAGTAGATGGGACATGCTTCATGGCAGTGCTTCTAAGCACGACATGAAAGTGATGTAGGTACTTCCCTCCCTTACAGGGATATTATGAGGATAAATAAATCATGAATTGCTCAGATATCATTGAAGCTAGCCATGTAGGCTGCCTATACAAATGTTCCACCATGTTCTAATTAGAACGTGGCGTAGCAGACTCCGTTAATTGAGTCTGCTCTGTGTTCTAATTAGAATGGTCTAGCATCGCTGCAGTATCATGTGTATTAAACCCCACCATGTTTCAAAATGGCTGTGGGGGTGCTTTAACTAAAACTCATCTAATGAGCTTTAATTAAAAGGTTTTGCAACAATTTTTAAATGTGCAGGGGCTTAATGCGCATGACACTGTGCTGTTTTGATTAGAGTGGCTCTCCAGGAACTGCTCTAATTAAGATGCACCCTCCCCAAGCATGTCTACAGGCAGCTGGAATTAGCACTGGTAGATTTTCTGACACACATGCCTATATGCTAACCATTAGCTTCTTTGAGCTAAAGAAGTTTCTGTTATGTATTAAAAGAAGGTAAACCATTCCAAATTATGCCTCAGCCAGTTGTCTGCTATGTGAAATACATGCTAGCTTGTTTTGCCCATCTTTGTACCAGTGTAAACTAGGAGTAATTTTATTGGCTGTCATGATTCCTGACTTATCCCTGGTACAAGCAGGATCAAACACATGATACTCCAGTACTCAAGAGCATTTCTCTTTCAGCCCCTTTTCCAGGTTCTCTTAAGCCAACTGCAGTAACAACATCTGTGTTCACCATGCACTTTTGACCCCATAATGTCTGTGCAGATGTGAAATTAGGCAAAATTAGTTTGTCTACTCCTTGTATTCATCCATTAAAGCACAGCCTAGTTCTATGACTACTGTAATGACTAAAAGATACAGATTTCCTGAAAACCTGGCCCCTGACAGTACATGTTGCAATCTTCTTCAACAGGGATAAATGTGTTGCATGTGGCATGTGGCGATTTAAAGATGGCTTATCATACCCTTTAACAAAAAAAGATCAGACACATTCATCAATTATCCAAATGGGTAATTTCAAGAGATTTTAATTTGTGTCCTCTAAATGAACAAAGAGTTATGAAAACGTTAAAAGTGGAAAAAATATACATGCCACCTTGTACACAGAAATACACCATGGAGGGGCTGATATATTCAGGAGAAAACAGAGGGTAATCCCTTGATAAACAGGATGGCTTCAGTTTACAAAGGTACACGTGCTGGAGAAATACCATGCATCTCATTACTATCTCAGCTCAGGTGGCACTCCACTGGTATTAGCAGTGAAGGAAAAACTAGTAAAGCCAAAAGGTATACCTTTTTAACATGGCACTTCCTGCTCCAATCCTCATCACAGATTCACTCAAGGGTCAACCTAAGTTCCTCTGAAACTGATTCATACACTGACCAATTTGAGAATAAAGACTGCTGTTTCCTTCAAGTAAGGAGTGTGCTTAGTGGAATAATGAAACTTCATTAACAGAGCAGATCGTATTCAGGTAGAGCACTGCAATCTCCCAGATCATATCTAATTAGGAACCAAAGAATTTGGTCTAAAGGTTTCAAATATTGCTACTCACTATGTTACAAATGCATGGATATATAGGCACATGGCCTGGTGCACTCATGAATTATACACATCCCCCTTGCAAAGCTGGCAAAGACAAAATTAGCTGTTTTTCCATTTGGTGTTAAAATTCCTACATTGGCATAAAATATGTGATTTATTCATTCCAGATGGTAAGCTCTCTTCTTACAACCAAGTGTTACATTATTAGTTCAGCCTCTTCCTATCTTTTGATGGAAGTGTTGTTTTTATTGCTGTATGAAAAACTCAAGACGAGTTAAATGTTCAATATTTTCTTATAAAATATTTAGGTTTGTAAACTGTTGCAAAATGGCTAGTGTTTATATAATATGCACAGACAGTTGTAATGCCTATCATGAAAGACATTGGTTAAATGTATAAGCTCTTATCTTAGGCTAAAGGATTTAAAAGATGCTTTACCTATCTTAAAGTGCAGTTTCATGGAATCAAAAAAGTGACTTTGGTAAACTGAAGCATTTTGGGCTTCAGCACTTATTCCTTTCCAGGCTTGCTAGGTTAAAATTTACTTCTGAATTGGAGTCAAGGGTTCCAATTCAACAATGCATTTAAATTGAAACATGTGAATTGTATATCCAAATTCAGAAACCCCCTCCAAAACACTTGTCTAAGTATGTGCCTGCCTGTAGGCACAGGGTACATTTCCACTAAAATAAGTCATGACAACACTGATGGTTTTAATAGCTAGAAAACCAGAGGGGTTACACCAGTGCCATAGCAACAAAGTTTAGCACTCGGGGCAAACCCTGCAGTGGCAGCCCACCCTTGCCTTTCAAACAGATCTGGGGGGCACATGCCTTCCCCCCATACTTGCCTGGGAGTGCATGCAGCAGTGAGAGCCACCCTTGCCCTGTTCCTGCGCCTCCCACAAACAATTCGGGCTCTGTCGCATGCCCCACCCTGGCTGGGCAGCGCCTCTTGGCACCCCTTTGCTTCAGTGCCCAGGACAGCTGCCCTGCTCACCCCCCGCCCCCCCCGCCTCCTTGCTGTGGCACTGGGTTATAGGCAGTTATGGAAAAGGGAGCATATACACAAGCATGCAGCTAGATGTATATTGTACCTTTACATTTCTAAGAGTTTTGTCTCCACTTACAGACAGCAGCTGTTTTGTCCTCCGAGTTGCTGCAGTCTCTTAGCAGGAGAGTCACAAACTGTGCTCTCCCACAGAGACTATACTTTTTGTACTTTATTGCTCCTGTCCTTGATGTACAATAAAAGTCGATTGGAAGTGTGTAAATATTCCTTGTATGTGGTGAACACCTCAGGAGTGGAAATGGGATTCACTTTTTTGGGTAGCAGAAGAATATCAGCAGTAGAGATTGGTGTGTTCTCTTGAAGGAAAGGAAGAGCTGATGGCTTTTATCAAATCAGTCTCACGGGTTGAATAGAATGAAATTAGATAAACCCTTGCTCTACTTGTTACTGGACCCAATTTGGAGGCAAAGTAACTGTTGTAAGAGAAGTGTAATGCACCCTTGCAGCATCACTGTCAACATTTGAACACCATAGTCTAGGATTATGGCATTTCTGTCTGCCCTGCGTCCAGTCCACTATTGCATCAAACACAGACTTTGAGTGAATGAGGTCCTGAACAAGAGGCTTTCTGTGACAAAATTTCATGTCATTTTAATCTAGCCACATTTAAATATCTGGATGCTGAGAAGGCAAATGTTTAAATGGCCTCAACACAATCGTGTCAATGTATTACTTTATGACTTTGGCAGATGTATCATTTGTAGCTTTTCACAGTAGTTGGTGAGATGCATCAGACTGACAGCCATTCAGAACAAGCAGCCCTCAACATCAGGCAGCTTGGGAAATAGCAGTGTAAGCTTCTTCTGCAGTGTATCTCCAGAACTGGAAGGACAGCTCCTAGCAATGAGTTATAAAGTAACGTGCCAGCTGCAGTGATGGAGGCTCATGGTGTGGATCCCTGTCCATTTAAGGAAACAGAATATGTGAAGCACTAATACATTAACACAAGGGTCCACACAGATTTTAACAATAGGTAAAGACTTTCAGTTACTACTGACTTGTGCTACGCTCAAACGAATGACAAAAAAAATACAACCTTTTTTTAATTCCGTCTTTGCTCATTGGTCCTTTGACCAACCATTAGTGGCTGATGGTAAAAATGACAGGAAGTGGATAGATTGGTCTTAGGAAATACATATCAGAACTTCTCCTTTTCCAACCAAAAATACTGCACACACTAGACATGTTAAATAGATACACAGTGTGACACTAGACCATTAACTGGCCAGCCGTAACCGTAAGTGGAAACAGGTTCTGAAAGCAAAAGTGTATGGCAAATGCAGAACTCTTTGGGAGAGTATTTTTTTTCCTAAAGGATGCAGATGGTTCCAATCTCAGAGCCTTCTGTATTTATTCAGGTTGACTGATACGTGGTTTCTGCTTGATTTTTAGGGCAAGTTACATACGGAAATTTCCTAATGCGTCTTTTCTCAGAGAACATGTGACAGATTTGATATTCGTCAGTGTAAGAGCTCATGGGCAACACAGAACTCTTCTGGTATTAGGAAAAAAGGAAAGGAACTCAGTATGAAAAATAGAGAAGAGAGCGACCACAGAAAAGAGAAAAGGCAATGTCACAGTCACCTTCTCACTCCAGCAATTCATGAATCTCAACAATAACAGGGTGATGCTTCCTCCAAGGTGCAGTTCCTGTGCTCTGTGCTTGTGGGGGTGATTACACAGAATGAGAAGGCCTGGAGGAATCCTGAGGAAAGAACTAATAGCCTGAGGAAATCCTTTCATGGGCCTTGAGTATTTTTCCATACTTTCTAGTCATATCTCACAGAGAAGCAAATTTTCTTCTTCCATCTGGTTACACGGTTTCTTTCTTTTTGTCTAGCGTTTTTGGAGAAAACATTCTCTAGACAAGAATTTGCTTTCTATTTGATCATTTCTCACTAGACCTTAAAGAAGTGAAAAGGTCTCCCATGCTCACAGGCTCCCTTTACGTTATTTTTGGGACTCTCCTTGAAAGAGACAGCTCTGCTGAACACAGAACATTGTGAACAATATAAAATTGGTCTTGCTTCATTTTGAGCCAAAGGATGGCTTCCCTTTTTTTGCCCTCTGATCATCCAGGGGATGCTCCTTCACTCAATGACAGAGACAGGGAGCTGTCAAAGCCAGATTTTTACATGGGTAGCAAAAGCAGGAACAGCTGGAGTAGCAGTAAGGGAAAATTCTACCTAGACCTCCCTATACAGATATAGGGTTTAAACTGTGTGCTCTGATACTTTACAGGTATCACCACGTTGCCCAGTGCGGCTCATTGTCCTCTATAGTAGCTAGGTCAAACAAGATAGATTTTTTTTCTGCTAAAGCTACCAGCTGTTGGACTTAGGTCAGATACTTAAAGGGATTTTGGCCTCTAAGCAAGCAAATATTAATCTAAATCTACCTTGTAGACAGAACTGACTTTTTGAGATTCACAGCATAGGCACTGTCTAACTTCCTTAGGTGTCTACGTACTCAAAGCAGCAAATCCTATTTCACTGATTAGGTATACAAATGGACTTAAAGGCCTAAGAAATATTCTAGTTTAGCCTAGTCTACTCAAGTCACCAACAAACATTTATGGCAAAATGTTGGTGAATCTTGTCTTCTTTTGCCATCACTCAGATCTTAAGGGTAAGGTGATGGTGTGTTACAAAAGTAGATGCATTAATGGATTTTCAGAGGTTTGAACAAACAAAAAGAATTGCATTTAAGTTCCTAAGGCTATAGACAGTCATTCATCTGCAGCACTACAAATTGCCTCGGCACTTTGTAGTGCTACTAAAAATATAACACCATGGGGGTGTATCGATATTCTAGATTGCTAGCTGGAGAGCTACAAAGCTGCCTCAAAGTGTGCTCTCTAACGAGGGAGTAACAGGGGGATATAACACATATTACATGTAGCACTACAAAGCACACCATTACAGAGAAGTTCATGTTTCAAACAGGTACTTTTCTGAAGCGCACAGATCATGTTTGTACAAAGGCTTCTGTGATAAGTTCACTTAAACACCTAAGAGGTAGAACAGAACCTGGCCTAAATTTTTACCATCTTGTCCTGTCAAAATGGCTAAAGAGCTTCTGTCCCTAAGGAGCTGCTCAGAGCTCTAGTTGCAGACACAAAATTTGGTTTTCGGGGGAACACCTCTCTCAAGAGTAGGGGGCTTCCTCTGTACATATCAGACCTTGTAACATGAGCATTGGAAGTAGACCACTGATAAGCAGGCAGAACAATACCATCACAATAGCCAGTTGCTAACACTAAGAAATGTAGGATAAGTGCGAGAGAGTTATCAAGTGTGAAACAAATATAGAGCCAGTTTCAGCAGCTTAGTTGTAGATGAGCTAAGCAGCTGATCAAGCTGAGGTCCTTAATTGCTGAAGATGGTTCAAGGCTGAGGATCCTGAGCAAAGGGAGGTACATCTCTCTGGCCCTTTCTGCATTAGATCAGCTTCTGTGGTATGGCTATGTCACTTCTTCAGTATTACTGAGAAAGCCCAGCCACTCCCACTCTTCATGCACCAAAGCCAGAAACAAGGCAATGAAGTGACTCTGTGGGCACTGTCCATTACTTCTCAAGCATACTGGAGGCAGAGAGTTAGGCAGGTAGTGTGGGCTTTTCCACATGTCTCAGGAGCATTGCAGAAACAACTGAGGGTATAAAACGAGACTCCCCGAGCAAAATGGGGAGAGCAAATAGGGCAGTTTGGAAGCAGCTCACTGGAAGCAAGAGGAGAAAGGGGAAGAGAAAAGGGGCTAGGCACCAGGCCCTACTCTGGGAAGGTAAGTGAGACAGGGCTGCCTGTGTATTTGGCTTGCTGAGTGTTTGTTTGGTGGGCTGTGTGTCTCCGAGTAGCTGGGAGTACCGCTAGTTGAGTGATTGTTGGGTGATTGCTGCCTGTGTCTGA
Organism: Crocodylus porosus; assembly: GCF_001723895.1. Lineage (NCBI taxonomy): Eukaryota > Metazoa > Chordata > Crocodylia > Crocodylidae > Crocodylus > Crocodylus porosus. Next base: position 6,741,967 of record NW_017728922.1, read on the forward strand.
CAAAAGCCTAACGAAGGGGCAAAGCCAGTCCAGACCCAGCAGGATATAAAAGGAGACTTCTCAAGTGACCAGGAAGTGAGTGAACAGGGTACAGCAAACAGGGCCATTTGCAGATCTGGTTGCCTCCCCTCTCTTGCAGGGGAGCCTTTTAGGTAAGCTTTTTCTTTTAATTAAGAGTAGCTAACCTACATATATGTAATGCAAGTAAATAAAACTCAGGAGTTTGGCCAGTACTTAAGCCTCTTGCTTTACTGGAGTCCAGAGCAAGGGGGAGTTCACTAGGAAGTTTGCCTGGAAACTCTCTCACCTTCCTTCACTTGGTGAGAGGAAGCAGAGCAAAAGGAGCCTTTCAGGACCAAGGGCCAGCTTACAAGGGAGTTTACTAGAGAAGGTCTGCTTGAAAGAGGGGCAAAAAAGGGGAGGAGGCAGATTAGCCATAGAAATGGTTGGAGGATGAGAAACACCAAAGCCACTGCTACTGCTAGCTCTTCTTCTGCTTGCAGCTGTGAGGTGTCTTTCCAGGCAAGACTGCTCATCATCAAGGCTTCCACCCAGGTCCTGGTTTGGCACTGTGGACACTGCAGCTTGCCGGTTCCTTCCAGTGACTGCCAGGTGGGGGAAATGACCGATGTGAGTAGTGCCTCCTGGTAGTGTCCCTCAGGGAAGAGCTGTAGGAGGAGATGGCAAACCTCTGAAGCGTCCTCTACCAGAAGGACTTCATCAAGTCAATCCTGAAGGACACCTCTAGGACTGTGGAGGAAGGACTGCAAAAGAAAGAGGCTATGGAGTCTCAGGAAGGTGGGAGCTGGAAGCTTGTGACCTCTGTCAGCAAGCAGAAGTCTTCATTTCCATGTGCAGAAATTTGCCTGGAAAACAAGTATGGAGCAATACAGGAGAAGGAGTAGGTTCCTTTGGTGGAGGAGGACAGGTCAGGCATCCCCAAGATGGGAAGGATCAAGACTGTGGCCACCAAGAGGAAGTGACAGGTGGTGGTGGTTGGAGACTTCCTTCTGTGGGGGACAGAGACATCCATCTGTCAGCCTGACCTGTTGTTTCAGGAGATCTGCTGCTTGCTCAGAGCCCGAATCTGAGAAGTCATGGTGGAATTATCAACACTCATCCAGTCCTCTGACTACTACCCCATGCTGCTCATCCATGTGGGCCCCAATGACATTGCCAGGGGAGACCCTGAGCAGATCAAAAGTGGCTCTGGGTGTAAGGGTGAAGGGGACAGGGGCACAGGTGGCATTTTTTTCCAGCTTTCAGTCAAGGCAAAGGGCCCAGGCAGGAGCAGATGCATCTTGAAGATCATAGGTTCATAGTTTCATAGTTTCTAGGGTTGGAAGGGACCTTAGTAGATCATCTAGTCTGACCCCCTGCCATGGCAGGAAAGAGTACTGGGGTCAAACGACCCCAGCAAGGTGTACATCTAACCTCCTTTTAAAGACCCAAGAGAAGTGGTGCTGGCTCCTACCCTGGGGAAGTTGGTTCCAGATCTTAGCCACCCTGACCGTGAAGTAGTGCCTCCTGATATCTAGCCTAAATCTACCCTCTGCCAGCTTGTGACCATTATTCCTGGTCACTCCTGGCAGTGC
>NW_017728922.1:6743661-6807677 GCF_001723895.1 Crocodylus porosus
AAGGGCAATCTACTAGTTACCTTAGGTGTCTGTACATGAATGCATGGAGCCTGGGACACAAGAAGAATTGGGAGTCTTAGCACAGTCCTGGAACGATGATATTATTGGAATAACAGAGACTTAGTGGGAGCTTGCATGACTAAAGCACTTTCATAGATGGATATAAATTGTTCAGGAAGGGCAGGCAGGGGAGAAGAGGAGGAGAAGCTGTTCTTTATGTAAAAGAACTGTATGATTGCTCAGAGCTTCAGTATGAAGTGAGATATGCCTGTTGAAAGTCTCTGAGTTAGGGTTAGAGGGGAGAGCAACAAGGGTGAGGTTGTGGAGGTTGTCTGCTGTAAACCACCAGAGCAGGAGAATGAGTTGGATGAGGATTTCTTCAAACAGATGGTGCAAATTTCCTGATCACAGGCCTTAGTTCTCATGGGGGGCTTCAATCACCCTGACATCTGTTGGGAGGGCAATACAGCAGTGCACAGACAGTCCAGTAAGGTTTTAGAGAGAATTGGAGAAACCTTCCTGGTACAAGGGTTGGAGCAGCCAACTAGGTGCTGGCTCTGCTTTGATGTGCTGCTGACAAATGGAGAAGAATTTGTAAGGAACACAGAAGTGGATGGCAACCTGGGCAGCAGCAACCATGGGTTGACCGAGTTCAAGATCCTGAGGAAAGGAAGGAAGGAGAGAAGCAGAGAAAGGACCCTGGACTTCAGAAAACAGATTTTTGACTCACCTAGGTAACTGATGGGCAGATCCCTTGGGTGGCCAGTGTGAGGGTGAAGGGAGTCCAGGAGAGCTGGTTGCATTTTAAAATTGCCTTATTAATGGCGCAGGAATGAACCATCCTGATCCACAGGAAGACTAGCAAGTATGGCAGAAGACTAGCTTGGCTTAGCAGGGAACTCTTCAGAGAATTAAAAAACAAAAAAAAGAAAGCATACAGGAAATGGAAACATGGATACATGAATAGGGAGAAGTACAAGAATATTGCTCATGCATGCAGGGATGAAATCAGGAAGGCAAAAGCACAATTGGATTTGCAGTTAGCAAGGGACATGAAGGGTAACAAGAAGGGTTTCTACAAGTATGTCACCAACAAGAGGAAGATCAAGGAAAGTGTGGGTCTTTACTGAATGGAAGAGGCAACCTAGAGACAGATCATATATAAAAAAACTGAAGTACTCAATGCCTTTTTTACCTCAGCTTTAACAGGCAAGGTCAACTCCCAGACTACTGAACCTGGAAGCACAGTTGGGGAGGAGGTGAGCAGCCAACAGTGGTAAAAGAACAGGTTTGGGACTATTTAGTAAAAATGGATATGTACTGTGTACAAGTCCATGTGGATGGAAAGGATGCATCCCAGGGTGCATCAGAAGAGGTTCTGGACAATTGGCAAAGGGTAAGTCTACTGCCCATCTTTAAGAAAGGAAAGAAGGAGGATCTGGGAAACTGCACACTGGTCAGCCTCACTTCAATCCCCAGAAAAATTATAGAGCAGGTCAAAGAATCCATTTCTAAGCACTTGGAGAAGAAGGTGATTTAGGAACAGTCAGCATGGATTCACCAAAGGCAAATGTCTGCCTAACCAACCTGATTTACTTTTTTTGATAAGATGACAACTCTATGGATGCAGAAAAACAGTGGACATGATTATACCTTGATTTTAGCAAGGCTTTTGATACCGTCTCCCACAACATTCTTGTAAGCAAGCTAAGGAAGTAAAGGTTGGATGAAGGTGTACAGGTTGATGTAAGGTGGATAGAAAGCTGGCTGGATCATCAGGCTTAACAAGGTAATAATCAATGGCTTGATGTCTAGTTGGTAGCCAGTATCAAGTGGAGTTCCCCAGGGGTCAGACGCGGGGCCAGTTTTGTTCAATATCTTCATCAACCATTTGGATGATGATATGGTGTGCACCCTCAGCACAACTGCAGATAACGTGAAGCTGGGACAGGTAGTAAATATGTTAGGGTGTAGACCTAGGATTCAGAGCAACTTAGACAAACTGGAGGATTGGGCCAAAAGAAATCTCATGAGGTTCAACAAGGACAAGTGCACTTAGGACAGAAGGATCCCATGCATAAGGACAGGTTTGGGACCAACTGGCTAAGCAGTAGCTCTGCAGAAAAGGACCTGGGGATTACAGTGGACAATAAACTGAGTATGAGGCAACTGTGTGCCCTTGTTGTGAAGAAGGCTAATGACATACTGGGCTGCATTAGTAGGTGTGTTGCCAGTAAACTGAGGGAAGTGTTTATTCCCCTCTATTCAGCACTGGTGAGGCCACATGTGGAGTACTGCGTCCAGTTTTGGGGCCCCACTACAGAAAAGGATATGGACAAATAGGAAAGAGTCCAGCGGAGGGAAACAAAAATAGTGAGGGGGTTGGGGGACATGACTTTTGAGGAGTGGATGAGGGAACTGGGCTTATTTAGTCTGGAGAAGAAAAGATTGAAGTGGGCTTTAATAGTAGCCTTCAACTACCTGAAGGGTTGTTTCAGAGAGGATGGAGCTGGCCTGTTCTCAGTGGCAGCAGATGACAGAACAAGGAGCAATGGTCTCAACTTGCAGCAAGGGAAATTTAGGTTAGATATTGGGGAAAAAACTCTCACCAGGAGGGTAGTAAAGCACTGGAAAATGTTACCCACAGAGGTTGTGGAATCTCCATCCTTGAATGTTTTTAAGGTCTTGCTAGACAAAGCCCTGGCTAGGATGATGTATTTGGCACTAGTCCTGCTTTGAGCCAGGGGTTGGACTAGATGACTTCCTGAGGTCCCTTCTAACCCTACTTTCTATGGTTCTATGATAAGAGGGAGTTCCAAGCTCCATCCCTAATATTAATATAATTGATACATTTTGTGCATCAAATTACAAAGCAGGGTGTCAGCACTGGTCAAATTTAAGATTGAGTGACTGTGTTTTCCCTATGTACCTGAGCCCATCCCTCCAGTTTTCTCCATTAAATCCATCCATAATATTGCCATATCCCCTTCAACAGCTGGTTTTTCCCCCAACATTCAGTGAGGCACAAAGCAAGTTGCATAAGAACTTTTGCCCTATTTATTCTTTGGATTTCTCTCTTGTTTCCAGAAATGCAGGCCCCAACATTTAAAACATACACAGATGGTCCTACATCATGTAATGAAGGGCCACAGAAATGCACATACAGATAGACACCTAGTCTGCAAGGTCCTTATGTTTAGTGTTAATGACATTGAATATAACCTTCACATTGTCCTATTTGCATAGTAAATTAATGCCCCCCCCACCACCAAACTAAAGCATAAATTTATTGCAGGAGGGGAAAAAAAGAAAAACCTGAAGAGGTTTCATTTTAAACCAAGAAGATTTTACTAAAGAAAAAAATAATTGTGTCCTTAAAGAAAAGAAAAAAAAATAATTGTAAGCAGAGTAACAGCTTGGAAAGATTTCCTTACATTTCCCTTTTAATTTAATTTAATGAGGGATGCTAGTTAGCAATGCCAGTAATGGATTGTTGTGGTAACTCATCATGGCCACTGAAACCCAGATCTAATCAGATGGAGAAGCAGCAAGGGTTGGCTGTAGCAATAATTACAAGTCTGAGATTCTAAAAAAAGATTCCACAAGAACACAAAGGAAGAAAAGTGTTACTTCTTATATTGTTTATTTTATTAACTCTTTGTTTTTTTTTTCCTCTTATTAACATTTTGAACTTTCCTCTCAGATTCCTCACCACATTTCTTTGCATCATACTGCTGAAGTGGATAATAGTGTATTATATGTATGGTAGCAGAGAATCTCCAACTGACAATATGGACCCCAAGGTGCCATGCACACATACCCCTCAAAAAGACAGGACCTTAACTGAGGAGCTTCCAAATTAAACATAGGATAAGAGGCACATAGCCCTAACAGGCAGATAGGAGCACAAGTCAGCCTGGATAGACCATTGTAAGTGTATGTAGAGCTGGCTGGAACATTTCTGATTGCATTTCAGTTCACTAAAAGATGCAGTTTCACTAAAGCCAAAATGGTTCAGGCAGACAATCTTCACAACATTTTTAGGAAAGAGGATTTGGGGATTTGGAGTTGCTTCTGATCAGAGGCAGATCTGAATATAAACATTTGACAAAATGCCATTTCACAAAAATATTCCAAAGGGATCTGGTTCATTCCATGTGGAACCAAAACAAATTGAAGAATTTGAAAGTTGCCATGAAATTGAAACTTGCCATCCTCTGGCCAGCTCTGGGTTACTAGGACCTCTCCTCATGCAGTAGGAACCATCTAAACTATAAGGAGTTGGACTAAAATACAACTGTGCTTGAAGCTTTCTTTGTATTGCTTATTCTGGCCAACAATAGGCAGAAGAGCATTAGCTAAAAGGTATGTAGTCACATTTCTGAATGACTATGTACTATTAAGTGACAGAAGTGTGCATCTTTTATTCTCTACCCTTTCAACTGATCATTCAACATCGACTATGAATGTCTGTAGCAATGATGTGTGGGATGAAAAACATCCAGCAAACTGCAGCAGATTTTGTAGGGAATATTACTAATTGGCCTGAATTTCTTTTAATTCGTTATAGTCCACTTAGATTGTCAAAAAACTAGTCAGCTAGGAGAAGCATCATGCTTTCCTGAAAGATTTACTTCACAGATGGAATTTGCTGGCTGGAAGTTTACTGACATGGTCAGGTCTTAAGTAAATGTTACAGGCAGAAGGGAAGGGAAAGGCAAACACCTTCTCAAAGTTTTAACAGTTAAAGCACGTTCTCAGCATATTGGTCACTATTTAATTAGGCATGCGCGCACACACACATACACCATACTTTCATGTGCAAATAAGGATAATCATAAGCCATGAAAAATCCTGCAAGAAACTAATCGAACCAGGTCCTAACTGGACTTCAGCCTCTTTCCATCTTCTCTCCTCCCAACCTCCGTAAAGACAGTAATTTGTGTGGCATGTTTAATAACATTGAAAATACAAATCTTTTGGGCATCTGACCCATGCATGACCTCTGTTGCTGTGTGGCTACATGTAGGGAAGAAGGATCAATGACCCACATATACACAACAGGAGGCAAAGCTACCATTCCAGCAATCCCTGGAGAAAAGATTCGATTATGGGAGACAACTATGGAGAACTCCTCCCCATACAGCTGACCAATTGTGCAGAGAGGGGTATAGTGCACAATCTGGGAAGTATAGGATAGAAGTTCTTCTGGAGCAATCCCCGGGGTAGTGTAAGATCATGGACCATTGGAAAAGGGCAAATATAGTGCCCATCTTTAAGAAAGGAAAGAGGGAGGATCTAAGGAACTATAGACCAGTCAGCCTCTCCTCAGTCCCTGGAAAAATCATGGAGCAGGTCCTCAAGGAACTGATTTCTAAGCACCTGGAGGAGAAGAGGGTGATTAGGAACAGTCAACATAGATTCACCAATGGCAAGTGCTTGCCGGATCATCTTGATCACCTTCTATGATAAGAAGACTGGCTCTGTGGATGTGAGGGAAATAGTGGACATGATAAACCTTGATTTTAGCAAGGTTTTTGATACCGTCTCCCACAGCATTCTTGCAAACAAGTTAAGGAGTTATGGCTTGAATGAATGGCCTATAATATAGATAAAAAGCTGGCTGGATTGTCAGGCTCAGTGGGTGGTGATCAATGGCTCAATGTCTAGCTGGCAGGTGGTATCAAGTGGAGTTCCGCAGGGGTCAGTCCTGGGGCCCCTTTTGTTCAATATCTTCATTAACAGTCTGGAAAATGGCAGAGTGCACCCCTAGCAAGTTTTCAGAACCACTAAGCTGAGGAGAGTAGCAGATAAGCTGGAGTGTAGGGCTAGGAGTCAGAGTAACCTAGACAAACTGGAGGATTGGGCCGCAAAATTTCATGAAGTTCAACAAGGACAAGTGCAAAGTCCTGCACTGAGGATGGAACAATCCCATGCACTGCTGCAGGCTTGGGACCAACAGGCTAAGCAGCAGCTCTGCAAGAAAGGACCTGGGGGTTACAGTGGACAGTTAACTGAATACGAGTCAGCAGTGTGCCCTTGTTGTGAAGAAGGCTAACAGCACACTGGGTTTCATCAGTAGGAGCATTGCCAGAAGATTGAAGGAAGTCATTATTCCCCTTTATTTGGCACTGATGAGACCAAATCTGGAGTCATGTGTCCAGTTTTGGGGCCCCCATTACAGAAAGGATGTGGACAAATTGGAGAGAGTCCAGCAGAGGTCAATGAAAATGTGAAGGAACTGAGCTTTTGGAGATGAGAAGACTGAGGGAAAATTTGATAGCAGCCTTTAACTTCCTGAAGTGAGGTTCAAAAGAGGATGGAGCTACACTGTTCTTAGTGGTGGCAGATGACAAAACAAGGAGCAACGGTCTGAAGTTGCAGCAATGGAAATTTAGGTTGAATATTAAAAACTTTCCTACTAGGAGGGTGAACTAGAATGGGCAACCTAGAGAGGAGGTAGAATCTGTGTCCTTGGAAGTTTTTAAGGCCTGGCTTGACAAAGCCCTGGTTGAAATGATCTAGTTGGGGAGGTTCCTGCCTTGAGCAGCGGGTTGAACTAGGTGATCTCCTGAGGTCCCTTCCAACCCTAATTTTTCACAAAATCACAGAAAATTTCTATGCCAGAATCAGTCTTTCAGCAACAACATCATACACCTAATGGCATGCTGACCAGTGAGTTAAGGATCCAACCTGAAGGGCAGATGTGCCTGTTGATTCCCCTTTCAACAGGCCCAAGAGCAAGCATTAATACCCAGTAGCAGTCAGCCTCTTGCAAAAGAAATAAACAAACGATAAAATATTATGTAAGGGTCAGATTCCAGATTCACTGCCAGGAAGAAGAGGAAAGAGATTTTACTTCAATTGGGACCAATTAATTTTATTTAAAAGTCTTTCAACTCCAGTGAATAAAAAAACCTTTACGTCCAAAAGCTTTACAGGCAGGTCATCCAGACTCCCATTTGCCTTGATCTGTTTTCCAGCCTATGAGACTCTCCTGGGCTCTGAGTTACAGTGTCGCATGCTGAAAATGTGTTTGTTCTGACAATTTGCTGTGCTTTTATGTAAAAGAACAGACAGGAACCCACCCCCAAAACCTCAAAGCAGCAGCACACATCTTGGCTGCTTGACTGATTGGCTCCCTGTAAAATGTTGATTCTTGGACAAACTGTTATTCCATTTTGAAAGTATGCACTAATCCTAAAAAAACACACACACAACCATACAACCAAGTATTAAGAGCTTTGGGTGGATTTGTGACTGTGATTTTGTGACTAAGGTGTCAGCTGCTTCTGCAGAAAAGGACAAGGTAATGGAAAAAGGAAAAGAGGGAATGCAAAGCTATCCAACTGGACTGAACTGAACTTGAGGGCTAAGTGGCTAATTCTAGGTTTCCCTCATTGCCGCAGAGTCACTGAAGTTATGGAAACTAGGGGGAGGTGAACAAAGGGAATTTCTAAGTAGATCAAGAACTAAGAGGAAAGAAAGGAGACAGCAGACAGATTGAGAGCGTAGGTCTATTTTGCTGAGGGTGGGAGTCCTGCATAACCCCGGGCATTTGAGCAAAGACATAATTTCCTAAGATGGTAAAAAAATCATCCCTCCATTTACACCAGCAGAGAATCTGCCCCCTTGATTTTCTCCCATTTCTCCTTTTCCTTTTACATTTCCATTTCAGCAGCTTTCCACAGGCCCATTTAACCAGAGCCACATTTAAGTGACACATATTCCAGACACATTCAAAAATGTTGATCAGTGGCAAAGCTTGGAATAGAAACTGGGATCCTGTCCCTTATCCCTATCTGAGTTCACAGTTCTGTGTACACATTTATATCTAAGAGGTTGGCTAATCTGAAAAGGTTGCTCCCAGAGCAAAACAATGAGCAGAACATAAACCCTTCAAATGTAGCTACCTCGCTAAATCATCCCCCTCCCTCCCTTTTAAAATGCATTTTGACTTCACTGTTTACCTTCTGCTTTCTGGTTATGTCTACACAGCGCAAAGTAATGCCACAGAGAGATGCCCGAGTTGGCTCAGGTACCAGAAGCAATAAAATTGTGTTAGTGTTCTCCCTCAAGCTAATTAGTCTTGCTGAGCAGCAGGATATATTAACCCAAATGCACTGTTCTGCTAACTTTCCTCCACTGCTTTTGCTACCCAAGCCAGCTGGTTTAGAGCTAGCTTAATATTTCTATACAGAACTACCCTGTGTTATGCCTATTGTATAGACCTATAATTTATTCATTGTTAGTACAGCCTGCCACCAAAAGTTCTGTCCAGCAGAGAGGCACATATGTATGTGGTAGACCACAGTGAGCATATCTACACGTGCAATTAATGCCCAGAAAGCTTACTGTGCATTAAAATACTGCACGGTAAGCTTTCCCTGGGAGCACTTCGACACGTGCACCCGTCTGGAACAGTTCAGGGCAGGGCTACTCCTGCCCTGCTCTGCTCCCACATGGAAGCCAAAGGGAGTTTTAAGTTTCCCCTGGATGGGGGTCCTAGGTTCAGGCCTTGGCTCAGTGTGGGAGGGCTGTCCTACCTCCCAGAAAGCTATTTCCTAGCACCATGCCCTGATCAGGAAACTTTCCTAGCCTCCTACCCTGATCTGCTGATTGGGGCAGTTGTGAGAGAGGAGAGACTTTCCTAACTGCTGCCTGGGCTGACCAGGAATAGTTTGCTCTCTGTCAACTGTCTACGCAATCAGTACTGCACAGTAGCTAATCCGCAGTTAATCTACTACCTGTTTTTACATAGTAGAAAATTGCACATTAGCCTAATTTACTGCACAAAAGTTAATGTATACAGTTAAATGGTGCCAATTTACTGCATAGTAGATTAGTCTACTGCACAGTAAACTATCTCGTGTAGACACACCCAGTAGTACAGGGGTGGGCAATTATTTTGGGTCAAGGGCCACTTGCTGAGTTTCAGCAAGCTGTTGAGGGCCACATGGGTAGCCCCACCCCTTGAAAGATGCCCTGCCCCCTGGTTGCTATCTTGTGACTGGAAGTCCTGCACCCTAACCCCTGAACTTTGCCACTCAAAGTCCCACCCCTTACCCCTGGAAGTACTTCTTTCAGCAAAGGGTTTTGCCATCTCAGAACCAGAAAAATACCACATTATAGTCTAAAAAGCAAACATCTACAGCATTCATTAATTTGATTTCAAAAAATATTTTTGTCCTGATTTAAATGTGTTTGTGTAGTATACAGAGAGGTGATTGAACAATAGCTTAAAATGAAGTTTTACTCTTGTGTATTGTGGAGGGGAGTATATAGGTTTGTTGGTGGGGGGGAGGGTTCTGGGTGTGTGGATGGGTATGGGTTTGTGGGGGGCTGTGTGTGGGCGGAGGGTGGTCACTGTATGAGGGGGTGTAGATATGGGGGTCTGCCACACATGATAAATGGCATGTGCCCCCAGAGGCTGGGGGGCATGGTGACCACCCACAAGCATTGGCAGTGGCGGTGTGGTAGCAGCCAATGGGGACTGCCCACAGGTGGCCACGATGACATCGGCAGCATGGGCAGACTGAGTGGGGACTGCTTGCAGGCAGCCACAGTGGTTTTGGTAGTGGAGGATGGTGGTGAGCGGGAGGTGGCTAGCGGGGACCACCTGCAACTACTGTCCGCACTGTCAGTGGTGGCGGGAAGAGGGGCAGCTCTGGTGATGGCCAGTCTTAGGGGGAGCATGTGCCCCCCCATACATCTCCTATGGTCTGCATGCAGGCAGGGGCAGTGTGTGTGTGTGCAGTATGAAGCCTTACATATTCTTTGGGTCACCAAGAGAATGGCAGTGTGAGAGGGGTTGTGGGTGCATGTGGGACTTACCCTATGAACACACGCACATACACACACTGGTCCATGCACACAAGCATATACTGGCATGGCCCCATTCTCTCCAGTCTGGAGATGAGATATAGCTGGGAGCCATGTGATGCTGAGCAGGGTGGAGGCAGGAAGAGAGTGAAATGGCTGGGGGTGGGGCTGGGATACTCAGTTCTGCTAAGGGCTCCCCCTGGGTCCTACTGCCCCTGTCTCCTGTCAGCTTTGACAGGCAGCCAGGAGCAAATAAATAGTAATTTACTAATTTTTTGAGGGGCCCTGCTGGCCAGATAGAATGGTCTGGCAGGCCTTATCCAGCCCATGGGCCATATTTTGCCCACCCCTGCAGTAGTACCTACTAGACCATAACACAAAAGAATCAGCTTCTGGGAATCATTTCCCCACGGACTCAGATAAGGATTAAAATTTTAGAGCATGATCCTCCTTGACTTGTGTGCTAGAGAAGTTACTGGCAGATGGAATTACCAGAAATGTTAAGAGTGCATTCGTAACTGTGCAGTAGATGAGCTTATCCATGTGTCAGACCCCAAGGACAAGTCCTGGTAAGTGGAGTAGATCATAAAACTCACCACCCAAAATAGAAATGTTTATAACAAAGGAGATAAAGATGTTGTTTCCTTGTTGGGTATGGGGGAGGGGTTGACCACTTCTGCTAGAATTCTGGAAAAACAGGAGCTGAGAATGAAGGAAATGTTGCCTGGTTCCAGAGGAAGCAAGAAAGTTTTAGCCAGGGAGATGAGCCAGTCAGTCATGGAGATAAAGACATCTTTGCCAAGGCAAGGCTGATGGAGCAAGGAGGAAGTGATAGGATCAAGACCTGGCACGTTCCCAGCATTATTGTGGATAACAGACAGAAAATATTCCTTGGAAACAGAGGGTTAATGAGGAGTCAGCAGTGACCAAATTAGTGCAAAAAGCTGCTGATCTAAGCCCAGGCTGTTCACCCTCAAGGACTGCCCCTGTTGGGTTTTTTTTAATCACAATTCATGCCAGCAGTCTGAATAAGTAAAAACCCAAGGCTTGTACAGGGCGACTGCCTGATGAATCAGTGATGAGCAGCGTTTAGCAGCATCTGTCTGTGTAGTGAAGTTACATGGCTAAGCACATACGCTGTTCTGTTCCAAGGGCAGTGCTCAGCCCACACCTCATGCATCAGGGACGAACTAGAATCGAGAGCAAGTGTCTGACAGAAGCCATGTGTTTGGTTCACAGTTACATGCCTGCCAGAAGGAAAGCTGAATTTCTTAAAGGGAAGCCGCACACGTTTCAGTGCTCATGCTGTTCTGCCAACCCGGCAAATTAGAAAACAGTGAATCCATTTGGAGTTCAAAGCTCATAGCCAAAAGAAGGAACTTTTTGCTGCTTGTTCACTGTTATGTTACTAGCATCTTCATTGAACCTTTGTGAAACTGTGGCTTCAGCTTGAATAGGTCTGTGTAACTACTGTCTTCATTTTCAAGCCGGCCCAATTATCACTCAGAATTTTGCTAAAGAACAGACAAGTTTTGCTAGATTTTGCTGCAAAATGTGCCTGTGTGGGCCAGTGACATAAGCCTGTGTTTGTTACTGCTGTTTCCATAAAGGAATGTAATGGCTTCCTGCAACAGTCTTAAAATAAGGACAGTAATAACACCCTTCCACTTTCCAAGAGGCTTTACCTAACTCATAATACCATATCCGTATGGATCCAAATGGAACACCATACGGATCCATATGGATCAGGAAAGGGGAAGGTTCTCTCTTCTTTTCCATCACCAACATACATGCTTAGAGTTAGAAAAATGACTTTTGAAAAATATCCTTAGTGGTGATGCATCATACCTCTTCCCTTTCCCCTTTGTTCTGCATTGTAAATTCTCTGAAAAATCTTCAAAAAAAAAAAAAAAAGCTTTGCTCATTGCACAGGCCATATGCAGGAGCTGCTGTAAACCAAGCTGGGCCCTATGATGGTTCGTGAGTCACTGACAGAATTACCAGCTCAGTTTCCAATTCCATAAACTTTGTCAGGAGAACAAGACAGAGGATAACATACAGAATGCATCACAGTTGAGTTTGCCAGGAAAATGAAATTTGGCTTAAGTTGTAAACTCAGCAGTTTTGTTATTGGAGGAAATCACCAATGGGAAAACAAACAGTGGGGGAAACAGAATTTGCTTTCTAATCAAAATGGCAGTTAGTAGGGTACTGGAGTACATACACTGTATACAGATTATGGACATGGCTCAAACAGAATGAAACTCAGTTCTGTTATTAGTAATTTTATTTACTCTTTGGAAATGAATGCGATGCTTATGAAAGAGAAGACAATTATTACAGATAATAAACAGTCCCTGTTGCCTTGTTGGCTAGCTCTCTCTCTTCTTTGGATATTGTGCTTTAGTTAACCTGGACTCTCTATTGACTGGAGATACAGATGTGAAGAACATTCATACTATTCTGGGCAGAAGAGAGATTGGAAAAATATTTTGGACTATTTTTTGGAACCAAAATATATGTTTCCGTATATAGAGAGATTTATGGAAACTGTTTAGCATATTATTGAGGCTACCAGAATAACAAAATAAATCATCATCTACTTAACCTCCACTTAAAAGGGCCAAATTCTGCCCATAGCCCTAAGAGTAGACAGATAGTACTGGTAAAATGGGTATCCCTCAGCACGTGGCACATGGAAATACAAATACATGGTAGAAGTTGGCCATGCGTCTCAGGAAGGGTGAAGGAAAGAATGAACTAGGTCAGGCTCTTAATCACATTCAAAATCTTGCTGTTTGAACCAATAAGCACTTGAGGGTTCCTTTAAAAAGTAAGGAAACTATGACATTTGTCATAAAACGTCCATTAGAAAAAAAATATTGAATAATCTAAGCCCTCACTGTGTTTCTAAATCAATTTTGCACTATTTATTGATTAGACTTCAGGCAATGCCCTCCCCCTATGCCTTCCCCTGTTTTGCAGCTAGTATTTATTAGAGTCATTGTGTGACAAAAAGTTACACATTCACTTCACTTCGAGCCAGTGAGAAACACATTGCTTCCTACTATGACACAAGAAGGCTGCTATATCTCTCTTCATGTTTGCTTCAGAAAGAGAAGAACTCCTGTTTTCTGCTTATAGCCAAACTGTACAATTCATCTCGTTCTTTCAATGGCAGTAAGCCCTTACCTAGAAAGGTACATTTGCTTTGGAAAATGCATCCTGCCTTTCATGCTCCCTTGTGGCACGGTGTGGGAGATCAGCATTTACTCTGCTTGCACTCAGATAAGCCACTTAGCCTGTAAACTCTTCAGGGTACAAATGTTTAGACAGTGCAGAGTACAATGAGGGCCTGATATTGTATATTAGTATTAATATTTCACATTAATAAACTTGACTTCTGTACTAAACATCAACCTATCCATCTGCTGATCATGCTAAATGCCCTGGTTGAAAAAGGAGTAAGGAAAGAAATTGTCTTGTGCTGGTATCTCCATCAGTGGACATTTTAAAGAACAGGCTAGACAAACACTTGGTTAGGATGGTTTATCAGTCTTTAGGTTCTGGGTGCAATTTGACTGCAGTCTGTGTACAGGTGCTTGGTAGGAAACTAGTGTGAAGCAAGCAGGGATAATCCCTATCTAGTCTAATGAATAGGCAATTAGACTAGATAACTTCAAGGGTCCAGGCACTTCTTACAGCCCTTTTTTTCTGTGAATTATACCAACCCCACTATTGTATGCTGTGGAAATCTGGGTCTGTTTTTGTTTAGAATGGTTGTCTTATGATTTAAGAGAGCCCAAAACAGTTTTCCAAAAACAGACTTACTGCTTTAATTTGCCAAAAAGCATTTGTGATGGAAATTGACAAGTAGTGCCCATACTTCCTGGAGTTTTAAAAATGAAATTGGTCTCCAGAAAATTGTTGGAAGAAAAGAAATCAGAATTTGCATTGTAGATTTTCTGGTTCACATAGCCAATATGAACTCAAGGTAACTGCACTGGTATATTGCATTTATGCTAAAATTAAATTTGATCCATCAGCCATCTGTCACATCATAATATATCACTGTTCCACAATGGAAGACATATACAGAAATTGAACAGGAAGCAATAAACAGCATTTCCCAGAATTCCCATAGTGCTCGAGTGCTACACCACCCCTTAGCCTATGAGTGTAACTACAGTGGGGAAACCAAGGCAGCAGCCCCAGGCACTGCTTTTTGAGGGGATGGGGAGGACAGGGGGGAGTAGCAAAAAAACAGCAGCTTCTGCCACAGCTGCTTGATCATGCCGGTGGTGTGGCAGCAGTTGGAAATGTCCAGAACTCAATGCATTGCTGCTTTGCAGCAGCCTTAGGTGCCTGGCTGGCTTGCTATGCCTCGGTATTAACTCGGAGGCAACATGCATTCTATCTGTCCTGGCGACTGTTCAGTTGTGTCATGGTGTTGACTCCTTACAGTGGTTGATACAGAGAGGAATCAAGAATGAGAAGCAGGAAACAGTCTCACTCTTTAAGACTGAAGCAAATGTAGCTGATTCTAGCATTTAAAAGGCAGCCCTTACATCTTTCCCTTCCCTTTCACTCGAGTGGGCAAAGCCAACCACAGCCTGACTTAGTAGATTTTCCTACACAGGCACTGTACACTCAAACCTCTTTCGTCACCTTAAAAACAAACTCTTCTTAATGTTCTCAGCTAATTCTGATCTTAGTTACCTGGATGTCAGTCTAGGCTAGAGCTGGGTGAACTTTTTCAGATGAAACATGTTCTCCCTAAAAATGCCTAAGATTAATCAACACTATTCCTTAATTGTGTCAGTAGGTTAAATATAGATATGCCGCAAAAAGTTTAAAAAGTGTAAATGGTTTATTTTTGCATTAAAAAAAATCATCTTAACACAATCTTAACATTTACCTGAATTCAATTTTAAGAAAGGCTGAAACAAACCTAAATACAAAATGAAACTTTTTATTTTGGATTGAATGTTTCATCCGACAAGGTGGGAAGAACATGATAAAACTCTTCCTATTTTTGGTTGGATCAGGAAACCAGGAATAAAACCACCTACATGTTTTAATGTAGGTAGAAAGATAATACCTAGATGTTTAAGAACCTATCAGTTCTAATAATGATTAACTCCAGTGACACTGGAGTTACTTCAGACTCTCACTCCAGTGACCAAGATCAAAGTCCTTTCCAAGATTTGCAAGAGCCAGGATGCTGCCATCACATCTCCAGGACTTCTTTGCCAGAACCCATAGAAATTTAAAATAATGGGACAGTGTCTCTCTGAAAAACACAAATCCATTTTGCTCCTGTCTGTGATACCCAAAGCTGATGTATTCAGTACTGCCAAGCCCAAACTTTCATAAAGTAAGCCCGATTACCAGTCTCTCACCCCAAATCAAGATTTTTAAACTTTTTTTTTTTTTGGCCTTTTGGTTTCTCAGCCTTCAGGAGCATCAGCTTCCCCCCTCCTACCCCCTCCCCCCTTTGAAATCATAGATCTAGAAACTTAATGCAAGCAAATGCACCTGAGATACTCAAGATTCCTCGCACCAGAGGATTAAAACCAAAACTCCAGATACCATGAACAAATAATGAGTTCAGACCCATCACTTAACTTTACTGAAATTATGACTTTTTTCTCCTTATTCACTTCAAATCATCTCAGAACATTCTCCTACATAAAGCAACCAAGAATATTTCTGAACCATCAGTTATCAAGGCAAGATGATTTCACATACTGCTGCTTGATTCAATGTCACATCTCAGATTAATGTGTAAGAGTATGGGAACCTCATCATAAGCTCTCTTTCACTCCCCATGACTTCATGTGAGACATTTAAGGTCATAAAATCTTTTCCTTCCCATTTCAAACACGCAGCCCGTGCAGTCACACCACCTAGCAGGCTTCAAGATTTCAGCTTCTTACAAGAAAGATAATACCTAAAACAGACTGAAAAGGCTTTAGGCTTACAGGCTGGGGACAGAAATTACACATAAACCAATTTAAGTGATCAGAAACTGATTTAAACCTGTAACAGAGCAGATTTTCAGTGCACATAAACCAGTTTGAAAATGGCTGAAACCGGTTTGAGATAAACCTGGTTGAATGTAGTATCAGACTTAACTGATTTGGGTCAAACCAAATTATGCAATGTCTGTCACAGACCCCTTGCTGGTTTAAGCTAAACCGGACACTCCCAGCATCCTGGCATGCTCCCAGGGCTGGGTGGGCTCTTTGCTCCACAGCAGAGCTGGCCTCTGTTCCCTCTGCTCCCTGGCTGCAGCTCTGGCACAGACTGCGGGCTGCTCCTCCTCTCCCTCTCACCACTCCCTGATAAGCAGGAATTCCCCACTCCCCTCTACCTTGATGAGGAAGTGTCTGTGTATTAGCGAGCAGACCATCTGCTGGCTACCATCCCTGTTGAATAAACAGGTAGAATCAGCAGGTAGCAGGTAATGTCTCTCCATTGTTTTCTTAATGGGGTAATAAACACCGTTATCAATTCCTCACTGGGCTAATCAGCGCTCCTGCCAGGGCCTGACCATGCCCCTCCCCTCAGATCATTGCTGTGGAAGGGACAGGCTGGCTGCTTTAGCACCCCCCAGCTTCCAGTCTGAGCCACTGCAGGCATGTGTCTGCATTTGTGGTGTTTGTGCAGTTACAAACTAGTTCAGCCTAGCCAGGTTAGATTAACCTGCAAAGATTGAATCAATTCAGGCTCAGGCTTTCTGAACGTTTGTCCCTAGCCACACGGAGGTGTGCATAGGTTGTGCACTGCCCATACTATGCCCATAAGTTAAAGCTAAATCAGTATACAGAAGGATGATGAAAAGCTTCTTCTTTTAATTGCACAGCAAAGCAGCATACTCTTTAGAGGAAAAAAAATGGACTCCATGGACCCACTATGAAAGTCACTGCATGGGGGCGCTACCATGACAAAATGACACAAGGGGCCCTTCTTTCTGCCTTGGAGGAAGCTGTCTTGATTCAGCTCTCAGTGCAGAAAGGGTACTAATAACCAAATTTTACATCTCATCCTTCAGTGTACACCAGTGCTGTCACATTGAGGGGAAAGTACATGGATGCAGCCAGCAAAAAACACACAACACTGCAGTGCTTCTAGAACCATGAAGGCAAAATGCTTGCAGGCACGGGAAGTGTAGCATCCTGCTCACCCTTACGTCCATGCTCAAGCAACATACTTGGGTTCTGTCCCTTGACTTGCACTTCTTTTGAAAGAATCTTGCTTTGTCACAGTTAACACCACAGAAACATTTAAGTTGAAGAGTGCCAGGTGTATGTTATTCTCTATTATGGATCAATAAATAAAAGGCTCAGCAAAGTCTGGGCTGCATGCTCACCTTGTTTGGTGAGGAGACACAGAGCAGAAAGTTTACCATGCTTTTCAGTGAGCAAATTCAGCATGCACTTAGAATCACGGGTTGCATCTGCAGTTGCGCCAAACTTCTGCTGAACATAGTTAAAGGGCAGAAGGTAAAGGTGGGTCCAGGCTTCCTTTCAACAAAACAAACATTCTGGGGGTGGAAGTGGGGAGAAGGGGAGTTGGTTCTTTTCTGCCCAAATTTTGGCTTTAAACCAATCAATCATTTTCAGGCATAACTGCAATAGATTTCCAAATAGCCGATTGGTACATAAAGAAGAAACAATGGCACATGCCTTTTCCATTGCTTTATCTGCTTATCTAAAGACTGATACCTTCATGTCCTTTTTTAAGATATGCATTTTTACTGAGATACTACCCCAATCTTTCAGGGCTTATTTTTCCCCACTCCCCTGTTTCAATGGTTGGCAGTAACAGGGAGAGCTACTATAATATTTGTCCACCTATGTAAGAAAGATGATACAGATTAAATGCATTTAATGAAGAGAAAAATAAAAATAAACAGATTTGTTGCCCAAAGGACAGGGAACTGACAAAGCTTCCTGCTTCCAGCCAAACCGCTGCTGTCCAAGCTGAGACCTCTTCACCCTTTGTCATCAATATCTCTTCATGTTAAAACACACCCCCTTATGCAGTGTGCTTTAATTACCATCAGCATAAACAGGCGGAAGAAATCCAGGGGGTTAAAAATAATGCGTTAAGCTGCATCCCCTTTAGTGCTTTAAATGAAAAATTCTTGTAGTGAGGGGCAGGGGAAAGAAGAGATGCATCATTCCTCTGACCCATAGGGGCAATTCTTTGCCACTCCATCTGCCACCCCCAGCTGCTAAATCTGAGACACATCACTAACACAAGGTGATTTCAAATGGAAGCGTGCTGCTAACACATGAAAGGAAACAACTTTGGCTTGTTGCCTTGTTATAATCCCCCCATCCCCCTCTGACATACTTAAGGCATCTGAATGTCATGGCACTGAGATCTCACAGAGCAAGTTTTCTTTCCATTCTCTGCTCAGATGACTCTTGTCACCAATTTCTCATCCTACCCCAATCTTTCAGGGCTTTTTTTTTTTTCCCTTCCCCGTTTCTCTGGAGCCACTACTCTGGAGCTTGCATTATTTCTTGCTTGGAGTCTACAGTCTGGAGCCAGAGTGGTTTGTCTGCTTCCCTGGGTTCAGCTAATAAATTGGGATCAGGGGGTCACCCAGCAGGGGAGTTGGAAGCCTGCAAGCCTCTGACACCATTTTTATTAGTTTTTACTATACATACCATTTCAGGAGCCGGGATGCCATCCCAGCGGGGCCCTCCCCATTGCTTAGTAACTAAGATTTTGTAATCTAAGTTTTGACAAGGTCATTTTTTACCTTGGAAGAGGGAAAAAACCCACATACATTAATTACACAAACAATATGGGGACAATGCAAATAGAAGGCCATCTCCCCTATGTGTCGGGGGAAAGAATGGAAAAGCTCTTATTACACTTTTTTTTTCTAAGAGGGGTTTTCTGTTCAGACCTGGCCACAGTATTTGAACATACAATTGCATTCTCCTTCTTTGCATTGCAGATAAAGGCGGTGGGGGGGGGGGTGCTATTTCAGTCTAACCCCTTCCACTCCTCACAAAATTCTTGCTCAGTCAAGAAAATAATGGAAGAAGGTGCCAAATGAGGGATAAACAAGCTCCTTGAAGACAACTTGAATTTCTGAAACAGCCCCATGACTCCCATAATGTCTAATAGGCCAGCTCTTAATCCAGGTGAAGTCACAGAACAAAACCTCGATTGACTACAACAGTGTGGAATCAGGGTCAGTATGGAAACTAGGATCAACGGCTTTCAACTGGGACATGGTATATAAACTATACTCCCTCCCTCTCAGAAATTTGAGTCCCTTTTCACCCCCACAAGGTTAGACTCCCTTCCCTCTCTCTGCCCCTGAGGAATTTCACCAGATTTGTGAACGTGAGAAAACATCAGTTCCGTCAGCATCACCTTGATTCTCCTTTTAAAATCTGATTTTAAAAATGAATGTCTGGAAAACAACAAATTGAAGCCACAGAGAAAAAGTCAGTCCTGAGAGCACTTACAATACATCTTATCTGTAGTATGAATGACACCTAGAAGAGTGTTCGTTTATAGAGTATCAGTAGCAAATGACCCACAAAGATCTTACAGCCACAGGTGCTTGAGAAAACACTAGCTATTTAAATGGCCCATTGTAAGTAAATATGGGCACAAATTAGAGTAAAAGAGTATTTTGGGGTGCACAAGCTGTTCTGATGAGCTATGTCTTCAGACCCTCCCCCCTCTTCCACTCGCTGTTGCTTTGTTTGCCTTCAGCTGTGCACAGATCACTAATCCCAGCTTTCATTTTCATTTGCTGGTTTCTGGAACTCAGCTCTGATAAACTCATTTGGGGAGGAAGTGAAAGGGTCATTTGGTCACTGCTACCTTTCCTCTCCCTCCTCCCAACCACCAATCCAGTGGTGTCTGAGGTGTTCGCCTCTGATGTGGTTAATCAAGAGCTGAGATTAAGTATGCTTTGAGGTCCTTTGGTATGTGCTCGGCTGGCTGTCACCTCTCTGGGCTCCAGCATATGCTTTGAGGTTACATCCCAGTGTTTTTGTTTGGGGCCTTTGTTGTGGTTGCTTGATTTGTTCATGATGGCCTTGGCTTTGCCACCCCACAAACTAAATGCAAGACTCACAGAAGGGTGACTCAGTCATTTTATCCATTGGCAGCAGCAACAATTGGCAAGGACTCAAGGCAGATCAGAGAACAGGGCAACAAGTGTCTCCAAGACGGATTTAAAAATGCAGACAAAAAAAGGGAAATGAAAACTGCGAAAGCAGAGAGACGAAGCTGAAATAAAAGAAATAAGAAAGAAAAAAAGCCACAGTTGGAATGTCAAGTAAGGACTAATGCTGTGTTTCTGAGGAGAAGTACTGAATGTATGGCAAAGTACCACCCCAGATTCCTTTTCCATCAATTAATTCATCTCAAGCCAAAATTACTTGGTTTTTTACAGCCAGCACTGGAAGCTCAAACCAGGAGCAAAACATCAATCTGTTTCATCAGCCCCAACAATAAAGCTTCTACAATCAGTTTGACTGATGGGATAAGAGGCAGGAAAGATTGACTCTCACTTGCTCTTTTGCAACTGTATCAGTGCTCCGAGACTGCTAGAAATACATTTGGGACAATAATATAAGCCTATTGGTGTGGATAGAACTCCCTCTCTTTTGGGGAAATTACTCTGATTTATGCCATTGTAGGTGGAAACAGACTTAAGTCTCTCCATTGTAAACACATACTTCATCCTCTGCAGGCCACTGATGGGTACAGAGAACCTGAAACAATATTAATGAGAGCCAGTTTCATTGGCTCAAAGGCCATTCGTTCTCCATAGATCAGGGCACTATGTGCTACAGAGAGGCAACTTTTACAGTAACCGTTCTTCAGCATGAGAACCATGGAGATCCTATGGGATAAGACATTCAATATTATAGTACAGCTTTTGGCCTGGGATCCTGCAGGCATGTGGCTGCATTTCTGGAATCAAAAGTAAATGTCTGTTCACTTGCTTATCGGTTCAATTTGTGAAGTTTAGGCTAGCCTGTGAAGAGTGAATCTGTTCAGTCATGGGCTTTTTGACTGTCTGTATTTAGTCCTTGTGTCTGGGAAGGTATGAAAAAAGTGGAACTACTTGGTTTAGTTCTTCAAAAGAGCATTCAAAAATTTTTTTTGAAATTTGCTTCCCCCTCTCCCCCCATGAATTTAATATTTCAGTGCAGGCCTTCATTTGATAGCAACCCCACTGCTATAGAAGTCAATATTAACAATTAAGGCACAGTTTCTCAGTTGGTAAAAGTTACCATAGCTCCACCTAAGTGAATTTAACTATGAGCCCTTATACCAGCTGTGCCCCCATTTGTGCACTCCCCTTGTGCCCTTTCCCATTGGTTTAACTTGGGCAGGATCAGACCCTTAAGTTCTCATTTTCTTTATCCTAAAAATATTTTTCTTCATCCTCTGTGCAAGTATGGACATGCATTCTTGTCTTAAAAAGCTGAAAGTGATTGCAGCCTTGTATAGCTTCTCCAGCTTCTGTCAGCTCCATTTGTAAGAGGCGAGAGGACAAGGTAACTCCCAGAAATAAGCAGTGACCTGCTCTGTGAAACCCCTCTCTTCAATCTTATTTTCACTAAAGCTTTTAGGATGCCTTTAAGATGCATTAAAAGGCAGATTCAAACTTTATAGCCTGCATCATTTACTGCAAAGAAAGTGACTGATGGGAAACACCAGCCAGACTGACCGTAAAAATGAAGTCTGAATTTTCCTCAAGGAAAGGAGACAAAAATCACATTAAAAATAAAAACAGCAGTCTCCAGAAATAATTTACATGTGAATCAAGAAGCAGGGATGTCCCCTGGTCTGGTAATGAAAACAATAAAAAGTCCCTTTCTCTGCAATGGGGAAATATGTCTTGCACGTTACTAACATTGCTTTATAGTCATGGGTGTAACTTGGATTTTTATGGTGTTAGGTTTCACTGGCTTTAGTGTTATAGCCATTTAGTCACAGGTAAATTAGTCCTTCAATGAGAACTGCTATCACATAACAGTAATTTGAAGTAAGGATACTGAAAACTATTTCTAAAAAAAGAGGGAACAGATTCTGAGTAACAAAGTAGAAGTATGGCTATTAGAACATAGCAGAGCTAGATGGAAAAGGTTTGGTTTTACATTTTTATTTGTTGCTTAAGGCTTCAGCAGAAAAGTTGGAAGTTTCAGTAAACACATAGCTCATCCACCCTCGCCCCCACTACATACACACACTACTACTACCAGACACCTAAAAACTGAATATATTGGGCAGTGAGGGAAGATGCCCAAGCTAAGCAGGCACTTCTAAAGTTTTAGCTGAAAGCCAGTTTTTTCATAAAATACAATTTGACAGAAAATTTGGCTGCTTCAATAAAGAATGTTTAGAGACAGCGATTCTCAGTAGTAAAATCAATACTGTAGCTAATATGCAGCCTGTTCTCATGTTCATTCTAGTCAGTGGAAAGGATCTGGAAGACACCTATAGAAGTTAAATAAAGTTTATAATATGGCTGTTAGTATGGAGGGCTCAGTGGAGCAAAAGCCTGCCTCCAAGACTTTAACTAAGTTTTGTTCTCTTATTGTTTATAATGTTACCCTCCTTGTAAATTGAGGCAGGCAAACTGATGAGACAGAGGGTTTTTTGGTAATGTGTTGCTAGATGAGAGGAAAGAACATTTTCAACAGCTAGAGGCTGGACATGAGAGTGTGACAGCTGACAAACAGTCATTGCACCAAGAGCCAGCTTATTTATCTGTCTACATCCTTGGTTTTCTGACATTTTAGTGACTATAATGCTAGTATAAAGGAGCTGCTCAATTTAAACCTTCCACTAGAGAGTGGATCCTACCAGAACAAATGGTGAGGGTGTCAGAGAACTCAATATATTACAGGGACACAGAAAGGTTCAATAACGATGGAGTTGTAGATCCAGCTGAAACAGAGGATCCAGATGGGACCTTTGAACAGAGAACCTTGACTAAACCTGCATGGTCCCCATGACACAAGCAGATCCCCGGGATTCCCTTTGATTAAAGGTAAGGGCCAAAGGAAGGGAAAGAAAAGGAAAGGAAAGGGGTATAAATCATGATGGTTGACCGATTAAGGGGGACAACACTAATGCACTCCCGTACTCAGACAGCAACCCAGGGATAAGCATTTAAATTACAACAGGGGTTGGCAATGTTTTTGGGCAGAGTGCCAAAGACACACACAACTTCCACTTGTAAGACTCCTGCCCCACCACACTGGGGCCCTGCCTCACAACTCCTGCCATCAGGGCTCAGGCAGCCTCCAGACCCCCTTTATGGGTCTTGCACCCCACTGGGGCTTCCTACAATTGAGGCTCAGGTGGCTGTAGCCATGCCTGGCCTCCAGACCCCTTTCTTGGGTCCTATGCCCCACTGGGGCTTCTTGTCTGCCCCCACATTGGGCTCCTCCCAATATTGCCCATACTGGGGCCAGGACACCCCAAAACACAGCACCACTCTCTGGTGCCAGAAACCCCCCCACTACTGGGGAGCTCCCATGAGGCCCCCTCCAACCCCTACAGCCTCACCCAGTCCTCCGGTGTAACACAACAACAGAACAGAAAACACAAAGCCCCTGGGCTATAACATAAATCGCAAGCTGCATGGCTAACCTTCATATATATCCCTGCTAGGGTTTCCTCCACCCAGTATCCTCATGCAGACACTGCTCAGGCCATCAGGCTTCTCTGCTATGCCTGCCCTGCTTGCTCCAGCAGAGCTCTACCTTCCTTAACTGCCAGAAGAGAACTGCCTTTCCAGCCTCAGCCTGGCTGTTTATAAAGGCCAGGCCCTGCCCCCTTCCAGTCAGCTGACCAGACTGGTTGCCCCGGCAACCCACACCTGTGCTGCCCTGGTGACTGGCAGCTGAGCTCATACTACTATTGCCAGTAGCAGGCACCTTAGTGCCCTGCTACAGTGCCCCAGTAAAAACTGGGTTGTGCCCACTGGGCCTCTGATTAGCCCTGCTGTTTGAAGTCTGGGTGGTTAATTGCTCCCTGTTAGTAAAGAGATAGAACCGAGCAGCCAGACTTCAGATAGAGTCAGTTGCCAAGTGAATATGTGAGCAGCAGACAGAAATGTTTTGAGTGAGTTTGGAGATGAAACATGAAGTACTTTTACACTCACTTCACACTTAATCTCATTATGGCCAGTAATGGAGCAGTAGTTGTGATCTAGAACAACGTGCCATATTTTATTCCCTACCTGCATGGATTTCCTGAAAATGAGGCGCAAGTTGGTGGCTGTGCTGAGGAAGAGCATGGGGATTGGAAGGACATTTCAGGTATGGAAGAGCATTAGAGATGCTAATGAGTTTTTGGATACCAGATATGAAAAGCATCAGTTCCTCATACTGAAGCTATAAAGGAACTAACACCAAGGAATCAGAAAACAAAAATGAGAAAAGGGTTGACAGTTTAATGAGTTATGCATGAATAATTGAATAGCTGCTGAATAACCCCCCCCCAAAACAACAACCCCCCCCACAAGTATAAATAAAATTTTATACTTGAAATAATTTTCTTCTTGAAATTTTTACTTGAATTATTTTTTCCTCCTCCTGAGAGACACACTGAAAGATGTTATTCTTTCTTTGGTAGTATTGAGATGATGTTACCATGATGATATGCATGAGGCAAGAATTCTTGTTTGTGATATATCTGATTTAAGTATTAGAAGATTGGGATAGATGCAGGCAAGCTTTTAGGTATCACAGGTACCCTGAAGCCCGAGGAAGGTACTGTCTTACCCAAAGCCTCCCTATGTCTATCCTAACCATGCACTTGGTCCAATAAAAGATATCACCCTCAAAAATTCTTGCCTCTCATGTTCTTTCTTTGGGCACCTGGAATAAAAGCAGAAAAACAAGGGCTAGACTCACAAGACAAGATCTACCACACACATACAAGGAGGAGGAAGCTGTTTCCTCCTTTCCCCAACAGCCCAGCCGGTAGAATATTCATCCAGTGTGGGGAAGACTCAAGTTCTTTTACTTCCACTGCCTGAGAAAAATAAACTCATGCATCCTAAGAGTTCCCCAACCACCAGGCCATATGATATATTGAGGTGGGATGCTGTTTTCTGTGTACATGTCACTTACCTATTTAGTGAGAAAGATAATTCTCTAACTGGGTGGTTAGGGCATATTTTTGGGAGGTGGGACATCCATATTCCTTCCCTAATCCAGTGAAAATTCATTGGAAGTGCAGAAGTGAACAGAATTAGATGAGACGGAGAAAAATCCATCTCTGAACAGTCAATATTACGGTAACCAATTACTAGGGAGCATACCGCCTAAAATAGCCAAGTAGATACTAAATGAAAGAAGGGGAGAGGAGAGAGAGAAGAAATTATTTAAAATGACTATAAATCAAAACAAGGAATCTGGCAAATAAACAAATGGAAATAAAGGTGATCAAATTGGTTTTGTGTTATTGAAGCCTGTGGAAATGATTTGCATGACTAGGATATTAACATATGCAGGTATAAGCTACATGGAAAAGATCATGTAGGCAAGGAAGGAGGGGTGGCATTGTTTCTGAGATACTGAAATTTTATTCGGCATTCATCTTGAATGGATCTAGATTGGAGTGGTCAATCCCTGGCTCACAGAGCCATGTCTTCTAGCCCACAGGACTTCCTACAGGTCTGGAAATTTGGTGGCATAGGAGCAGTTGTTCAGACACCAGTCAGGCTGTTGCTGTGTGTGGGATTGGGCCCTGGGAGATTGCAATGTAGCAGGATCAGATCTTGGCCAGGCCTTACACACATAGAGGAATTTGGGTGCTAGCTGTGCTTGCCCCATGCATGGGGAATTGGACCTGGCCAGACCTATCCTGAATGCCAGACTGGGCTCATAGACTGGATCCAGCTGGTGGATTGACCTGCCACCATTCATCCGGTCCATAGGGCAAAAAGGTTGGGAACTGTCCTTCTAGATCAGTATCCCAACAGATGAAGTATGTGAATCTAACAGAAGGGGATATTTGACTTCATCTTGACAAATGAAGAGAACTGATCACAAAATACATATTTAGCAGTAGTGCAGGAACAAATTATCATAACTCGATCACATTTGTTGAATGAAATCAAAATAAAGTCCAGATAAATAACACACACATACACACACACGCTTGGAGCTCTGAAAGCGCCAATTTCACAAAGCTGAAAACAATTATGATCCAAATCAGTTGGGAAAAGAATTTAAGTAGAAAAATGTGAACATAATTGGTAATTGTTTAAGAACATTTTACGAGAGGCCCCAAAAGCCACAATTCCACAATTGAGACAGAAATAAAGGCTGAGCTGGTTTAAAAACCTACTTGGCTTAGTGGAGAAGAATCGGCAGCTATATAAAGTTGAGAATACTACATGTTACCTGTTGAAGAAATGAGAAAGGGATGATCATGAATATTAATCAGAAGCTAGCAATAGTGGAAAAGTGATAAGGGAAGTATAATGGCAAGGAGTATTATATGACATGCAGAGTTAGAAAAAATAAGTAGTAGCTCATTTATAACAGAAACAAGATTATGCATAAAAATACTGTGTCCACTGCTAGATGGAAAGGATAGATTTCTCAATAGAAAATCCAGAAGGAACTGAAATCTTCAACAAGTATTTCTGTTCTATATTGGGGAGAGAATGGGGAGAGTCATCATAAAATGAAAAAAACAAAACAAAACAACCCCAACACTTTCCATTCCAATAGAAACTTAGGAGGAAAGGAAGGCACAGGTACTAGAACTAAATATTTTTCAGATCAGCAGGTCTAAGCCACTTGTATCTAAGAACTGAAAAAAAACTATGCAAGAAGCTCTTTAGACATGTTATTCTGATTTTCAATAAGTCTAGGAAAAGCAGAGAAATTCTAGGGGACTGGAATGAAACTAATGTTGTGCTAATATTTAAAAGAAGTGGTATGACTCACAGTTGTAGTTTTATCCTGATCATGGACAAAATAGTGGAACAACAGATAGAAGACTCAATAAATTTGAACAAGGGTGATCTAATTCATGCTGATCAATATGGTTTTATGGAAACTAGATTTTGTCAGATAAACTCAGCCACTCTGGGACCATAAGCCAATATGGCAGCACCAAGACTGGAAAAATGGGAAATGTTGGAAAAAAATAAGGACACAAAAGTTGAAGGCAAAAGAAAGATAAAGGACATAATGTGGCTCTAACAGACTTAGCTGTCTGTAAGACTTGTTACTACATAACATTTTGATTAAAAAAAAGCAAGGACAAATATAGAATTAATGTGATGTTAGATTGGATTAAAAACTAGCTAACAGACAGGTGTCAAAATGTTATTGTAAGTAGAGAATCACCAAATGGGTCTCTTTCTAGGGGTTCTTGACCCTATTCTATTAGATGCTTTAGGAATGACTTGAAAGAAGCCATTAAAAATAATCATTAGTGAAGTCTTTCCCATCTTTGTCTTATCT
This sequence comes from Crocodylus porosus, assembly GCF_001723895.1. Taxonomy (NCBI): domain Eukaryota; kingdom Metazoa; phylum Chordata; order Crocodylia; family Crocodylidae; genus Crocodylus; species Crocodylus porosus. The sequence goes on from NW_017728922.1 coordinate 6,770,982, forward strand.
TCAGAGTAATAAATAATGAAGAGAGCAGGTCACTTATATAAAGCAATTTGAATCAACTGGTAAACTGTGCAAGAAAATGGTATGGTTTACAAAGGGACTAAATCTAAAGCTTTAAGTCTTGGCATACAAATTTTTGAGAGGACCCTTCTGCCTAACAGAAAAATTTATAACAAGAAAAAGGGAGGCAGTTTGAACAACAAATGGATGGCAGAACAAATTTAAAACTAGACAAAAATGAGGGACCAGTTTACCACAGATGATATTTCTCTTGGAAACCGTCAAACAAATTTTAACTCAGAGAAGTTCTGTGATTAGTGTGATGCAGGTGGTCAAATAGGAGCATCAAAATGGTCTCTTTAGGCTTTATAATCTACTAGCCAATTGCCCATCAAAAATGACGGGAGGAGGGGACCACCCATACTGCCGCTGCTCTGCTCTGGCCCTGTGGAACCTCCCCTCCCCCGCTCCATCTGGTCCGTCACCTGCCGTCATGGCAGGGCTCCGGTGCGCTGACTTTTGTCCAAAACGCTCTTGATGCAGTCAGCCAATTGGAGTGGCTGTTGCAGTCAGCCAATCAGAGTGTGAATAAAGCATTACATACAGACAGACTAAGGCTTTTATATATATAGAATGGTATTAATAACCATGAAACCCTAAAAAAAGATAAGCTGCTTGCTGCCACCAAATTTTTAGAGGAAAGTGTCACACTATTGGTTTCACCATAGCTAGTTCAATTGCAGATGAATGGCACAGAAGCATCAGTGCGTAGACCAATCTTTTAGGTACAGATTGTACTCAAGTAACGTGTTTAGTAGGCCTGTGCAGAGTGGTTAGTATTCACTTTGGATTCAGATTCAGCTGATTCGGAGGACAGTGATTTGATTTGGTGATTCGAATCACTGTCCCAAATAGATTTGGCTAAATCATGCAGGCCCCATCCCCTGTGTGGCGGGCCAGTAGCGGGTGCTCCTGCGTTGAGCCGCCCACCTCCCTGCACCCGCCCACCTTCCAGGCTCTGGGTACCTCCCTAGGGGTGCCTCACATCCGTCTGACCCCCTTCCTGAAGCAAACTCGCTAGCCTGGGGGTAACGTAGCTGCCACCACCCTGGGAAGGGACTGTCTCGGCCCAATGTCTTTGGGGAAACACAGGCTTAATAGTCCTATGGGTACTTGACCTGCACCCTGCCTGCTCTCCCAACTCTTTGGAAAAAAAAAAAGCCCGCACTCACCAGTTGCTGCTGGGCAGGGGGCTGATTCCTGCCACCCCCCACTGGCCCATGCTGCATGGGAGGCTTTGCCACAAGCCCCCAAAACCCCCCACTTGCCCAGCCCCCCCCACTGGCTGCCCCACCTGGCCCCAGCTCCTGGCCCTTAAAAAAAAGGAAAAAAGCCCTGACTCACTGGATCCTGCCAGGCCCCCCACTGCCCTGTGCTGCATGGGGGGCAGCTCTGCCTTGAGCACCCAGAAGCCCTGACAGCTCTTTCAGGAGCTGGTGATTTCGGGGTTTGTTTGCTTTTTTTAAAGGACTGGGAGCTGGGGTGGGCAGGGCAGTTATGGGGCGGGGCTGGGAGACTAGGTGTGGGTCAGGGGCTCGTGACAGAGCACACCCCCCCCCACAGCAGGGGCCAGTGGTGGGCAGCAGGGATCACCAAAAGTCAGCTTTCCCCTTAAGCCCTTTACTGCTTCCCATCTTGCCTACTCTCCTCAGATGCTCAGGCAACTCTCCTGAAGCCTTCACCATAGGAGTCACTTTTCAATGGTTCTTGGGCTTTTCTAAGCCAAACCTGCAGACAGATCCTAGCAACAGCCTCTCTCATCACCTCACCACCAGCTTCAGAGTGAGTCTGCACAAAAATTTGCCCACCTCAGCTTTCTGATCTGGGATCTCCAGCAAGCTATACAAACTTTTCAGTGTATCTATCCTGTAGGAGTAAGTCAATCCTTCTTCCTTCCCAGCCTTCCATAGATGGCCTTTCTTCCTATGAAGTCTAATACTTCTCAGGTGAAGCAGGCAAGGCTAATTAAACAAGATTGGCCAAGCCCGGCTCCTCTGGCCCTTAAAGAACAGGCCACTTTGTTCCACTTGGTTATAGCTGTTTGGGTGAGCAGGAAAAGGAAGATCCATAGTAGGCAGGAAACTATTACTAACAACTAGATTTAAAACCAATGGCTGCTGGCAGGAATTCTCTGACTATAGCAGACAGACAGTTCCTTTGCAACATTTCTGGTGGTGATTTGATAATGTGGATACCTGCCCACTGGGAGAAAAGCCACATTGGAAACACAAGCTCATTTCACATGGGCCAGTAAGCGGCAATCAGATGGTAAGAGTTTTCTATTAGTGCCAACATGCTCTGGATATTGGCTGAGGAGGCAACACCTTGGTGTCCCATTTTCCATACCAAACCCCACAAACAATCAATCTACCATTTCTATGCTCTAGTTTGAAATGACAACTTTCTCTTTTGATTATGGCATATCCAGGTTTTAATACATTATCTACTCAAATTCAAATGCCAACAAAAAAAAAGCTTGGAAAGCAAGGATTACAAAGAGCCATTGGCTGCATATCACTGGGCTATCACTGTCCAGCAGGCAACACAAGAGCCCCTTTGTTATAACAGAGAGAGAGTACTCTTTGCTGAAAAGTATAGGGAACTAGATGTGGTAACCACTGCTAATCAACCTTCTAGCATGCATAGACTCCATCTTTATTTTTAACTTCTTACATGCTATGCCCTCATATTGCCAGTTAAAAGTTCAGTGATTCTCTTCAAGTGACAGAGGGAGTGGCAATGGAACATCAGAGGTCCAAAGGGCCCCATTAGGTGTTGCTTTAGAGAATATCTATGGAACATCTGCAGTAATGATGCCCAATCTAAACTAAATTTAAGTTTGCAGGCTGAATTACATTAGCCAACATTCACTGCACCGAAGTTCATTGGTCTATTCAGTGTTCCTATGAAATACTATCATAGCTTCTCTGTAAGCCCCCTTCCCTTTCAACTTGAACATCTACAGCAGCCTATTTATTCAAGTGAGAAGTATCAGAACCCAATGTTTTAAGGCCCAGACTGACATTCATTGAAGTCCCTGGGAGTCCTTTCACTGACTGCAATTACAGTCTGGCCACAGCTTCAGAGATGGCACATTCCTTTTGGCTTGTGTTGTAGGCTTAGTTTAGCAAAAATGGGGATTTTTTTTTTTTAACACAGCCAATTCATGATACTACTATGAAGCCCAAAGCACAGTGGCTGCAAGCTGCCCAAGAACTGAGCCTCATTCTGGCAAGTCTTTCCATTGATGTGACATGGACTGGAGAAAGTGATCGTCTGGCAAAACAGGGAAGATGTAGCAGTTGGAGGAGTTCATTTTGAGTGCCAATGGCACTCCCTTCACCTCAATATTATGAGGAATGGGGGCTCAGTGCTTCACAAAATGAGCTCAGCACCTCAAAAGATCAGGCTTTCACTCAGTCGGAAAAGAAAGGCCTCAGTTATTTCAGGCACTTTTCCTGGCTCTCTCTCTTTCACAGAAAATACCACAGACATTATAAAGACTTCTTCATTTACTATTACACACAAATGGGGTTGTTTTAATTGTTATCTCTTTCCTGCCTGGGCCTTGCATGCCAGTTTAAAACTGTTTTCCCTGAACTTCATTCTGAGCTTCACAAATGTCTGTCTCATGTCTTGGAAACAGTTCTTCAATTGGGACACAGCTGGAAGGGGTCAGTAGTTTGACAGGGTACAGGACAACAGGAAACTAACAACAGGTGGAAAGGGCAGCATTAGATTAACTGTAGGCAGACAGGTCTAGAGGGAGGTGTTAAATAGCAGATAGCCATTAGGATAATATATCCAGACTTATTGTGATACCCATAAAACAGGTTTCAGCTACACCTTCCTAACTACTGGAAGATACTGGTCCACCCTCTCTCCTCTCCAACTCAGAATCAGGGGCTGATCCCAGAGTGGGGCAAGGACTCTGAACCCTTTTGCCCTGCACAGCATGGAAATGTTATTGCAAAGGGACATTTTTTTAAGATTCAGACTATCTGGTAACCCTGATAATTCTGAGCAGAGAACAGGTCACAAGATAAATGTTCAGCCTTCGGCACTTATTACTCAGAGTGCAAGGTTCTCATATGGAGGTTACCATATAATATTGGATTATGGTAATATATTGCACTGCATTGCTGATAGGCTTTTTTTTCATAGGTTTTCACTTTCACTGCTTAACTCACCATTGCTTATAACATTATTTTCACCTGCCAATCTATCTATTGTACTTCTAAGACACCAATCACTTTGGTATCTATTTCCTGGAAGCAGGAAGATAATGCTTCTTCCCCCATCAGGCAGTTTGATCTTTTACCAGAAAACACCAATATGTTTTCTCTCTCTTTCATTTGGAACTCAAGCCAACAAAGCAGTGGGCTGCTCGCTTCACTGTCTAGCAAAAGCTTTCCAAAGTCATCAGATCTGAGGACAGCATTAGTTAGGCACTGTAGCTTGTGCTCCATCTGCTGCCTGGATGGTTCTTTCTGCAGCCTTAGCTGCAGTACAAAAATGAATGCCTTTCTTTCTAACAGCATCATTTCTGATTTTCTTGGTGAAAGAATGAGGAAAGTTAAAAATGGAAAACCTGAACCCAGCAGTTCTAAATTTCATTTAATTATGATCTGGTGTCATTCAGTTTCTCGCTTGATTCGAACTGCTTCCAGATACGCTAGGATCAAGTTGGGAGGTTGATTGTGTATAAACTGCGGTTCAAGGTTTGAAACCAAAACTGAATTATGCCAGCAGTCAGGATTACATATATTAGATCTCAGACTCTTTAAATTGATCTTGCAAGAATACGATCACATCTAAACAAGAACTGGAAAATAATCCATTCTGGTTTTAGGATTCTGATTCATTGGGACACAAATCGCAAGGCTGGGTTTCAGGTTGGCGGGATACATTTAGAAGTTTCCAGGTAACAAACCCCCTACCCTCCATTGCATATGAGATCCAAATCCCCTTCTGAACAGAAGCAGCTCTGCATTAAATAAAGCTTTGACGAGGCAGACAATTTCAATTACTATATTTTGGACCTTAACCAAAAAAAAGAGCTGTGAGTGACTTAGCCACTGCAATACAAGGCAAAGTGACATCAAGTTAATGGCATGGGGAATGGGGAAGGGAAAGATATAAAATAAAGGCCACTTCAAATGACTGCTCTCCCCTCTATTTTGCTCTTAAAGAAGATTAGGTTACTACAGTTCGACAGGACTCAGTTTGCTTATTGCTTTGGGCATTCAGAACTTAATGCAAAAGTAATGAAGTTAAACCTGTGGCATAGATAATGGTCATTAGCAGTCTTCCTTCTCTGTCATAAAACTGACCCTTGTTAACTCCCAGTTTATCTTTCCATTCACACAATTTTGAAGGGGCAATAAGTACTTCGTATCCTATTTTTAGAGAGAAATAAATTGTTTGATCAGTGTACAATAGATGCTACCTAAACTGAGCCACCTCACTACTATACTGTGCTCCAAAATGTGTTGACACCTGGGGAAATGACTTGGGAAAACATATCTCGCAGATGAGTCAGGATAACTCAGAGTCAGAAATATATTTTGAAAAAGGGCTTGAGGATTTAAATCTCTCAGGGGGAGGTAGTGATTTGGAGAGACATCATATAGGAAGAATTAGGAAGTGTTAGAAAAGACAAGCTTTCTTTGTCTGAGTCCTGATAGTTTTTTCATGGCATCATACCTAAAAAGGCAAATCTTCACCAGTCACACAGGCTAGGGACAGACATTGCACATACACCAGTTCAAGTGATCAGACACTGATTTAAACTGGTAACAAAACAGATGTTCAGCGCACATAAAATAGTTTGAAAATGACTGAAACCAGTTTGAGATAAACCTAGTTGAACTGAATATCAGACTTAACTGATTTGGGTCAAACAGGTTTATGCAATGTCTATCTCAGACCCCTTCCTGCTTTAAGTTAAACAAGACTCCCCCAGCATCCTGGCTTGCTCTCTAGGCTGGGCTCTCTGCTCCACAGCAGAGCTGGTCCCTCCCCTCTGATCCCTGACTGGAGCTTTGGCAGAGACTGCAGGTGTCTGACTGGCTTCCCCCCGCTCCCCACCTCCCCTAACCACTCCCTGCTAAGCAGGGATTCCCACCTCCTCTCTGCCTTACACAGACATCTCTCAGCATTAGCTAGCAGCCCACATGCTGACTGTGCTCCATGCTGTGAGAGACCAGTTCCTTCTTTGGAAAAGCTGTTTAAGAAGAGCTTGAACTAATGGAGAAAGGCTTTGTTTTCTGATGGGGTGATAAACACTGAGTTAAGGGTGATAAACACTGTGTTATCAACTGCCTGCTGGGCTGCTCAGGAGGGAGTGGTGAACCCCCCCTAATCAGAGCGTCCTGCCGGGGCCTGGCCATGCCCCCCTCAGCTCAGCACTATGGAATGAAGGGAGGGCTGCTCTAGCACCCCCAGCTTCTAGCCTGAGCCACTGCAGGCATGTGCCTGCATTTCTGTGCAGTTACAAACCAATTTAGCCTAGCCAAATTAGAGTAACCTGCAAATATTGAATCAATTCAGGTTCAGGCTTTTTGAACGTCTGTCCTTAGCCATAAGCTACTGAAGACTAAAGTGATGGAGCCACAGTTTAAGTAACAGGACATACATGCCCACAGCCACTTGAAAACAATTGTATTATCCATAAAATACTTCTGTACCAGGCCCTGGCAAGGGGTTAGAGTGGGGGGTGGGGGAAATCCTATTTTCCTACTGTGTAGGAAGCAATGTCCAATCACATATTAGAGATCTGTGACTAGATTCCTATGTAGGATTAAAATGTACTTTCTGTGAACAAATGCAAACAAAGCTTGACCACTTCAGCATTCTTGCAAGGCAAAAAAAGAAGCATGAGCATGGTGAAAGTAAGTATATTTAAGACAATACATGGGGAAATATTTGTTTAGTTACTGTCCTGTTCCAGTAAAGATGTTGGCCGCTTCCTGATTTCATAAAACTCTTAAAAAGCCACAAAAATATAAAGATTCACTTACCCTTTTTTAATCTAATACTGGTGGATAGACTGAATATTTTCTGAGAATCGCTTGGTGATGTGGAACATTTGATAGTTTAAGTTTGCTCTAGTGTGTCCTATAGCAAGGACAGTATTGCAGTTTCAGTCTAAAAATGGAAGAGACATAAACAGATACATTGGCTTTAAAGATAATTTGATAATTTTGAATTTTCATTAAGTACTGGTTATAGAATACATTGAAAAGACAAAAAGAGGACACTTAAGACCAGTTGTAAAAATCTACATTATTTTCAGAGAGACCATGCTTTGGCCCTCAAATAGCAGATGGGAATTACAGAAAAAAACGTTTCACCTATGTATGACAGTTATACCTATGTATGAATAACTGTGAGTAGCTTCATCTATTGATGAATAAACAGAAAAATGGTTCTTGACCATAATGCCAGAGAATTATTATTTTGCCTTTATATTTGTTAAAAAGCAACAAAACCACAAATTAACAGCCTAGTTGGGGATAAGATATGGCAATAGCAGGACTATGACACAGCAACTGTTTGAGAATTAACATTCCCTACTTGGAGACAGAAATAAATCCAGATCCATGTTTTCCCAAAAGTTCAGATCCAAATCTGGAGCCAAATTTTGTGGCTTTGGTCCATCTTTAACTAACTGCACAGTGACAAGAGCCCAAAATAAATCTCAGGATAGATATTCTGACAGATCAGTCAATACATCTCTATAGCTTAGTAGCCAAAAAGACTGCTAGAATCATCTCCCAATCTCCTATTTAGTTTCTAATCTACTTTGTTTACTAAGACATATGCGATTTTGTTGCCAGCTGGTGATTTGGCAATAAAATGAAACCAGAGCCTAACGTGCCTAGTTTGGAAGAAAATAAACCTAGGGAAAAAAACAAACTAAATTGTACATGTTTATAGAAACATTATGATACCTTTGATCCTTTCTTCTGTTCAGCTTCAATCTGTTTGAGTAAAAAGAAAATACATTGTAAATTTCACATAGCAGCATGGGGGCTCCTATATTTGTGTTGCCAAGACTGAATGAAGCCTTTAATCAAGACAAACTCCTGTAGGGCAAATTTCCCAATCCAGTATTGGAGGGGTGGTGTTGCTATGAGGATACCTATCCTACTGATCTAACGTCTTCTGAACTTGTTTGACCCATTTTTGAGAGAGAGAGATCGTACTGCAACATTCTTCAGAGGGAGGGAAGCTGGTGAGGTAATATCAAACTAAGAGCCATAGGAAAAAAAACCCATGACATATGCTTTTTCAGTGGAGATGAGGCACTGGACTACTGCACAGCCTGACAAGCATACATAAAAGCAGTAATTATGATCCTGAAGCACAGATATAAATGCAATGGTAATTATAGCATCCATATGAAGAAAGGTTTCATACAGCCAGGACTCTGAGCAAAAGCACTTACAGTAAGTCCCTTTGTCTATATATATGTCAAACAAATATGTCCATGCTGCCCTTTAAAGCTCTATTATATTTATTATATCTCAAATCAAAGTCAAACAGCAATTGGACAGATTCTCATACATAAGCATGCAACAGTACATGCAAAATAAAATAAATTTGCCTACCTTATACGTGTCCAAACTAGGTAATTATATGCACCAATTGCTGAAATAATGTAGGTTGTATGTGCAATGAAGTGATTACCACTAAAATTGCACATGAAAATTAGATGTGCAACTGCATACATGAAGTATTTGAAGATAAGCCTCTCAACGTGAAACTACAAAACCTGAGCTTAATACTCATAATTCTTATAGGGCACAAAAGGTATTTCCAAAGGTCTGTCACAAGAGTGCCTACATATATATTGTACTTCAACACTGGACAACTCAATAGCATTCAGAATACCATACATTTTAGTTAAAGAACAGCATTTCCATTATAGATCTGTAGTTTTTCACTTGGCCCTTCCTCCTTTTGAGCTAAAAAAAAAATCTTTTCCATCTCAAAAAGCCTGTGAATAATTTGCTGAATACACACGCCAGCTTTGAGTTGTTGGTGAGTGAATGAAAACATCTTTTATTGCAAATATTTATCAGAAATAACTACAAATGCTTAAAGAATACACTTCATTTTCCCCAGCAAGGATCTGATCTTGTGTATTCTTGCGATAGGTAAAATCAATGAAAAGGAGTTAGATGTGATTAGAAAAATCAACGAATCATGAACAGTCAGTAATCTTACCTTATACAATACCCAACAGCACCCTGGAGCTGTTGCACAGACATTTGTAGAAATCCATATTGCCACAACTAATGGTCTAGGACATAGGTTCTTAAACCACTTCCCTTACAGGGCCTGATTAAACTGCAGGGCATTGTTACACCTAGGGGGCATACCAGAGGTCAGCCACCTTTTACTAATGGCAGGCCATCGCTTGCAACACAGCCACTGCTATGGCTGACAATCCTTTGCTGCCATCCCAGTCATCCTTGCTCTCTGCAGAAGGCTACTCTCTCTCCCCCATCATGCAGCCTCTGCCAAAACATGTACAACTGAAAAGCAAGCCAAACGACAATTTGGACCAGCTAATTCAGTGAAGACAGTAAGCAGAGACTGCAGCTGGGGGCAGGGGTATCAGCCTACCATTAGTAAAATGCAGGGCACAAAATGTGGGACACATTGGATGGCTGGGTGGCAGTAAGATGCAGGCCAGATCACACCTTCAAGGGTTGAATCCAATCTTGGATCCAGCCAGTTAGCCATAGGTTAGCCATAACCAAACCCTGGCATAGGCCATTGTGGCAATATAGATTTCTACGAGTGTCTTTGTTCAGGTCCACTGCACTGTTGGATATTGCACTACAGATGAGATTGCATTTTGTGGCTAGATAATATTTTCTTCTATATCAGGGGGTCACAGCTTGGAACTGCTTGAGATTTACTGGTAAAAAGACCAGAGAAACCTAGTGAATGAAAGGACTTATGTGCTCTTTCCTTTAGCAATCTGGAGACATCATGGACTGGTAGGTAACATTCTAAACCTTCTGGAGTAGATCAAAGCCAGATGACAACTTTTCTCAACCAAAAGTCAATTTTTACCAAGGTACAGTGATTTTTACAGTGTTCTATATCTTTGAAATACAGGCAAATTATTGCTGGCATATAAAAAAAATCCAGCAAAACTCCATTACCCTATTCAGCACACAGAGGTAAGATAGTATGATGAATTATTGTGCAAAAGAGTTGCACAGTCAAGGCTAAACAACACATATGAAAATACTGTTACACTGGACTAAAAAGAGCTTCTTCATGGAGCACACCAATGTGGCAAATAAAATATTGTATAACTAATGTTTTATGAGAGAAAGATCCAGAGACAGAGAGCAGAACCTCACCTTATGTGACACACATATCAACAAGTGCGAAGATACAGCAGCAGCAATCAAATCACTTTGTCAAGCCAAAGTAGCATCTGGTACAAAAGGTTTAGAAACAAGATTCATGAGTCAGAAAGGAAAAGAGAGAAGAGAGATATCCTAACTTTGATATAAACTACACTGTAAATCGGAGTAATTTCACTGCGGTCAATGGAGATACACTGAAATAAAACGTGTGTGTGTGTGTGTGTGTGTGTGTGTGTGTGTTGGGGAGGAGGAGATGGTATCAGACCCAGGGAGAGAGTAGTGAGGGTGTGATGAGGCAAGGGGATTGTATGGAGGGGGATTGAGTGGGTGTGCTGGAGGGGAGGGGATGAGGGGGGAGAATCTGACCCAAAAAAAGCAAGCGTTCCAGACCTGGTCTCTGTACAAAGAACTGCTACATTCCCCTTCCTAGCCTTGGGTTGGCTTAGGATATGATCAACATGTCAACACCTCTTTAGCATTCCCACTCCATAGCACTGCCTTTATCTTGAATCCTTTATGACCTAATAGGATCAGGAGCTGATGGGGACCTTTCCCTGGTCTTAGATTGATGCTAATGCCTGACTGAATCTTACTCCGGCCTTTCTGACCCAGTCAGGGACCACTGCTCACTGATCTCTCCCCAGGCCTCTCTATGTCTAAGGAGAGACCTTCAGTATGCTAACTGATGGCTGCAATCTGGTCACTGCCTAATTCTTTCCTTGATACCTCTCTGCCAGTATTTCCCTTTTAACTTTTCTTTTTTATTATTTCTGTTAAAATTTTGCCTATTCCTTCCCTGTTTTTTGACTATCTCCATCTTTCAAGTAACTGTAATACTTTGTCTAAAGAGCCAGTGACATTCCTGGAGAGTGTAAGCCTTTGTCTATTCCCAAAATAGGTATTGAACAAGCGATGGACTCCCCAGTGGGTCTGCACCCTGACCTCAGAGGCAGGAGAGGCCCTTGGTCCATTTAGTTCTGGCCAAGTCTGTCCCATTCAGGACACAAACTACAGCCACCAACTCATTTCACATAGTTGCCACCAAGTGTTGACAAATGGTAACAACTACTGAACTGGGCCAGATTTGTAATGAGCTAGTGGGGAAAGGCTCTGTATCCCATTAGTTGTATCCCTCTGCATCCTTCAGGCATCCGGTCCCCCTCCTTTGCTTCTTTTAATTTAGATAATTGGTCTCAATGTCCTGTTTAGCTTGTATTTTCTCTGCCTTTGTTCCCTCTTTGGTATAGTTTCCTCCCCTGCTGGCTCTCTGCTTCCTTGTCCAAAGAGCTGCTTTGTCACCATTTTTCATACTTTGTTTTCCTCTTACATCTGTTGATCGGCTCAGACACCCATAATTCTATTTAATAAATGATGGGCTGCGGGGGAAGGGGGGAAGGGTAGAGAAGTGTCTAAGAATAATCAGACAAGGTCAAACTTAGTAAGCACCTCAAATTATGGTGCCCCACTAGCAATGCTGTAGTTAAAGCTCTGAGTCATTCCCATTTGCAAATTCTTTTTTTCATAAGTAATTGAGATTTAATAATATGCTTAATGAATGGTAATTAAAAACAAATTGCAATTAAAACATTATTTAATGAGGTTTAACAGTGATGTGATAGATATGTATCTATCACCCTGCTCAACTTCAGTAAATATTTTCTTAATAACAAAGTGGCATTTAATTAACATAGAAAAATTGTTGCTGTTAAATCTAAATTAAATTAAAATATACTTAGGGCATTTACCCACTTAATAGTATATGTTAATGAAAAATATTTAAAAGGCTTTTTTTTTTCTTTTTAAGAAAGGATAATGGTTACAAGAATTAAATAAAGCTACTTAACAGATTGTAAAATACCAAGGGATCTTCTATCTAGACACATAACAGTTCATTGATTTAAACTTCCCTAACCCACTAATTCTGTATTGTGGTACATGTCAATGAATCAATGAATGAACAACAATGATGGAATTTTAGGCTTTAGATATAAAAAACATGAATGGTTTGGATATCCATACTTAAAATTTCTGCAGCACCTCTAATACCTACCTGTCTATCTGTGTGATTTTATGACGCCATTATCATTAATTTATGAGTACCTGCCAAATATTTAAAAATAGATGTAAAATGAATCTTTCTCTTTCTTCCTAGAGAAATAGAGCTTGAATAGTTTATAAGGTTTTGGTTGCTTTGGGATGGAGGAGTTTTTAGAAATCCTATCAGGAAAGCTAAGTCAAGTAAATGAGGTTTGCCTTTTGTTCTGAACGAGAGGAAGTTCACAATCATTATTTTCGGCAAAAGTGATTTAAATAGCTTAGATCCTGATCCTGTGACTCCAGTTAGAAGAAAAATAGAAAGAAAAATACATTTCAGGCAATATAGAATTTTTCATATTCAAAATGTTCCGCTTTTTTGACAAATTGTTGGAAGCAAGAGGTTGGCATTACAATTTGAATCAACGGGAATGGAAATGAAAAACACTAGGAGGGGAGTTTCTCATTTTACTCTTCTTTTGCCACCTTTATTCCTCTATTTCCTAGTGGGAAAACGTTGGAAAAGAACAAAACCCAAAACATTTTCTTTTTGGTTCCTGTGACTTGAATCAGGATATCTTTCTGCTTCTGCTCTTTTTATACGGCACCTAGCATAACTGAGCCCTGGTCCACAACTTGAGGGTCTATGCTGGAGTAGTACAAATAAAATTACAAACAACAGGAAATAAAAATTCATTAGGTCATACATTTGAATTTTACATGGGAAAGAGTTCCTGGTTTTTACCATCTCCAGTAAGAACTCTACCAGCAGCACTCTATACTATAATAGCTAATCTATAATACTATACTATACTATAATATTACACATACACACACAGAACCCAGGCAACCAGGGCACGACAGGACTACTGACATTCATAAAGCCAATAAGGATGATGCCTGTATCTTGCACAACTCCCCATTCTGTGTGAGAATGGAGAGTGGGCACTATGCTCCTGAGTTCCCTGATTTTGTCATTGGCAATGTCATCACCCCCCACAATCCTTGTTGGCAGCCCAGTCTACCCCCTCCTGTCCTGGCTCATGAGCAGAGATCCAAGTTTTCTGTTTCCCATGGGAAAATGGAAAAAAATGTGGATTTTCCCTTTTAACTGAAAAAAAACACAGATTTTTTTTATTTTAATGGAGAAACATACAGATTTTCCACTTTTGCAAAGAGCTCTCTGCAGGCTGGCAGAGTTCCAGCCTGCAACGGGCTTAGTGAAGCAGGAGGAAGGGGGTTAGGCAGGGGGCTCCATGTACATGTGCATGCTCACACATGCACATGGCCACGAGGCAGCCTGGAGAGCCCACAGGTAGGTCTGGTGTGGGGTGGGGGGCAATTGAGGCCCTCATAGGGAGGTAGGGAGGGAGTTGGGCAGGGCTGGGGTTGGGGCTGCTGCCCAGCTGGGGCGGTGTCTGGAGCTTGGGGCCTGGGGCTAGAATGCCCCTTTGGGCAGAGGACTGGACTCAATGATCTCCCGAGGTCCCTTCCAGTCCTAATGTCTATGAAATCTATGAAATGCACAGGTGCAGGGCCCAGGTAGGGACCATGATGGAGGTGTGGGTGGCTTGTCCAGGGGGTGGGGAGGGAGCTGGCTCCCCACCATTGCATGCTCTCCTGGGGGGCACATGCTCCCCAGATCTGTGCACAGGCAGGCTGCCCACTATGGGCACAGGGTTCCCCACCCTGCTGCCTTTCCCTGGGGCCTCTACAGCCCAGTGGGTGGAACCCAGAATGGCAGGGCAGAATGGGGCAGGGTGGAGAAACTCCTTGCTTCCCATGCCACTCTAGTGAGGTGTCCCCTTGCTTGGCGAGCAGCCACAGGGGTGGCACTGTGGAGCTGTGTCCCTTGCTGCTGCCAGGGCAGTGCAGAACTCCCAGTGGCAGCAATGAGCATCCCTGCCCGGGTCCACTCTGCCCTGCTATGCCAGCTCCTGCCCACTGGTCTGGAAGGCCCCAGGGAGAGAGCAGCAGGGTGGGGAGCCTAAGCCAACAGCAGGCAGCACACATCCCACCCCACATGGGGTCTGCTCTGGCCATACCGCCCATGGGGGAGGGGAGCCAGGCTCCACACTCCACTCCACTGGAGCAGCTGCCACCTCCCATGAGTGGCAGCTAAGGCTCCAGCACTGCTGAAGGGGGTGAAGACCCCAGTCCCTCACCTCATAGCCCTGGCAGTTGCCAGTAGGGCTGGGGCATGGGGGCTGTGGGTGTGGAGTGTGGGCACCAGCAGTGCTGGGGGGCTGTGGGCAGGGAGAGGCACCAGCATGGCTGGGGGCACTATGGGAGGGCTCAGGGGCACCAGTCAGGGGTGTGGGGGAGGGTGAGAAGGGGGCACCTGCAGGGTTGGGGGCCTGTGACTGGGGAGTGAGAGGCCTGGACCTGTGTTTGGGTGAGGAAAAGGAACAGGGGGAGCTCTGCTTTTCCATGATAAAAAAGCAAAAATCAAATACCAAAATTATAGGTACTTATAATTTATTGTATTATAGTGATTAAAGCAGTGGTAGGCTTCCAAATTCTTTAACATTGTAAATATATCAATAAAACATTGTGTTCAATTGATACCTATATAGTGGCATTTAATTTTAATATCAGTATTTGGGGGTTTTAATCAGATTTTTAAATAGAGAAAACCAGGATCCCTGCTCATGAAGCGCTATGGGGGGCAGATAGACCACAAAAAGGAGCACTTCAACTACAGACCAGGCCTGGCACTGCAAGCACATACATTGCAGGGATGAGAGAGAAAGCATGGACCCACTGATGTGGGTGCCCCTGGCCTCTCACTGTGGCAGGCTATTTAGATCTACAAAGCCCTGACTGACTGCCTCCTCACCTACGTGGTCTGGAACCCCTACCCAGATGACTAGGGTTGGAGGGTTTCAAGTGCTCACACCCTGGCACTGGGCCACACGTCTCCTGCCACGGGCTCCTCTGGCCATACATCATGGGCACTGCAGCAAAACAGGCTGCCTAGGCACTGTTCCCCTTTCCTTCTCCCTCCCCAGGGGCACACACTAGGGTGCAGGGGAATGCGGCGTGAGGAAGGGACATGCCTCGGTTTAAAATGTTGCAGTTGCCAAACTTTAACTGTGTTTAATAAAGAAAACCTGTTGAACATTTCTTCAGTCTCGGCTTTCTCCCTCCTCCCAAATGGGTGACAGAACCTGGAACGGGGTTTGGGATCAGGGGTTCTGTGCCCAGGACTCAACAAACATGAAACCTTAGGAGGGAAGCACAGGGTAGGGGCTTTTGACCTAGCACCCAACTTTCAGGAGCCCAGAGTTAAGACCAGGGACCTCCCTGTATAGGAGCTGTATATCTGCATGACTCTGGACCCAGTGTCTGTCTGAGAGAACTACATCCCAGGAAGAAGCTCTTGGGCCAGTGCTGCAAGTTGGGAAGCATCGCTGCAGCAGGCACTGAAAACCTTTGGCCTTCTAACATCAGACCCAAGCCCACTGGCTCCATGGCCATGTTCTCCTCCTTAAGCACCATGGACCCCAATACCTACGACTGATGTCAGGCTGTTGGCCTGAGCTGGGGGGCTGTCTATCTCCACCAAGGCTGTGCTGCTCCTCCACAACAGGACCTGGGCCAGGAGTAAGGCCACAGTGAGTGGAAGAGCACCCTCCCAGGGCTACCCACAGGGGGGTGGACAAGCTGAGGCCTCTGGTCTCTGCTGCCAGAAGCTACTCTAGCAACTGCCTGGCCCAGCAGGTTGGTGGGACACCCTTTCTCCCCAATTCTGAGTTCTCCTGTGCCCCTTGAAGACTGGCCTGGGGCTACATGGAGGGCCAGGGCATATGAAGCAACTACCAGTGGCCCAGGACTGTGTACATTAACTCCCTATCCTGGTGCTGTGACTCTCAGCTCTGCTGTGCTGTGGTGGGGAGGGAGGGGTGAGGGGTCTCCTTCAAACAGTGTGTGTGCATCTGGAGTCCCCAGTCATGGGACTCAGCAGCCTGGGTATTAGCACCCCTGGACCTGCCCATTTCCCCTGTACATGTCCCAGTTCATTCTTCCTACTGATCTTGCAGCCCCTGGCTCCAGGACTCCACAGTGCATGGTCTGAGTTCAGAGGCTGCAACCACAGCTTTTAACATCTCTTTTTCATTCACTCAGCAGGTATTCAGCCACCCACCCTGGACTCACCATCCCATCCATTGCAAGCTGGCCTTGTGCAAAAAGATGCAGAGTCTGCAAACAAGGCGGGGGGAGGAAATTGCTTAGCTTGCAGGAGTTGTTGAGGGGAAGGTGTGAGCCTAGGTTGGGTCCAAAATCATGGAAGGGGGATTAGGCTTTACCCTGAGTGGCCAATATAGTGAGTATACATTGTGAGAATGAGAATCAGCTGGTGCCCACCAGACCTCACCCATAGATTGGATCAGAGGGGAAGGCTGTATCATATCAAAGACACAGCCACACCCCTGAGCCACATGAATAGGTTGAGCAAACAGGCGTGCCCTTCAGGGGTGTGCTGAAGTTTGCACAGGAGTGGGCAACGGGTAGTCGGGGGCACTGACCCCTGGGGGCAGCGGGGGGGGGGCATTACTTACCAGGAGATCCCTGGTAAGGAGGGGCTCCAGAGAAGGGCTTCCTCAGGGTTTCATCATAGGGAGGGGCTTCTGGCAGACTCTTCTGCGTAGATGCAGGGCCAAGTCATGCCTGTGCAGAATGGCCTGAGCAGCCATTGATTGGCACGGGAAATTCAAACTGCGCCCGTTGGGCCCAAATGCCGAAGCAGCCTCACATGTACACCAGAACACGTGTGCTCTTGACTCCCCCTGACTACGCTGAGCGGAGCGGCCTGGCCAGCAGACAAAGGACCTATGAAGTTACGGGCAGGTAAGCCGGGGAGAGTGAAGGGGAGCAGCAAAGAACTGAGCCAGCTGTAGGGAATCAGGAAGGGTTTTTCCACCCTCCTGTCCCCATATAGGTGAGCCAGGCAGGAGCCATGCTCCTGAACCACATGAACAGGCCAGGCAAACAGGCACACTCTTCAGGGGCATGCTGGAGTTTGCACAGGAGTTTGTGCAGGAGGGCCTGGATGATCTTCATCCAAGGGTGCTGAAGGAATTGGCCAGTGTCATAGTAGAGCCACTGGCATGGCTGTTTGAGCACTCTTAGGGCTCAGGTCACATCCCAGAGGAGTGGAAAAGGGCCAATGTGGTCCCTATTTTCAAGAACGGGAGGAAGGAGGATCCAGGTAACTATAAACCAATTAATCTCACCTCTATCCTTAGGAAAACCTTTGAAAAAAATTATTAAGGATCATATCTGTGGGAGTCCAGCAGGAAAAACAATGCTGAAGGGCAACCAGAATGGCTTCATAGCAGGTAGATCCTGTCTGACTAACCTTGTTTATTTTTATGATCAAGTCACAAAATGTTTAGATGCAAGAATCAAGATGCATGTCATCTACTTGGATTTGATGCATAATAAAGTGCGGTTAGCTTTACCGATCATGTCATAACATTGATGACTCATGTTCATCTTGGTGTCAGCAATGACTCCAAGATCCCTTTCCACTGCTGTGCTGCTGAGAAGGTCCTCCCCCAGCCTGTAAGTGTGTTGGTGATTCCTTCTCCCTAGGTGCAGCACCTTGCACTTGTCCTTGTTGAATTACATCCTATCCTGTTCCGACCATTTTTTCAACCTGTCCAGATCTGCCTGGATTCATTTCCTACCCTCTACTGTGTTAATTTTACTCCATTATTTGGTATCATCTGTGAATTTGGACAGACTGCTTTCCACACCCTCATCCAAGTCACTGATAAAGACATTGAATAGCACAGGTCCAAGGACCGAGCCCTGTGGGACTCCATTGCCCACATCTTTCCAGGTTGATATTGACCCATCCACCAACACTCTCTGGTTGCAACCCCTAAGCCAGTTTGCCACCCACCTGAACATGTAATTATCTAAGTCACAGCTGCTCATTTTATCCATGAAAATAGAATGAGATACCATATCAAGGCTTTCTGCCATTTTCTTTGACATGTGCTTGTAGAATGGTCTGTTCTGCCCACAGTCCACAGCCCACTTCCTAGCATCAAGCCCGTGGTACTGATGCCTCCTCATCGCCATGGTCTTGGTGAGGTACAGCGACCAGTCTCTCTCTGCTGGGTGATGCACTTGGAGGCATCTCTGATCTGATGCCCTATCTGGAGCTGGCAATAGATGGTAATGAGATCCTTTATTTACCCAAACTGCCATTTGTGTTTCTGGGCTTGGCTGGTGGTGGTTGTAGCAGGGCACTAAGGTGCCTGCTACTTTGAGGGCAGAGATAGGTTGCCGGGCCAACCAGTTAATGAGGGAAGTGGCCACACCTGCACCTGGTCAGCTGACCGGAAGGGGCAGGGCCTGGCTCCCATATAAATCCCAGGCTTAAGGCCAGGAGGGGAGTTCACTACCGGTAGCCAAGGGGGAAAGAGCTCTCCCAGAGCAAGCAGAGGGGAGAGGCCTGACGGAAGGTACAGCCCCGAGCCCGGTAAAGGATGGAACACCCCAGGGGTGGCTGGAATAAGGTTATAGCCGGGCAGCTGGAATTTGTGATATAGCCCAGGGGCTTATGTTTTGTTTGCAGTTCACCGGAGGTTTGGGTGAGGCTATTAGGAGTTGGAGGAGGCCTCATAGGGGACCCACGGCAGCATGGAGACCCCAGCCCCAGACAGGGGGGCAACGAAAAGCCCCAGAGAGGGGGGCAGCGACTGACAAGCACCAGGGAGGCACAGTGCGAGACAGGGCTGCAGAGAGCCTGAGCGCTCAGCAAGGAGCAGCGCGAGACCAAAGAATGTCTATTCCATCTGCGAGGCTTGTGGCGTGGTAAAGCGGTGTTTGGAGCCACGCATAGCCTATAAGGTTAGGGTGCCCTGAAATACCCCTCATAACATCTGTTCTGAAGCAAGAACCATCAGGGATCCGGGAGTCCACGGGGTCCGAACGTACAGCAAACCATGTCCAAGGTGACAGAAAGGCAGCCTCCCTGATATAGCTATTTTCATTAAAGACGTGGTGGGCTAGAATTAAGGGTGCCCTTATGGGCCAGCTTGGCATGGTAAGGGAGCCTTAGGGAAGATCACGGCAAACCTGAGGACCCCACATGGTTACAGTGGTGAACTGGCTGGGTTTGTCCATGGTCCACAGTAGTGCCCATAGAGTCTCAGTGTCCACGGGTGGGTGACAGTCAGGCTGTGAGGGAGTGGGTGGATAGACGGATGGAAGCAGTGGTGGACACACAAGGGTGCAGGTCCTGGCACATGGCTCTCATTCTCACTTCAGAGGCTTGGGGCTTTTGCTCCTGCATCACGTGTCCTCCACTGGTCCTCTCATTACTTTCTATTATGCAGAGATTTAACTGCTTAAGAACAAGCATAAGCAGAACTGTTCTAATATTGGAACCAAAACCATATGCCAGGATCAAATCCAATACTCTAATGCAAACACTCCCCTATCCACCTAAATTGAAATGTCATATTTAAGGTTTTAAAGAAGAAAGTGGAGTGCTATTAAAATATTTTAGGCAAGATTTTGCTTCCTGGTTTACATCCACACACATAACTGACTCTTATTCTTATTTTCTTCACAGGTGTATACAGCTCAGCAGCTTTACCTGATAAGCCTTAGTTGGCTTCATTTACCCCTGAGTGTACTGTCCTTTCTCTCTCCCTTCCCCCAAACACTAGAATTTTTGCGTATTTGTAACTGCTCATAATGACTGCCCAGCTGGGGGTGTGATTTTCCCCGCCTAGCTCAGGTAAATTTCTCTACTTCATTGCTACAAGACAAATAACAGCTGACTAGAAATGCACCTTAGAGAAAAATGGTACAGTACAAAGACCCAATCTGCTCCACTTGAAATCAAGGAAAAATTATCCCAATGTCATATTTAAGTATTACAACATTTCAACAACTTGCATGTGACTGAAGGACTGCATGATAAACTTTAAAAATATAAAAACACAATCCCTGCCACAAAGTTCACTGCACTATCCATTTGATCACTTCAGAACACACACAATGGGAGTGTTATTGTCCTGAGTGGAAATAAGCAATGCCTTTGAAAACCTTCAAACAATTTCTTGGCAAAAGGGTATTGCCCTGGCACTTCAGATGGCGGCTCCACTTCCAGTTCTCCAGGCACATAATGCCTCCTATTGGCCCTTAATGTTAGGGCACCAGCTAACTATGCAATTAAAAAAGAACTGATGGTGTACTGATACAGAACCAAATACCTGGTGATCCTAAGTCATCCTTTCCACGGTATGAGCCAGCAAATGGCACAACCTGGTTGCTTCCACTTGGGCTTCAGGAGGGTGATCCTGTTTGTTTCTTGGCTTCCAAATTGTACAGATTTTAGGAAATACACTGGGTTCACAAGGGGAAATAAAACCACTGTTTCTTTGGCAGCAAATTGGGAAGTTGGGGGAAGAGTTTCCTTTCCTCCCACTGAAGAAAGTGCGGGGTTTCCTCAGGGGAACATCATAGACAGTGTATCTCAGAAGGTTTGGGTTTTTTTGACTGCTCCGTGGCTCTAAGAAAGGAACACTACATTAAGGCTAGCAAGACCATTGGATATTATTATTCATATAGTCAGGAAAAGTGACAACTGTAAAACCATGTGAGAGCTTGATAAAAAAGCTAGCTACGTCTATGTGACTCCTAGCAACATACTTCAAAATCTGTAACTAGCTGTCTGAACTAGCTATCAAGTGCACATGGTTCCAAACCATTACTCAAGTGACCAGAGTTATTAGAAATTGGCTTTAAGGCAAGAGAATAGAGAAACACTCTCTGATTCTTTATGGGCTATTGAATGCATACAAGGTTTCTGGGACTTCTTGTCTGTGAGCTGGACTCACAGGCTTCTGGTCCTGCATCCCGTATTGAGCACAGGCAGCGTAAGAGCTCACAGTCTACATTTTACACATGTATTTGGCTTCCCCAGACAAGTCAGAAAGTAGTGATGCTCTATATTAGTATGCATAGGTGTGCTGATGTACATTTTGGGCATGCTCAAGTATATATTTTACTTCCATTAGGAACATTTCCTATTGCCAGAAAGCTGTGCAGATAAATCAATTCTCAAGACAGGTTAACTGTGAGCAAAGGCAAAATAACACCTGGCCCACATTCAGCATTTGCTCAACTGTACCTATTACAACATGCAACAAGAGAAATCATCAGTAAGAAGTTTTCTTTGTGTGTCTGGATCTATGCTAACTGGAGAGAGGATGCATGCAGGCCTGGGGACAGAGGCTTTGCTGAATCTTGTTAGTGATACCCCAGGTGTGGGGCCAGCCTGGTGCTTGGGCAAACCACACAAGGCATGGCTAAGGATAGAGCACCACCCTGGGAGGGGGCTAACTGGGGTGCTGCAATGCTCCAAGGAAACCTGGCACAATGTGATCTACCATAAGTTGTGACAGGATGTGGTTCATTACAGTGCTCTAACTTGCAGCGCTGAAGTCTGATACCATATCCATGCAGGGTTATTTTAGAGTTATTGACAATTCCTCTGTCAATCTCCCCTTCTAAATGCCATACCACAAGCAGAAATACAGCCCCTTTGGATTGTTTACCATTTCTTTCCACTTCCAGCTTCTTGACTTGAATGTCCCCATTCTCCTTATGAATCACAGTTTAGAATGAGGACTATTTGGTTTCAGGTTCCCCTACTTTCTGCTGAATTTGAAGTGCCAAGTTTAGTTTAAAGTGATTGCTCCAACACAGTGCGCTATTAGTTTAATGCAAAATTTGACTAGCCGTAGAAAATATGTAACAGATAAGCAGTGTAAAAATGAATGTCTGTGTATGGTGTATATTATACTACCCATATACACAGAATAATAGTGCATATAGCCAGCCAATTTATGATTGATCCTGAAAGCTTGGATAGATTAGTTGTAGAAAGTGAAGGATGTTTTCTTGGCACGAATAGGCTTCAGATATGATGTGGATACCACTTACCATTAAATAATGCTCATATGATTCCCGTTTTCAAGCATTTCACAATCTGCTGTTCAATGTGACATCCTGGATGAAACAAATGACTTGATTAAAGACTTATTAACATTGAAACAGGATTGACTTGATGAATCCTGACAGGCTGTACTGTACATGTCACACTGCATCACAGCTAAAAACAAAGATAGTGTCCTTACCTCAGAAAGCAGCTACAACTTAGGGAAGCAGCCACCTCCCAATGCAGTAAATAAAGCAAGAATCTGATTCTAGTGGGCAGCAAATCCAGCTCCAGGATTTCCCTCCAAGTACACAGTGGTACATGCAATATATATTATTATTCTTCCCTGCAGTCAGTGAATATTATGCTTACTTATCGATGAAAGATAGCCAAACCTCTTACAAAATTATGAGGGAAAACCTTCTTCCTTTCTCTAAGTTTAGGTCACTGTCTCAAAGATGTCAGACCCCAGGGGCTGGCTACCAAAAGGATCCTGACAGAATGACTTGTGATATAACCAGTTGGGAAATACTTCCATAAGCAGGCAAGTTTTGCACTATTTTAAATGTGCAAAGATCATCAGCAGTTTTATAACCCATTGGTCAACGTGTGTTACATGACATCCTGCTTGCCCAGGCCTTGGAGAAAAAGAATCTGTTACAACTCCTAGCTACAGAACCTGTCTCTAGCTCCAATTGCAGAGAATATTCAAAGACACCCATTTCAACCCCTGATATGTTGGCCATAACAGTGGCTGTCACAGCAGTGGTGGTGGCCCTGATATGCATAAACTGCGCCACATAAAATATGTGTTTTACTCCTAAATCCCAGTGATGCTTTTGAAAATCCCACCTTAGATGTATTATGAAGAAAGAGAGAGAGTGAGCTAAATACTGAACAGAAGAAAGGGAGAAGGATGAGGGATTGAAGCACATAGACTTATTGTCCAGCTACCACTAGTCATACAGCTAATGTTTGCACTAAAGAGAGAACTATATGATATCCCCGAAGGTCTCTGTCGTTGTCCAGCTGAAAAGGAGGTATGTTAAGAAGGTGTTTTATCATTCTTAGCCCGAGAAGGTTTTGATCCAATCTGTCCTATGGCGCTGATGGGCTGAGACACACACAAGGTTTTAAGCCAAGTTGTTTTGTAGTCAGTGGCTTGTTGTCAGGGTGTCATTTTTTCCCTGGGAGGTCACAATACCAAGCAGTCTGGCAGAGAATGAATAAAAATGTCATCTGCACTCACTCTAGCCTAATCTTTAAGGGCATATTAAGTATTGTTCTCTCTGTGATACACTTCTACTTGAACCCACAGCCACATTACAAAATGCCTCCCACGGACCCACTGGTCAGTCTTCCAACCTTAATAGGTTGGAACTTGCATTGCACCATCGTTTATTTTATAGCAGTGATTAAAAATGGGTTTATATTTTTTTTCACCAGCTGGATTGGTTGGTTTTTTTAGATTTTTTTTTTTACTACTGGAGATTTCTCTCTCCCTTGCTCCAAAAATACTATACCACCAGGCAACATGAGGAGAATTAGGAAATATGCCTGAGAGATGTACGAGAACATTTGATTTGCATGTTACCTCAAACCCAAAAGAAAGGATGCTTCAGGAGACAGCTGTAAAGCCAAACGCCCTCAAGAAGATTTTGAATTTTGGCTTCAAAAGATAGAAAAATTCAACAGACATAAGTACACATGTACAAAAACTGGGGAAAGAATAGAACTTCAAAGCACAAGAAGCTCTTTACAAAAACTATTGCCCTGATTTTTAACATGGAACGTGCCTAACTTTCATCACCATTTTCTATATCTGAGCACACTAATGAAATGATTGTGTGCTTAAAGTGGCTCATTTTCAGCCATGACACAGAACGGCGTGCAACAACGAACACTCCTTTAAGGGCATGAGCATGCCTGTTGGCTTAAATGGGTCTGTTCCCATGCCTAAAGTTAAGCATGTGCTTCTTTGCTCTGTTGGACAGGTGCCTGCAGGTCTAACCAGCCATGTCAAGCTCAATTATGCAATCTGGGCCCCTGGTTATAATAAACATATAAGTAAAGCAGACAGACAAGCACACATAAAAACATCTTATTTTCTTGCAATTAAATCTCAAAACAGGTTTATTTCACAAGTTGCTGACTGTCACCTGGTTGCCTCCAACATCTAATGGCAGCAGTGAAAAATAGAGGCACAGGGAAAGAACTTAAAAGCTTGCAAGACTGGGGCTAATTTTAACTCCCATAGAAGTCCATTGAAAAGACTACCCAGTGACCAGATCAGCGGTTGGATGAGATCTTCATTACTTGACCAAAGTCACAGAGAGAGTAGTAGACACAAGAACAGAACTCAAGAGTCCCAGTCTAATGAATAAGATAAGATCACGTAAGGACTACATCTCAGTAATCTGTGCAGGCATTAATGATCACTGTTATTATGGTACAGCTATGGGTGAGATGCAATCCTGAGCTTAGCTTTGTAGAAACAAATCCTGTGTCTAGATTTTCCTGCTTCAGGAGACATTGGGAAGGATGTATACAAGTTCGTACAATGCATCATGTGGAGAAACTTTAAGGATCACACATGACAAAGTACAACTGTGTTAAATGGGTTAATATCACCCTCACCTCAGCGAGAGCATAAAGTCTTGAGCTATTGATCTGAGCTGAGCAGAGTCCCCTGGTATTTAAAAATACTGTCTTAAACAGTTCACAGCTTCTTGTTTCCCATTGCCCATTAGAACATTGTGGAGGCTGATTGATATGGCTAAAAGTGTGTTTGTAAGCTTTTCCCTTGGCAGTTAGCTGAGGATTTACTCTGATGAGGTCCAAAATGTGAGAAAAATTTCATTAAGAATTTCTGTCTCAAAGGCTTCACTATTGAATTGTTCACATAAGCCTTCAGAAACATCCAAACAATGTAGCCAGAACATCCTCTGGCACAACTGTGTTTTAATTCCAGATGGCTGCATATCTTAAAGATTCAACCCACTCCCTTCTCCACATCATTTCAGTTGAATTGACTTGCCATAATGCAACACTGAAGCTATTCCTTCCATAGAGATGGGTAAGGTGGGACTGAAAATACACAGAACCACACAGCTGGATTCAACATCTGAGGTGCACTGCATAAAACATGCATATGATATATCACTTAAAAGGGGTTGATGAAGAGATCACTGTAAAGTTTCCATTTCACAGCACTAAAATCTTAGATTTACTTATTAAATTTCACTGGGGCCTCAGGCAATTGACCAGAATACTAGTGTAACTAGTGCTTTTTGCTTTGCTTACTACTATTGACACCGAGCCATATCTTACAAAGGGAAATTGAAAACCCTGATACTTCACTCTTGGCTAACCATTCTTTCTACCCCTGGCATTCAGAATAAAACTGACATCATTACATTTCTGGAACATGGAACAAAAGGGAAAATAATATTCCCACTTTAAGCACCTGATCCAAAGGCCAACAGAGACCCTGGATAGATTCCCATTAACTTCAGTGAACATTAGGTCAGGCCCTAAGTGAACACAGATGCAGGTGGAAGGATTTTATTCTCTGTGGCCTGCCTGGATTCTTTGTTCCCTCTGTTCATTTTTACTTGTCCCATCCACAGATACATGGTACCACCAGATGGGCTGACAATCTGGAGATGGCCTTGAGAAATGAGATACTCAGTGCAAGAAAAGCAGCTCTAGCTGGCAGCAGAGGATCAGTACATCACAAAGTGGACAAAGGAACAAAGACCACAGTGGTGGTTTAAATCTGCCTTTAGTTTGTACCACCTCCACCAACTCCACCAGCAAGCCTGTTTTCACCCAAGGTTGAGGATGTGGTGCATTGTTGCAGTGCCATGAAGAAAAGCCAAGAAACTTGCATATATAGTGACCAATAAGCAGGTTGCCTTTACTTAGTGGTTCTTCTCCACCCACAAATTCATGGTGAATAACGTGGTACCTTTCAGCATTTACCAGTTTTAGGTATTTTGTTTGTCCAATCACAGAACAGAAACAATACCATGAGACTCAGGCAATTAGGCATGTCTTTCAAACAGGCAGTGATCCTGAAAAGTCCTAAAGTACAAGTTTAATTTTAACTCTGACTTTGGTAAGACTGCAGGTGGTCCTCACCTTACGGCGTTTTGACTTAGGCGTTTCGAGCACTTGCAGTGCTCTGCCATTTACACCCATGTTATTACTTACGGTGCTGGATCCTCACACTTACAGCACTACAGGGAAATTTACAATGAGAAAAAGATGGCAGCAAAACAAACATCCCTGGATCTGTTTCTCAAAAAGCCACGAAGTGGCCCTAGTCTCTCCAAAATCTCCCCAAAGAAGCCCTTCTGAATTCCATGACCCTGATGAAGGTGTTCCTTCACCTTCAGATTAAACAAAATTGTATGTGATTAGTTACTGTATTGCCTTGTTTAATCAACTTTTATACAGTACACTTTAGAAAGCTTTGCACTGTACAGTGTATATCATTTATAGTTGATTAAATAGTTGATTTAAATATGGAGTTTATGATCATTTCTAAAAGAGTTGGGCATCAGGCCCTTGGTAAGGAACGTAACATTGTTTCTATGGGAAAATCAGGTTCAGATTACATCGTTTCAATTTACAGCACCTTTTCCAGGAATGTAACCTGCCGTAAGCGCGAGGACTGCCTGTACTTGCATGGCTCAAGTTAAGCATAGGTTTAAGACAGTGCTGGATTAAGGCCAGAATGATTTATCTCTAATTTAAGTTATTTTGTATTATTATTAATTTATTATTACAAACAACTCTTAACTTTTTCATGCAAATTATTCACCAACAGCTATTTACAGAAATCAGGTTAATGATTCTAAAGAACTAGATCAACAACCATGTTATCCACCGTGTATCAGATGAGCTGGTCTTGTTGCTACTTTGCATCATAGGAGTGATACTGAGAGTTTATCATTTGTGAATAACTTAGCAATAATTTGAGAAAAGTACTAAACAACTGAACAACCGAATGTCAAGTACAAGAAAGAAATAATAGCAACAATATTCAGATATGCAGAACAGGGTGATTGGATTCTAAGCATTCCTTTTCTGTTTTTTTAAACACAAAGATTCCTGTTCTTGTTTTAATGTTTAGGACCAGATGTTGACATTCAAAACCCTTTGTTTTAAGTTAAATTACTATTATTGGATAAAGTTACAGAAGACAAGTGGATATGACTTTCTTTGAAATTTTTCCTCTCATTTTTTTAAACCCACAGGCATTTCAGATGTTCAGGAACTGTGGTTCTGACACATCTGTATTTTTATTTAATTAGCTGTTTCTTAAATGAGATTAAAAAATGGTATGTAGGGTCTTTCAGCCCAAATACCTGTAGCTGGAATTAGAAACTTAGTAGCTGCCGCTACTTGTGTTCCCAGGCTTTTTTGGAGTGGGGAAAGTAAAGCTCTGACAGTGAAATTCTGGCAATCTCATCAAAAATGTTATCACGGACTCTGCAGATTTCAATGACTTTCCTGTCTGTCAAAATTTTTAAATTTATTTTTTCACTTTATTTTAAGGCTAGCTCCAACAGGAAAAAAATAATAGAACAGTGAGAATTTCCTGTGACAATATTACCGAAAAACCATAACATAAAATAAACCCAGACAAAGCCTTGTATGAAGCTGAAATAAGGACTGAGATGTCCCAGTTGCCGCATGGGTCAAGTGTCCTTCTTATAGTTCAGTACTGGAAACGTGCCCAGCTTTTGTAAGAGGTCCCAAAGCCACGGTGGAAGGCTCAGGATGTTGACTGGCCCTGGGCTACATACTTAGCTGTTGGAGAATCAATGACCTTTGTTCCTGACGCAAGTTTTTTTGGATTTCTCCAGAGTTCTGCATTCTCACTGAAGAGAAGAAAGGGCTCTAAAGTTCAGGTTTGCAGCCTGACATTTCCATGTCAGATTTGATTCACAGACCTAATCTTGTTTTTATAAATGTGGTGAATTTAGCATTCATAGAAGATTTGATGTGAATGACAGTATCAGGAAACTGTACTGTGTTTAACCACAGCACAGGTATCATGTGGGCTGTGGCAGCCCCACCAGTATGTCTCAATCCTAACCTGATGAGATCATTATAGGGTGACAGGTGGTTCTGAGTCATGTCTTCCCAATCTTTGGCTCTTCTGTTGAGAGTCCTAACAAAAATGATAATTGGCACCCAGTTTGGCAGTGGTGTTGTGACATCATTGCATATTTTCTAAAAAGCATTTAAAGGTTTTCAGTTCATTTTATGCAGGCCACCAAATGTATCCATCAGCTGTTGGTTCATTCTCACCACTGTAAAGCAGAAGAGGAGATGTGAAAATGAAACACTCCATAATGTCATTACTAATACCCTGCATTATTATACTCCTACCTATAAAACATTTTTTCCTTAATTTTTATGGATCATGGAACATTTAGAGCCACCTGACAGAGGAGGTCATTGACAAATTGTGACCCTGGTAGAAAACACAATTCTCTTCACTTTTCCAGAAACAAGTAAAACCTGTGTTCATTAACAGCTAGATCATTGCTTGCAGATTCATCTGTGCCAAAGGAAGAAAAGTAGAAAAGAGATTTGGGGTGCTACTGATGTTTGATCTTCCTTATTTTTATTATTATTTGTTAGGGCTGTGTGAAGCTTCGGTCCCTGATTTAATTCGGCAGAGATTTGGCCTGATTCAGTGTCCAAATCTCCAAATCAAATCAGAGGACCCTTTAATCTCTCCAAATTGAATTAGAGCCCTCTGAATTGATTTGGAGAGATTCGGAAAGATTCAGCGATTCAGACACAGACACAGCTATAAATGTTTTTTCTACATACCTCTAGGTAGCAGGCAGCTTGTGAACACTGCGATGGGGGGGTGCATGAAGTGTCCCACAGAAATATGGGGGGCTCCGCAGTTTGCTCATCTGCTGACCCAGAAGTGGACCAGAAGTACCTCTGATCCACTTCTGGGTCTGCTGGAGAGCTCAGCAACAGGTGCCTCCTGGGTCTGGGGGTCACCTGGGGTCCCCTCACAGCCCATTACTGAGTGGAGGGGATGAACTTCTGGTCCACTTCTGGGTTCACCGCTGAGCATGTGGAGGGCCCCCCTACACTCCAGTGGGAAGCTGCATCTGCCCCAACATTGCAGCATTCACAAGCTTCGCCTGGTACCTCAAGGTATGTAGAAAAAACATTTAAAGCTGTGTCTATGTCCAAATCAGCATTGCATCTTCAGTTTTGGATTCAGCCGAAGCGAATCGGTGACAGTGATACGAATCAATTAATCGAATCACTGCTGCCAATTCGGGCTGAATCCAAATCTGAATTGAATAGGGCCTGTCTTGCACACCCCTATTATTTGTACTACCATAGGGAATTAGGAACCCTTATCATGGACTAGAAAACCACTGTGCTTAGCTCAATAGAAGCATTAAACCGATGGTCTGCACTACAAGGAGGTTACAGTCTATGACAAAAGACAACGACTGACATAATACCAACAATACATAGAAACAGTGAAACAAAATAACTCAACACTATAGGCAGGGGTCTTCATACACAACCAGCCTAACTCTCATCAAAGTTTATAGACATTGTAGAAAAGGAGAGTTTTAAGGAATTCCCATGGAAGACAGTTTTACTAGGCTGAATTAAAAATTGGGATGATTTCCCTGCCTCTGCTTTCTCTTGAAAAATCATTTCTCCCAGGGATTATTCCTGAGTCTCCCAAAAATACTACGCAAAAAAAGTGTAACTTTAGAATGGAACAGATTGTTGGGTATTTAAAAGGCACGTTGCTGGGTATTTAAAATGTTTGTTAGTCCACCCTCTCACCTCTTTATGATTTTCAAACACCCTTTTTTCACTTGCATTTCACCAGTGGGAAAAAGGATAAACGTTTCCAGAAAATGCACTTATGCAGCATTTATCTCCCTGCCCCCTCCTCTTTTCTACACCACCTAGACATCATCAGGACATGGGGGAGGGGAGCAAGTGTTTTCTTGGATCCTTTAGTTAAACTATTTGTAGTGCATGAAAGGAATGAAACAATGGCTGCCGAAGAAAATGGGAATGCTTGCATATACCTCTATGCACATGGGATCAGGGGATAACTACTCACAATTTGTTCCTCTATTTCCATTTGTTTAGCTATTGCCCCACTCTGCAAAAAAAAAAAAAAATCAAGTTCACCTTTGGTTTTATTTTAGATTAAAGGGCAGACCATTTACAATGATCCTTGACCCATAATAAACTAGCTTCCCTTGCAAGTTGCAAGAGTTTCACTGATGTACAAGAGGTAATTACAAGGTTGGTGTAAAATGCTCATATGACTTCCAAAGCACACATATCAGGCATACAGAGGGTGTAAAATTATCACTTACTTAATGCATAATGATCCTGTCTCTCATAATTTTTTGGCAGCAGCCTTGTGTCCAGTTGCATTTCAATGCTACCTCTGCTTTTAGCATCACAGTAAGCGTTCCCTTTAATTATGATATAATTTAGGTGTGTTTTTAATTATCCTCATTAAGGGACTGATTTTTACCTGCTGAGATAGAGAAGCATAAACATGAGAAATAATTATTCCAACCTTTTCACTGGTTGCAGATACCAAGCACTTTGTATTTAAAACTATTGTTTATTGTACGATGATCTGTTTTAGAATGACTTAAGTTCAACTGTACATTAAGTCAACTATGGTTTACAAAAAAGTGGGTTTTTTTTAAATAAAAAAGACTATATTATTCAAACTGATGTCAAATACTGATCTAAAATCAGCAAAAATTCAAAAAATCTATAGTATAACATCCTATTGTGCTTGAATATTGCAGTAGTCTTGGAATAACAGGATTTGTGTGCTGTAGTAACATAGGACAATTGAAGGTGAGAATTCCAATTTTTATTTTGACAACACAAAACTTTGGGGATATTGGGGTGGAAGTGAGGGGTAGGGTAGGGGATATGGGTTTGCAGCTAAGGTATAAAAGCAGACTCAGCACTTTTTGAATAGAACTGATTTTTTTTTTTCATGAAAATATTGCTTAAACCAAAAATTGTGATTTTCATTTTGGTCATTTTTGTCCTGGCTTTTGACAAAAAATGAAAAACTGGATATTTGTATTATTCTTATTCTTTTTTTAAAAAACTAACAATAGTTCTCAATGTCCTTGGCGTTTCCATTTAAGATTTTCCTTAAAAATATATAATGATTCTCATGAGAAAATTCTAAATATGTGAACATTTTTCCGAATGCCTTGTGAAAAACATTTGGCATTTTTCAATTCTCTATAGTTCTGAGATCTATACCTGATTCTGTTACAGAGTTCCTATGTGATACTGCCCCATCTCTCAACTTTTCTGTGCCTCTGTTCTTCAATGTATAAAGGGAAATCATTAGTTTTTTCTGGATTTTTTTTCAAGGATTTTTTTTTCCCCATTAGAAAAATGTTGAGTTTATAAAAAATACTTTTTTTAAAGATACCAGGTTTGACAAACTGTTGGCTGGGAAGGTTTCTCAAGACTTGGATGGAATTTTGGCATTATAAAAAAAATATATATTTAACAAGCCTCTGCTTTTGGACACTTAATTGACTGGGTTTTGATTTCATTTGCAAAATTGGATTTCTACTTTTCAGTTGCAAACACCACATTTATGCACACAAGTTACAGGTCTGCATAGATATGGATAACGAGAAAGGTCCCATGCTGTTTCCACCAGGCTTGGTTACTTCTTCACCCAAGTGGAAGAATTAAGAAAAACACTCAGTTTTTAATTGATGAATGTCCATCTATGAAAACATTTCCAACCCCACTCCCCCATTCTGCTATTTCAGCCATGGACAAAATGGCAGGATTTCTGCCAGCACTAGCACAGCTGTCAAAATCTCACCCTTGGAAAGAATCCCATATCAACATGTTTTGCCCCAGCCAAAAGGATCTAACTTTGCAGAATTATTTTGAGACGGTAAAGAGTTATTTCTGTAGGGCTCCAGGATTGCTCACATGGGACAGACTAAGACCAACACAGGCTGGAGCCTGAAGCATTAAAGACAATGGGAGTTGTGATGCTCACACCAGTTAGACCATAATCCGAAGCCATTTAGGCATGAAGTTATCATTACCAGGGCTAAGGTAAAGGGAAACAGGCTTATTTTGGTTTGGGAGACAACAAGTGAGAGGGGAAATATGGCAGTAATTTTAGACTTGAAAACGTCCACCATCTGAACATCTCAGGCCCTTTCAGCTTTGATTTTCAAATGCAGGTTGGAGCTCAAACACAAATAGATTTGGGCTTCTAAATGCTCTGAGGCCTACTTGGAAATCTCAGTCTTAAGGGCCAAACTAGACCTGTCTCCTATGTAGTGCTAAAGACACAAGAAAAGAAATCTTCTTCTCTTCTGGTTCCTCACATGCCAGACCAAGGAGCAGAGACAGTTACGCTCCCCTAACCATCCCACGCACCTCTGAGCCATAAGCTGCCAAAGTGCAGACAGGGGAAGAAATGATAAGACTTTGGCCCTGTCTTCCTTTCCTCACTGATACACTGGGGTGGCTTTCCATAAAATAGGGGTACACCTTAAACGGTGGGACAGCCACTTAATTCTCCTCCTGTGGAGAGGCATTCAGAAAGGAGCTATTCCTGCTAAGGCCCAGTCCCTCCCTTAGCTTCCCCAGTACAAACCACCAGAACTTTACAGTCCCAGATTACCCCATTAGGAGGTAACACGGCATTTGCACATTGACTTTAATTCTGTGGGGGCTAAGCATTTTTTACAGGAGTGCCACCACCTCTGAGTGCCATTCTGATCCCCTTCCCTTGCTGTTCTGCTTTCCGCATCCTGGCCCATGCTCCCTGCTCAGTTTGCTGCTCTGCTTTCTGCTTCTTGCACTATTTGCTGCTGTGCTGTCCGTCCTCTGCCCAGTCTGCCGTGCACCACACACAGAGGCTGGCTGGGCCACTTGTGGCACACATGAAGCAGGTTGGCCATCAGATGTAATTCATGATTCATAGCCATCTTTGTTGCAGGGATTTTTTTCAGGAGTGGGGTAAACTGAGGCTTGGAGAGAATAAGTGACTCAGCCAAAGTCACTGACTGAGGCAGTGGCAAAGCTGGAAATGGAGCCTTGGTGACTTCTAATCTCTCTCAGATCACTAAGCAATGATCCTTTCCATTTTCTCACCTATAAAATCAAGGCAAAGGTGATCTTTAACTATTTCCTTTTTTATTGCATGGTTTTACCTGAAAGGAAAACTTAGAGCCATGCAGGTTGGGGAGATGGGACAGGATGAGACTAAAGGAAGGGGAAAGTATTCCAGCAGTTGTGGGGGCAGAGCAGGGGGGCGAGATCAGAAACAACAATCATTATCCCCTTTACTGGAAACTGTGTACATGAATGGCAAAATTTACTAGCTGTTCCAGAGCTTTATGAGATTTACAAGGCTTAAGAAAAAATTTACTAGGCAGACATAAAACTTCAGTGGTTTGAAATGGAAACGTTTGCTAGGGATCAGCTAGTTTTGACTGAGGCCCTGTCTGAGGCAGGGAGGCCTCCATCTCTAAACCTGACACTGAAATCTCTTCTGTCTGGACCTTGCGACGACAGTCAAGGATCGTGTGTGACTACATGTGAAGAGTGCTCACTACAAAACACGCAACGGCCAGGCTTAGCCCTAGCATAAAGAGAACGCCATTACATTTACTTCACAGTATTATGGTCTCTTATACCAGGCCTGAATTTAGCCCGTGGAATACTAATGATTAAAATCATATCAAAGTCTAACAGTAAAGACAACAAAATGCTCTGGACATGTTTTCCACCACCCCCCCCCCCGCTTCAGAAGCCTAAAACCACATTGCGCACAGCTTTTAATGAGGCTATTAAGCTTCAACTTAACGGCCTCCGAACCGTGCTCATCATCCACTTAGCACAATATCCCCTACAGTGACTCGCAGGGCATGTTGGGATAGGTTGGCCAATGGTTAACACCTTTGCATTTGCCAGCATTTGTTCCTGGCTCTAGAACAAAGATAAAGCTGTGGTGAAGATTTCCAAAGGGCACGTGCCAGGGGGGGTTTGCAAACACTGCTAATTAGCTTATCACAGGGTCGTCTCTCCCACACTCCCTGCACCACCTCGCTAGGATGGGTTAATTACAGCAGGTTCTGTTATGATTCTCACCTAGCAGCTAACAACTGCTCCATTTGCAATTATTTTCAACATGAGTAGTTAGATATTAATAGATAAGGGCTCCTTCTACTCCTGCTGCCCCAAATTATTGGCAGCTGAGCTAGAAAGGAGATTTTTTTTCCCCTGTGTTTTATTTTAATGTTTGCACAGGGCAGACTTTTCCTTCCATCTGTTCCTTTCCTGTATGGTTTACCTGACTGGCAGATACTCCTCTATCCCAGTCTGCCACCCCCAGCCCATAATCCTTTTAACTGGGATTATCTCAAATCTGTTGTAATTGAAAATATCAAACAGTATATTCCAGTAGTCATGGTACTACTTTTTTTTAAATTCTAGAGACTGAAAATGGGGGTATTGATGTCATTACAGGACTTGCTATAGCGGATCAAATCACTTGCCCCAAATCCTACTGCCAGCTGCCGGCTACTACATAATTCTTCAGAGAAATGAGACGATCTGAAAATGCATTTGTCATTATTATACCGTATTCTTGCTCCTCTCGTTTTCAGAAGTCGGGGATCCTAGCCAGGGATCATTTATATAATGAAACATGGCATTTGACTAGCTTTGCTGGTCCTATCAAGCAAATCAACAGGTAGACTCTGTGTTATATAAAGTAGAATTGGCTTTTTAAAGTTAACACCCACCTTGCCTTTCGAGTATTCTTTACTACAGAAACCTGTGAACCCCCCAGACCCTGAAAGCTCAAGGGATGGCACACTTATTCAGGGAGGCTCTTCTTTTTTCTTTTTAAACAGATTTAACTTGGCAACTAGGTTTTCAAATGTAACGAGTCTGTCGACTTATTTGTACTTTGGGACTATTGTGAGAAGCTAGTAGCATCCAGCAGAGACCAGTGGATGAGTCAAATGAAATTTCTACTAGGATTAACAAAATAGCATTACTTCAGGAAACTGGCACACCCTGAGTGATGATGTGTGATAAACAAATAAATAAATGGGTTTAGATTAAAGTAATCTGTTGCGTGCCTTGCAGCCTCATCATTGTTCATCTCATAGAGCTACTGTCTGGGGTAAGGATTATTATATTCTGGTCTTCACCCACTAACTCATTGTGTGACTTCAAGCAAATCTGTTTTGTCATCAAGGGAAACAGTTCTCATTAAGCTGGTCCAATAACAGTCTCCTTATTGAAATACATGAAAAAAAGGAATGCACCCAGACTCAATCTTTCTGCAAGATCCTATTTGCCCAGGACTCTGATTTCCTCTCTTCTTCTGGCCAGGATCCTTTAAAAGACAGTTTTCTGTTAATGAAATAGTATTAGAACTAGGCAAGTTATGTGTAGGGAATAATTCATTCATATAACAACAGCAGCAATAAATCATGATTAGTGTTGTCTTGTTGTTGCTGTTATTATTGTTACTGTTGTTGTTATTATTAGAGTAGATCCTAGAAGTCCAACCAAGATCAGGACCCTATTATGCCAGATATTGCATAAACTCAAAAAGAATTGAGAGTTTATCATTTAAGCCCCTTTTTGTATTCCACAGTTGTCCACAGAAGGACTGATTTTTCACATTTGTTTGTATTAAAAATTCTCAGACGAATCCTTTAGGCGAACACAATTGAGCCTATGGATCGCTTGCAAACTATTCACATTGATTATTGATCCAAATGCCATTCATGATTCATTATGTGTGCTGCATGGTTGGTCACCTAAATTACTTGGAATCGTTTCTGTTTCCTAGTTGAAGAAATGATATTTTTATAATCAGGAGAAGTACTTGAATAATATTCTTGTATGTAAACAACTATTTCCATGAGTATTTCTCCTGCTTTCTCTCTTAGGGAATATTCATAGTAGGAGGTTTTTCTTTTGTATGAATGGTTCCAAAAAGTGAATATAAGTTATTTCATGTCTTTTTCTGTATGTTCTCCCTATTCTTGTTAAGCAATACTTTGTTTTTGCAAGCATCCTATTTATTTGTCAAAGAACCCCTCCCAGAGCAAAGTTCTATTCAGCTAAGCTATTCTATTAGCCCGGGAAGTCTGCTGCTTCCCGGGG
>NW_017728922.1:6807734-6871277 GCF_001723895.1 Crocodylus porosus
ATAATTTCATCTGGATATGCCACAGATTACAGAGTACAGTGCATATTTTGCATATATTTCTCAGTGAAAGTTTGGTCAGGTTTGTTTCAGAATTTTTAATTTTTGCATTAAAAATATCAAACTCAAAATAAAACTCGATCATGTTACAGTGTTTGTAGGAAGCTGTATCATCACTGTCCATATGTAACTTATTAACTAATGGGTTGTAATGTGCAAGTAACAAAAATCTTCTAGGAAGCTGAGAAATGGTGTGCTTGGAAATAGCAGGTCAAAATGGAGTAACATATCTTTCAAAATCATTCCTTGGTTACTACCTTTTAATAATGATGAACAGAATTATAATCTCATTGGCCCACAATCTATGACACTGTATCCACAGCTGAAATGGAGTTGCATCTTAGGTTACTGTGATTTACTATATTGT
Organism: Crocodylus porosus; assembly: GCF_001723895.1. Lineage (NCBI taxonomy): Eukaryota > Metazoa > Chordata > Crocodylia > Crocodylidae > Crocodylus > Crocodylus porosus. Next base: position 6,808,159 of record NW_017728922.1, read on the forward strand.
TGTGTACCAGAACCTATTCAGGTTGAAAACTGCAAAGGGAACTAAGGGAGTTAGGTACTCAGCATCATTTGACTGTCTGTGGGTCACGGGCATGTACTTTTTTACACCTTCTTGTAAATCCAAACCTTTAATATTCTGAGTCATTATTGTGCATATATAAATACATTACTATAGCTGTTTTTAACAAACCAAAATACAGCTTTACAATAAGGCATTATTCTCCTATGAGGCACAGGCTGACACGGAGAAATATATTTGGATTTGAAATTAATCTCTTCCATTTTCAAATTTTCAAGATCATAGGGACGAATATAGAGGGGGGAGAAAAGACGGGGAGGAAAGGAAGGATTGTTGGTAAATGGAGACAGATACTTCATCAGTCTGAAACAGACGTCACTTGGGGAATATCTGCTTTCACACTGGTCAAGTTCAGCTTGTCTAATCTGACTTCGAAATCATTGTTCACCCCTTAAAATACCTTGGTTGTATGAGACAAGATATGAGCATTTAGGAGCTTGGTGGGGTGGAGAGAGGAAGAGAAGGAGGGAGACAGAGAGTCAACAGATCAATAAAAGCACTTTAGGATAATGGCACTACCTAGAGAAGAACAGGTCTGGATTCCAGGCCAACTCCATCACTGCCAGGAAATGTGCATTTGCATGAATGAGGTGCTTAATCCACAGCGTCACATCATAGGGCTGTTGTAAGGGGCCTCTCCCCTGCTGCTTCAAAGGTGTTTGCTTACCCACTCTTCCTCTGTCATGGTTTGCTGCTGTGTCTTAATCAGTCAGCAGTGTCAAGGTGCCCCAGCCCGAGCATAGGTGTAAGGGACTGGTCTGGAGCTTGTGGAACAGGAGAACTCAAAAGGAATAGAGAGGAGTGGAAAGGTGAATAAGGATGATGAGGAAGCGACCAGACAGAAACTGCCCCGTCTTTCTTAATCATGCTGTCCTGTTATAAGAGAACAAGGAAGACGCTAAGTGAGACAGAAAGCATCAGCCCTTGCATGGATGTTCAGGGTGTTCTGATCTATGGCTTTGGCTGGCCCTTTCTCTAACTGTAGCTAGATATGTAAATGAAAATGTTCATCATAATTTCAAATTCAAACACTGTAGAAGAACTCCAAAGCTGTGTTCCCACTGCTAATGGTGTCAGATCAGAAATTAAGGGTAAGTGAATGAAGATTCAGAATGTGACTATACAATATGCATAGTTGATTAAAATTACATTGCTATGGTATATTACTATGGTAGCATGATATGGTATATTAAATACAGAATACTATTAATGCATATGTACTTCTAGAGTTTTAAAATATACAGTTATCAGTTGCAGTTATCCCTCAAATGAGTTTTCTGAATTCACTGGGGCCTATCTTTCTGGCAAGCGTGCTATGACTTAACTGTTACACCCTCCCTGAGTGCCACTCCAATCCTCTTCTGCTGCCTGATCTGCTGCTTTTCATTTTGCTCCCTGTCCCCTTCCTTGACCTTCCACATGCCACATACAAAGGCTGCCTGTGGCACTTGTGCCACACATGCCACAGCTTGGCCACCCATCTTAATCCATCAACATTTGCCAAGCAAGCAAGTTTTTCAACAAGATGTAATAAGGAGACACCCCCAAGCGGATCCCACAACTATATTTCTAGATGATCTCATACATATGTACTACTTTACATGGATACTTAAGACAATGAGTGTCTAAGACCTCAGTAAAGGAACTGAATAAAATAAATGCCTGGTATGCAATTGCCCATGCACTCACCCACTTACTCCACTCCCTGAAAAGAAAGCGGCAGCAAGACAAAATGAGAAGTGCGTAGTAATAAAAAAAAATCTAACAGTGTTTCCCTTTAATCATCCTTTCTTAGTATCTTTCTTCATCAGCTGGAACTCCCTGTTGCTTTTTTAAAGTAAACAAAGCAGTAAAATTTAAAAAGTGACCTAAGTCATTTCTTAGGTCTGACTAATTACCAGAACTGGTCATAAATTGTCCATTTTGTGACATTTTTAATAGCCTAATTTATTCTGGACAAGATACATCTGTTTTCACAGACAGATACATGCACACAGAGCACTCAGTCTAGGGCAGGGATCATCTCTGTGGACTGAGGTGGGCAGGAGTCAGTCTTGCATTATGTTCTGGCTGATGGGGAGGTCCCAGAAGCTGAAGAGAAATAAAGATCTCAAAGGCAAAATGGCATTTAAACCAACTGTTATGTACCATTGTACATGTGTCTAGCAAAGTATCATATGAGAAGGGGCCTAGTCATATGTTAGTTTGGAAAACGTGTTTATTAACTGAATGCATACAGTCTTCCTTCTCTACTGTATGCACACAGCCCTCGGTTCCTATTATTTTTATTATTCTTAGAGACCAGCAAGGGAAAACCAGAGCCAAACAGAACAATATGCAAAGCTAAACTATATTGTATAGCTATACTACATAATTTTAATATCTTAAACATTATTTTGGACATGAGGAAAACCTCATTTTGAACTAACCAGGCAAAGCTGCTATAAGAGCTAAGTGCAAGAATGACCTAACCACCAAATGCATTTTTTTTTTATTATAATTTTTTGCCCACACATTACCTGCAGACAGAAACCAATTTCCCTGATTTTAGTTATTATTTGGAATTCAATGGTGATTTGTTTGGCTACTTTCCTTCCATAGCCCTGTGGCATGTACTCAGAATTTAGATGACCTTTACAATAAACAAAATCCTCCCCTTTTCCTTCTTGCATTTCACACAAAAAACTTTCATGTAATCTGGATCAGCATCTGGGTTTTAGAGCACTTGGAAAAATCAGCTTCAAGAGATCAAGCTCATCTCCACTGTCAGTATAGTACAGCTACTGCCCCACCACGATGAAGTGACTAATTATTCTCTAGAAGGACACCTTCTCTGGGATTCTTTATGTGGGTGAGGGATGTTAATGTAAAGGAAGAAAGACTGAGGGTATGGAATTTTTTTGCCTGATTTTTTCGTTGAGAAATTGACTGCCCTGTGACACAGCTAATGCAGCCTTTCCAAAAGCTCTGAACCCCACAAGATGCACAGAGAGGGCCACTTACCTACCATGGCCTTAATTCATCCCTGGCTTTGTGACTCCTGTGCAGAGCTGTTGATGGGGTGCTCACAGTGAGTCAGCTGCCCAGTAGCTTCCTTTAACAGGAATCCCCACTGCTAAACTAGGGAGTGGGAAAATAAATGTAATTCTGCACTGATCTCCATGAGACAAGAGAGGTGTGTTTTATGTGTCTTACTCTGCATTCAACTCTGTTGGCCTGCCCCTAATCCCCGAAGATTCCCAGCAGCAGAGAGTAGAGCTCTTTGACTCGCATCAGAAGCGGGGAGTTTACAGTGTTATAGAGGCTGATGAGCCACTCTACTGGAGGAAGGTAAGAAGACACATAACTAAGTATAGTTGTAACCGCACAATTAAAAAGCTTTTTAATAGCTGCTTACTACCAACTGATAATAGCAAGAATGCCAAGTATATTATCAGTTTCTTATTACTGACTTTTTGGTTAGCTTTGATTAAAATTTAGGTGGACAAATGATGTATCTGCCTTTAGAAGTACCTACCATATTAAATGAAGCTATTCATCTTAAGTTGCAGCAAGGGGAGTTTAGGTTAGCTATTAAAAAGTGCCATCTTACAAGGCGGGTAGTAAAGCACTGGAACAGGCTACCCAGATGGGTTATAGAATCTCCAGCCTTAGGGGTTTTTAACACCTGGTTAGACAAAACCATGGTTGGGATGATGTATTCGGGACGGTCCTGATTTTGAGCCAGGGGTTGGATTAGATGTCCTCCTGATATCCCTTCCAGCTCTATTGTCTATGATTTTACCAGTCTATTGTCTTTTTATAATTATTCATAGGGGTTTTCTCTACTTTCCATGCCCTTATCATAGCAATATAAAAGTGGCTCTCAAGTGGGAAGCCATATTAAAATGGGCCTTAACCATTATTTTAGTTCTCTTTTTACTTAAAGGCATCAGTAGTAGTACATTTTTATGTAATAGCATTTTCATCAAAACATCTTGTGTGTAAACTATATTGATGAGATGACAAATATATATTAACAATCAATTGATAAAAAGCCTGTTTTGAAATAACTCCGATGCAGGTGTGCATACTGCTAACTGTTCAAGAGCTAATTATACATACTTCATGAATTAATTTGTATTTACCATTACATTTTTCATCAACATGGCAAAAAAGAAAAATGAAAAACTGCAAAAATGTATCCAAACAGTTTGGGTTTTTTTGCCAGCTCTTTAGGGAACAAGTACTATCTTGTCTACCTCTGAAAGAAGCGGTGCTCTGATGTATGCCTTCAGAAGGTGAGATGAATCACTGTGATAACACTTTGCATCTGGGAAGAAGGCCTTCTCAAGACAAATAGAAAAAGCTCCTTCAAGACAGACATCATGTTCTCTGATGAGGGAATGTATTGTTTATGGCTGCACATCTCCATGTGTGAGCATTTCTCATTGCCGGCTGGGAAGTTTCAGAAACATACAAATTAGTATAACTTTTATTTTTCTTTTTTTGGTATGGGAGTTGTGCCTTTAAATCTATAACATATAAACTAAATAATATATCAGTTATTTGTCAGACATGCCAATGGTACTGAACGTGTGCAAAGTTTCCACTAGAGGTTTCTGTAACTTAATTTTCCTCTAGAGATTAGAGGAAGCCAGATATTCCGTTTCTTGCTGGAACCTGGCGTTTAGCCACATTGCTCTCCCTTTCTCCCCCACCCCCATTTGTCACTGTTAATCAGATGGCTGAATCTTCCCTATATTTCTCCTGTCAAGCCATTAAGGAGATACAAAAAAGGGAAAAAAAAAAAGAGGATCAGCTGAGATATAAACCAGTCTAGCTCCCAAGACACAGCTCCCCCATTTTCAAGGTTGAGATTTTGACATTACTAAACATGCTTTCAGATGTAACGAACAATAAGTACATCTTATTTTCCAGGCAGGAAAAAGCAGAAGCTGCCATTGAAACATAAAAGGTAGGAGCCTATGTAGGAAGAGGCTAATGAATACATGCCTCTTTAGTGTACTTAATATATTCAAGCTAGGTCATATTAGGCCCCCACTCACCCTCAAGGAAATGGTTTGTGTAGTTGGATGACAAGTGCCACTAGGGCTGTATAAGAATTGTCGATTTTATTTAACAGGGAGTTGTGGGAAGTGTCTAATGGTGGGAGGTACAAAAGCTCTGAGATTTTAGGGAGTTCAGAGAGAATCCCAAAATTCAAAATAAATTTTAGTAAAAGCAACCAAATTTGCTAGGTTTTACTTCAAATGATATTACACTTTGCATGTGGAATCTAACTGAAATCCCAGCTATAAACACCCCTAACGTTTTTCAGTTCCTGGAAACTTTGCTGCTGGGTCCTATTTCTACAGCAGGCCAAAACAGCCAGAGGTCAAAATGTCCTGGAACTCTGAGAAGGTTTTGTTTGTGAAGTCTGCAGCTTGGAAACCCTCACATTTCTATACAAAATTGTGCATTGTTCCAGGTTTGATCTAGAGTGGCTCCAAGCTAACCAAAATGGGGAACACTTGGATGAATTTGGCCTTAATTTTGGGTCAGTAACCAAACCAAGTAGGCATCCTTGTTTCACAGAAGCACTTGTTAGTCCTTATAGCTTGAGATAATTTAGACTGTACCAGAGTTCAGTCCTTAACCTGAAACAAAGAGCCACATCTCCAGAATTGATGCTGGTTATCGATATTCTAAAGTTTCAGAGGCTTCTACTCTGTAATCAGGATCCTGATTTTTAAGTCTGTTTGGGGTAGTTTGAAAGTATTCAGTGGGACTTGGATCATGTCAACACTTTAAACTTACTATCACTTTACCACTTGGAACAGGCAACCTCCTAAACCAGAAGAAGCTACGATACAGCTACACAGAACTCCTAACAAATTAGCCAACCTGAAGCACGACATGGACCACTGCTTCTGGTCCATCAGAATAGGATGCTTGGGGGTGCTGCTGCTACACATAGTAAGTGCACTTCGGAGACTTAGGCCCCCTGGGTGCCTGAAATCACTTCTGGGAATGGGACTCACTTTCAAAGTCTGTTGGGCACTACAATGCTGAGTTCAGAAAACCCTAACTACCTGTAAAAATCAGGGGCCAAATATCTAGATGGTCAATAGTGGACAGATATCCTCAAGAGAGCACTTAACTGGTGTTATGGGTCATTTGCACCTTCCATATTCAACTTAAATATTGTAGGTGTCTGGCTGTCTTGTGAGAACATACTCAAATTAAAGATAGAAGGAATAAAATCCAGCTGATGGGCCAGAAATAGGATGTTCTTAACCCTCAAGCAGATAAAAAGTCCATTGACTTCAGTGAAGACTGACTGAGAAAGGACTGGGTAAAAATGGACCTCAGAACATGGCCTATGAAATAAAATTAATATTAAACTTTGTTCTACTTATCTTATAGAGAGCATAATATTTGTTTTGCTTGTTGGTTTTGGACAAGTGACATATGGGGGGGTAAACTGTCATTAGGAATTTATTTATGGGGGGGCGGGGCTCCACATGATCATTTGCGAAGTTAAAGAGGTCAAATACCTAGGCCCTGGGTGCTTTCATAGAGGATAAATATCCCTACTTGTAAAAAATGCTTGAATAGAGTGGGGGATAGAGCACCTTTGTGCCTGTCTGAGAAAGAACACGCTCACACAGAAGTGGGATACATACATGCAGGATATTTTTGTTACTTGTTTGTACAGGTGAATTTTTAACACAACTCACTGTATTTTATACTAACACAATTCTTTCACACTCACCAACCACTACTACAAGCTTCCCCCGCTTCACTACTTTTTGCTCTCTTTGTCTCAAAACTTTTTTCCCCTCCTCTCCTTATTTTTGTTTTGCAAGTGTTATCTCTGTGAACATAACTTCTTAAGGTACACCTAAGCATCATTTCACCAGTGAAAGCATTTCACACAACATTAGTTATATTGTAGAGTGGATAATTTTTATGATATTATTATGCCTTCCATGGGTACATTATAACAGTTTAATTTGTACATATTCTGCTGTAGATGTAGTATCATTCAGCTGTAACCACTCAGTGTGAGATTTTTTTTTAGTTGAGTGTCATTGCAACATGTTCTCCTGAGAGAGAGAGAAACCCTGAAAATATAACAGGGTTTCTATTAAAAAAAAAGAGTTTCTTCTTTCTAGAATGAGTTAATTGGAGATGGGCCTAGTTAAAATGTTCAGATCCAATGAAAAGCCAAATTGCAACTTTCCACAAACTTGAGGGATTTAAGACACAAGCATACAAAGTTTGAATCTTGACTTAGACTTTTCACAAGGTTCAGAGGTAAACATTTCATGTCAGGAACACTAATCCAGGACATTTCCAGTTACTCCGAGGTTCGTTCTTCTCCAAGATTTTCTATTAATATTATCCATTCACTTCCCTTCCAACAGTGATATCCATTATGCAATTTGGATTTTAACAAGCACGGGTCCAATTTTCAGCTTTTGGCATCAATGTTGGTATTCCCAGCTCTGTGCTTGGTTTACTTCATCATAGTTCTGTGTTACATAGCCAGTATGCCTCTGAACTAAGTCATTATAGTACTGGCTATTAGAGCTAGGATTTTGGAGTACCTGGAACAGAAATACCGGGACTCCAGAATCTGTTGAGACTCCCTTAGCTTTGTTTTTTCTTTGAAAGATAAAACAATTCTCTGTCATTTCACCTCTTCAAAACAATTCTGTTCAATAAATACACTGAACAAAATTTTAGAATATTTAAAATATAACTCAAGTGTCAGAATTTTGTCTCAGTTATTTCAACATTGAAGCAGAAACAATGGCAGGTGGAATAGGATTTCAGGAGCAATGAAATCCTACTCCTGTCTCCATCTAGTCCTAATGAAAAATACCTATATTTCTATAGACCCAAAACAGAGGCTTACAAAAAGAGACTTCCATATCTTGTCTGGAAATTTAATTCCCAATGGTGGCTAAATTAAGGAATCAGATACTACAGTCAGTGCTTTTTCTGGCTGACTGTACTGTAGCAGAGGTGGTATAATAAGTCACACATCTGAAGGCCGATTAACTTGAGACACTAAAGAAGACATAGTATCTTGGGCCCAAATCTTCAAAGTATTTAGGTCCTGAAGTACTTTGGAGGACCATTGAACAAAATTTCAAGTTGGTATGAAATGGAATTTAGAGGTAAGAAGGAAAAATATATTCAAGGCTGTGGCACTGTGGTCTAGTGCAGGTATGACCAACCTGTGCTATTTGTCCCAAAAATGACATAGTCTGCATGTGTAGCACATGGCAAGAGTGGGAGGGGAGCAAGCAGCACAAAGCAGGTATGGCAGGGAGAAGATGGCACTGCAACAGATTGTGCAGGGAGTAGAAAGCAGAACAGTGGGTTGGGTAGGGGAAGGATATTGGAGTGGCATTCGAGGAGGGCACAGGATGCAACCCATCGTATACCTGCCAAAAAAGTTGGCCCACACTTGTCCTATGTACGGAATGTCCTGTTCACAGAGAAGCTGCTATGCATCATAGTTGGAGAGAGGAGAGAGAATCATTTCATGGTTCCTGTACTGATAACAAAATAATGCAGGAGATTATGGATGCTATTCCTAGCATGGATTATACTGTGAGAATTGCTTGTGTATCGGGCTTTTTCTGTGGCTTTGCAGACTGGCCCAGGATTCTGACAGATATTTTTACCCCAGTCACCTGTGCCCAGGTCTGGTAAATCAAACATTACGGAAGCAAAATGAACATTCAAAGTATCCTATCAGCAACAACCAAAACGTCCATTACTGTATTCAATATTCCAAAGCCATTTTGACTTAGCAAATATTAGGACCACTAAATGAGGTAACCTACGTCTCTTGTTTTAGCACTTCTCATGATTATGTACTATGCACACTAGGGATGAACAAACATCAATAGCTGTGGATGCTCTGTTCAGTTTGGATAGGCATCTTAAAGTCCAGACTTGTATCCAAAAGCAAACTCAGCAACAAAGTCTAAAATCTGCTAAACCAAGCAGGAAATCCGGTAAGAGCTTCTCATGAGATCCCTAATTAATTACCCTGCTCCAATTAGGGTTTTAAACACCATTAGAACTGCACAAAAATAAAGATATGAGGTGGAGGGAAAAAAGGTGTTAATTATTATCGGCCTCAGGAATGGGCCAGGGGTGAGACTGATTCTGGAGCTAAGTTTCAGATCAGTTTTGGTTTTATCTAAAATGGTTTGCATGTCATTAAAGGAGGCTTCATGTCTTTGCATTGTTTTCTCATGAGTTCTGCAGCCCTGCACTGAGACTAAAAATGCAACAGCTATAGAAGAGAATCAGAGAAGAAAAACTAGTCCAATTTTTTAAAAAGTTGGATATACCAATAACATTAATATAAGCATGATTTTGAATAAGACATAGCCTCTGCCAATCCTTTCAATATTGTCCTGCAATACATCCCCTTGTTCCAGTTTTTACCTGACTTCTTATTTTGATGGTAGTGTAAGAGTGACGTTGCAGCCGTGATGGTCCACGAATTATGAGACAGGAAAAGATTTCTTAGGATGATATCTTTCTTGGGTCAACTGTATGGTTGTGATACAGTTAGACAAGCTTTCTAATACAAGATATTGTTGATGATGAGGTCTTTAATTTTAAAGATTTTCTAACACTATCTCAATCATACAGTTAGTCCAAAAAGAAAGATATCACCCTAAACAATCCTTGTCTTTCTTATTTTGAGCAAGAACTGCACTGTGGGTGCGTCTATACATGCATTTACTCCAATCTAGATTGACTGTGCAGTAAGCTACTGCACAGTAAGGGTTTTTGGGTAGGTGTCTACACGTACATGAATTAGGGAGAAAATTTGCCATCAGGTCCCTGCAGCCCTACAATGCACCCCTGCTGTCCCTAGGGGGAGCTCCAAGCTCTGTCTGCAGCTGCCAACACCCAAGCCATCTTTAGAAGCCAGCCCCACTCTCTGCTCTCTGGCCAGCCCCTTCCCTGCCCAGGAGCAGCATGCCCTCCTTGCCCACTCTGCCTCCCCACACCATCACTGCTCCAGTCCCTGTGCAGGGGCACTGTTTCATCCCTGGCAGGGATGACCAGTGCCCTACACTCCTGCTGGCCCCAGGAGGCACCCCCTGCACAGGTCCCAAGAGAGCTGTGCACCCACCAGTGGGGGCCAGGGCACCAGGTATGGGATGTCCTGGCCAACCACCTCCTCCTGCACTCTGCATTCTAGTGCACCTGCACTGCTGTCCACGGATCCCCACCCATCCTCCCTGCCCCACGCTCACTGCAGACACATGTCAAAAGAACAAATCTTTATTTCTTTCACATCCAACAGACCCCACCCTGGCTCCCTCCTAAACACACAGAGCCTCCCTCCCTCCCCAACACACAGAGCCCCTCCACCACCCACCCCACCTTCCAGCAATAAAAAATGCTGTTTCCCCATGGAAACTATGTACAAGGTATGTTTTTTGTGGAGCCCCAGAGTGGGATATGGGTACCTAGGGGGCAAAGCCCAGGGACAGGAGGCCAGCACCCTGGCCTCTGGCCATTCCCCTGTGGGTCTGCATGGTGAAGTGACTGCTGCAGGCAGGGGGCTCATCCAGGGGTGACAGTCCCCAGTGTTCCTCCAGGGCAGGCAGCTTCCCCTCTGGCTGGTGGAATCCAGGTCCAGCAGGGCTGATGTCCAGTCCTGGTACCGCTCCAGGCAGCTCCACATCTGGGTGGAGCTGGGGTGTGTGGTGGGCCTGGGCCTGGGCAGGTGCAGGTGGACCTGGGATAGCACCCAGTCCAGGGGCTTCTGGTGGCAGGAGGCAGTGGAGGACCTCCTCCCAGGCCCAGGAAGGGGCCTGTTCTGGGGCAGCAGGTGGCTGCCAGGGGGCCTTTGGGACTAGGGATGGGAGATCTGGATTGGCAGGCATGAATGAAACTGCCAGGCCCAGGATGGTGTCTAGGGTCCAGCGGTCATCATCTGTGGTATGTCCAGCCTAGCCCAAGCTGTTTTTGGTCCTGCAGGACCTGGATTCACTCCCACTCCAGGGCCAGGAGTTCAGCCTGGAGCGCCTCCTCCCAGGCAATGTCTTCCCTCTGTCACCTCTCCTCTGAGGTGAAATCTTCCTCCTGCCACACCCATTCAGTCTCCTTCTGCTACTCATCCACCACCACCAGCCACTGGAGGAGGAGAATTCTGTCCATGGTATACCTCTGGTGCTGCCAGAGCATCTGGAGGGCCCCAGTAGTGGGCGGTGGAGTCCCTAAGCTGGCATCCCTTCTGGCCACTGTGGCTGAACCCCTGTCTTCAGGTGCCGGACCTGTAAAGCCATGAGACAGAAGCCTTTTTGTGATAGTTTGCAACCTTTCAGAGATAAGATGCTCTGCACCGGGGCAGTGTGCTGCCCAGCATCAGAGCAGGGGCTGGGCATGAATGGGTTCCCAGGACCATGGTAAATCAGCTGGGTAGGCCCAGAACCAGGCAGCTGCTGGCCAAGCCCCACTTCCCCTGCACTCCCCTGGGGCCTGCAGCCTGTTGGGTCCTGGCCACAGGCAGCCTACTTCCCCCAGCATGTTCCCAGGGTAGGACAGGCTAGGCTTCTGGCAACACCTGCTGCTATGACTCCAGACCCCACTGCCCACCCTCTCCTCTTGCAGTCCACCCACTATGCTGTGCTGCTGCCCACCTCACAGTGCCTGAGCTAGGGGCATGCAGGGATCCCAGACAATGGGGATGAGGATTGGGCCACTCCACCACCCTCCCTGCTGGGGGCCTCTCCGGGGAGGTGCCCTGGGGCCAGCCCCCTGCTGCACTCCAAGCATGCCCCTGCTATGTGTGGCCTGGGCAGTGTGAAATGAGATGTTTGTGCAGGCTGAGGGGTGCCTGACCCACTACGCCCTGCTGCTTCTGAACCTCATGATGCCCCAGGCACACCTGTGTTCCTGGTATGGGACCACAAGCTATGACAGTGGGGGGGTGGGGGCAGCTCAAGCTGCCCTGAAACCTCTACTGTCACCTGTAAAACTATCTGTGGCAGCACTATACATCCCTGGAAGCACTGCTGGGGTGGTGGGAGGCAGGAATAGGAGGACCTGGGAGACACACAGGGCCTGCAGTGCCCTTAGGTTCCCTGTGTTGTGTGCTCCAGGGCACAAAATATCTGAAGGCTTTTATAGCCTGCAGACAGGGGCTTCCATAGAGGCAGCCCAGCCCTGGAGCAGGAGAGACTCCTAGGCTGCAGCCCTGGGACTGGCCTGGACATATAGGGTTGCATCTACATGTGCGTTACTGCAGTTACTAATTACACTTACATTTGCTACCTGCATTGGCAAGTAGCAAGTTTACTCATGATTAAGGTTTTTTTAATGTGCAGTAAGTGCACACACGTGTAGACACATGCTTACTGTGCAGTAAATTAGGCAACTGTGCAGTACTGTGTCTTGTGTCGATGCACCTTGTATGTCTAATCAGTCCTGCCATGAGACATAAGATAGCCTTCAGTACCAGCAACATTGACATTTATAACTTGAATTAAAGGAATAATTCTCTTAATTGACAGAAAGTAAAAGCTCTTAGCTTTTGTGTACATCAACCAGAAAAGAAGAATATAACATACTTCTCTACAATTTAACATGGGGATGTGTTTTGTGATGTTGACAAATACAAGCAGAAATTAGGATGGAATGGCTTTCCACCTCTCTGAGAAGATGGGGGAGACATCTTGAGATCCTTCGTCAAAACATATTTATTTTGAGAAGCCTTTCAATGGCGAACACGCCCTCCCCAATATCTCTCCAGTCAATCACTATATCATATTGGGTGTATTTTTCAGGGCCTTGCCTGATCATTAATGGTACCTAATTATTTCACCTATTTGTATTTATTTGAAATTAATATTAGCAATAATTTGAAAGAAGAAAGTTTTTGTTTGTAACCGCAAGCAGAACAGAAACAAAGATGAAACACTAATGGGGCTTATCCAGCCAGAATAAGGTCAGTCCCCATCCATGGGTAGACAATAAAAAAGCCATAGTTTGTAAAGTTATAATTAACTACTGCTCTTAAACCTGTGTAGCTCAAAATATTCTCCTCACACACTTGCTGTGACCCAACATCGTAATATTTTCATGCCACTGGGGTATGAACACTTACTAGCTGGTTGTATATGTGGCCTTTTCAGTCAATGCTACCATTTGGAAAGCCAAGACAATGGACCTCTTGCCAGGTCTAAATAGTTGCTAACAGTCAGGCAGCTTGTACTGTTTCATACAGAGCTCAAGAACTTGGGCAGATATTAAATCAGGGGAGGCTTTTCTTCCATTCCCATGCCATTGCTCCACGAGGGAGAATGCAGCAGGAGCTGAAATGAAGGTGTTAAATTGTCCATAAACACTTGGCCTATGTAGAAGTTCTTATCATGCTTTGTTCCTGTGAATCAATCCTTTCAATTAAGGTAGCTGGGGGAAATAATGATGTTTTTATTTGCAATTACAGCTTTAAATTAGGATCAATATAGGCACCTACAGCCCTACCATACCAAGAGTCCAGAGAGGTTAGTAGGCTTTTGTATGAGAGCACATAGCTGAAATAAAACCATCCGTATTCTATCAAAAATATAATAAAATATCAGAGGAAAAAGATTGGGAAACTAATACAAGAAGAAGATTCAAGATGTCCTATTTGTTTTTGTTTCTAGGCCTTCAGCCAGCAAGGCCTTCTTCCCTATTGTTGCTTGGTTACAGCCCTATAGGTTCACCATATTAACATCTGGATTAAAGGTGGATGGGCATTAGGCCAGGTCAAAGTCAACTCTAGCTGTATCAACAGAAGAAAGGAAAATACATCTTACTTTAGTTGCTTCTCTATACCTTGGAACCAATGGTTGATAACATAAGAAAGGTAAATAGCAAACTGGCTCTTTGTTAACCTCCCTGCTGCCACCCCCAAAACTCACAAAGGTATGTTACTACAACGCATTAAAACATTTAGAGACAACCTGGTATTTTGAAGTGATTTGGATAGCTCAAGTTTTGGAAGTCCAGTAAGACACCTTACCAGGACTTAGAATGGGTGCAGAACACGTTCTCTGAAAAATCATCCCTTTTCAATGTGTTCCATCTTAGGTTCTAAAAAAGCAGTATTTGTTGCTTTGAATGGATAGTGCTCTGGAAACAAAGCTGTTTGGAGATCACACTGAAGCACTAAAGCACATTTCAAGTACATGTTTAACTATTTTTCAGTTCTATATTTGAGGTGAAATTTTCCTCAAAATGATAACATTCCATGGGACACTATTTTACCATCAAGACATTAAAAAGTTCTAATTTGCACATATTGTGAGGAAAAATAGATCTGAACATTTCAGAATTTTAAAATTTAGAAATATAGTTTATTTTATTGCATTTGGGGTTTTTATTTACACGTTTCATATTTAAATGGTATATCTGGAGCTAGGACCGTTGTCTTGCTTTCAATGAAATTTCACCAAGTTTCTGTGATATAAGGCCTTTTCACACAACCAAATTGCAACAAAACATCCATTTTCAAGACTTTCACATTTCATTACATATTCTATAATTGTTGTAGAAGTTATGGTGATATCTGCTATGATTTATTGAGAAATATTGCTATAAGAAGCATCCCTCCTAATTATAACTGGTTATGAGGCACATCACTCATTTTAGACTGAAATTTACTTCCATCTCAGACATGCTCTTCTGTTTATCACCATAATATGACCTCAGAAATGCTGATAGTGAGATTATAGAGACTGTTATGCATATTAAAGAAATTAATCCTATACCAGTCACAGCATCTACTCTTAACATAGAATATTTAGAGCATCACACATTTTTGGTCCTTGTTTACACATTTCAAATGCTTCTGATTGACCAAACCTCGGGTACAGTCAGGATCTCAAGAGACAATAAAAACACTAGGCTTCAACCTTGGGAAGTTATGCACTGAAACATTTCCTTATTCCATATTTACACTAGGCAGAAAAGTTGTCTCTAATAAAAGGTATATATCAGGGTTGGAAGGGACCTCAGGTCATCTAATCCAACCCCCTGCTCAAAGCAGGACCATCCCCAACTAGATCATTCCAGCCAGGGATCTGTCAAGCCGGGCCTTAAGAACCTCCAAGGATGGAGAGTCCACCACCTCTCTAGGTAACCCATTCCAGTGCTTCACCTCTCTTCTAGTGAGAAAGTTTTTCCTAATATCCAACCTAAACTTGCCTTGCCACAACTTGAGACCATTGTTCCTTGTTCTGTCATCTGCCACCACTGAGAACAGTCTAGATCTATCCTCTTCTGAACCACCCTTCAGGTAGTTAAAGGCTGCTATCAAATCCCCCCCTCAGTCTTCTCTTCTGCAGGCTAAATAAACCCAGTTCCCTGAACTGAAACATATGTACAGAGCATGTCTACGCATGAATTTATGCCATCTTAAATTTACTGTGCAGTAAGTTACTAGGCAGTAAGCAGGGATAGGCCAGTGTCTACATGTGCAGATGACCTGGGACTAAATTTAGTTCCAGGTCAGAGCAGCCTGCCATGTTCCTCTGTGGCTACTGGGGGAAGCTGCAACCTCCAGCCACATGGCTGCCAGCGCTTGGGACTAACTTTAGTCCCAAATTGAAGCTAGAGCCAGCTGCCAACCTTTGGAACTAATTTTATTTCCAAGTTGAAGCCAGAAGAGGCAGCCAACTAGGAGCCCTGGGACTGGGCTCAGGCCAGCCCCCTAGTGGCTGGGAAGACCCAGTAGGGAAGCCTGTGCAGTAAACACATCTACATGTGCATTACTGTGCAGTAACTAATTGGGCATAAATTTGATATCTGCATGATGAAGGTATTCAATTTAGGCTCAAGTCAGTGTAAGTCACCATATTTACTGAGCAGCATGGATGTGCGCATGTAGACATGTACCCATACTGCACAGTAATTTTGGTTACTGTACAGTAAATGTGCACATGTAGACATGCCCACAGTGTCCAAAGCATGTTTACGCTAATGAAATAAGACCTACATTTTTCAAAGTATCCATCATAACTCTAAGAAGAAATACCAGAAAAACCTCTGTTGATTGATTTCTAAACTATAAATATTGTAGATGATCCATAAAGCCTAATCTGTGAATGTTACACAACATAATGAAAACCATTACCACTGTACTCTCTTTAATTCACCAAAGGACTTGATTTATTATTCAATCAGGTATATTAAACTGCCCTCTTCTGAGACTTTTCTCTTCTTATTTTAATTCTTTGTTGTTTGCTGCATTTTGAATGCCCATGTTGTGATGACATCATGGGTCTATTCAGACTTGAAACAAAATGATGTTGAAGGTAATCATTTGGGAAATCATCTACTTTTAACACTGCTGACCATTCGGGGACCTTGTCCTTTCAGGTATCAGATTTGTATTGCACAGGACTTGGCTTGATTGCCACTTTGCTATACAGTAGAATAATAGTTTCTTCATTTCCACTGACATGATTTTACATATTATTTAAGAATGAAGGGGTCCCTGAAGCCCATGGATCAAATGATATGAAGGAGATATTCTTCAAATCATTATTTAGTTTTTTTAAGTACCAGGATGTCAGTTCTGTTTCTCATCTCCAGCATTTTGTCTGTTTTAAGTCTAAATTAGACCTGTGCAAAACACAAAACAAAACTCCACACCACTATTGAAAATGGGGAGGTGAGGAGGGTGGACTCTATATATGCAAACATGGGTGAAAAAACAGGAGAGTTTCATTCTTTTAACAAATTTATTGCAATGATAAAAGCCTCCTGGTTTCCAGGAAAAACAAGAAACCACAGAAAAACACTCTTAGCTTGCCAAACAACAGACAAATACCCCTATGGGAAAAAATTCCCTGGGAAAACAGGGAAATGACTTCCTTTCTATTGCACATTTATAGCGCTTTCAGCAGAACTGAAGCATTTTCACCCTATAATAACCTCACCAATATGTCTAAGAATTTGGAGGAAGGCAGGTAAATTTCTTTGATTCTTAAAGAACCCCTTGACTTTACTTTTCTTAATGCTATGACTCTCAAAACTCAACAGCACCCCCTAATGCCACTGGTAATTATAACCAATGAGCTACACACAGTATTTTTCCCTACCTCAAGACTGAGTTCTTTGCTTCCACTGTGCCTGTGTCATTAGCTCAGAAAGGGAGACCAGGGCACAGATCAAAGCAATCTCTCCTAACTTGTCATTGCTCAGCATGCTCACTAGGGCATGGCCAATTGTGTCCCTACCTACACTTTAAAAGCTTTATTTTTAATTGGAAGAAGTTAAGAGAAAAGTCACAAAAATCTCCAACTGATGCCATGAAGATGTACTGTGTAAAACAACATTTTCAAAGCAGGAACCTCATTGTGGCTCCTTTTTGGGAGTGTACAGACACATTATCACATCCACCCTTTGCCTCTGGATTTTTATAGCTCTGTGTAGGCAACGTGAAAGTGCACAAAAATGGCGCACACAATCATGCATCTTTGCTAGATGCCACATTTATACCCCTCATTTAATTAAGCTACTATTCATGAGCACAGTGAAATTGTCTGATTGGCTGACAATACAGGAGCTAAAGGGTCACACGCTCCATTGATTCTATAGACTGAGCTCACTGCACACATCAGAGGCTCTTTGCACTCCTCCACTTCCCTCCCCCACAAGTTTCCTATAATTTCCCTTTATTCAGGGACACCCTGAAAC
Organism: Crocodylus porosus; assembly: GCF_001723895.1. Classification (NCBI taxonomy): domain Eukaryota; kingdom Metazoa; phylum Chordata; order Crocodylia; family Crocodylidae; genus Crocodylus; species Crocodylus porosus. The sequence continues at coordinate 6,825,961 of NW_017728922.1, forward strand.
CCCCACTGCTGTTTTTCCTCAAAATCAAAGCCTCTATATCCCAAATGCCCCACTTCCCTCTAAAGCAAACGTACTCTGAGCACACTCCACTCCCTCCTGTCACAACAATTATCATTATTCTGCGTCCCTGTGAAATAAGTCACAGTGTCAACATGTTAAACTTTGAGAGGAGGGGTGGAAATGAGACATGGGTATTGTGCGCTGGAAGATGTTTCAGATGAACAAGCAAGGAAATATCAGCAAACTGAATATAGGCCTTACAAGCTTGGCCAATCACCCTTTTCCAGAATGAATGATCATATCCTTCTAGATAAGCCTTTACAGATTAATGGGGAGAGTAGAAGATTACTAGTTGGTTCTATTATTAAACTTTGATACTTGATGTTTGACCCCAAGCAAGACACTCAACCTTTTTATGCCTCAGTTTTTCCAATCTATAAAACAGGAATAGAAGAACAACAAAGCTGGTATCACAAGAGTGCTGTAAACCTTAACTAAGATGTGTAAAGTACTTCTCACATTATACTTGGTGCTGTTCATCCACATATCTCAAGGAATTATTATTTCCTCAAAAGGACTTTGATTTATAAAGATTCTTTGGTTTTTCAAATTGTCCAATTTACATAATTCAGCATTACAATTCACTGTTTCCAGGCATATATGTTTTTCACTGACTTTTAAGTTTTATCGTTGAGTTTTCAGCATAGAAAAAAAAAATCAACCAGAGAAGCTAGCTTACAAAGGGAAATGTGGCTATGAAGCAGTATGATGGCTTTTGATTTTTTTTTGGCCCAAACCTAAAAAAATTCTATATAATGTTGTTGGTAACTCTTGTCATTGTTTATATTATATATGAACAACATATAACTGTAAAAAGGTATATGTTCTCTAGAATTACCTTCTATGCCTGAGTATTAAAACTTCACTCAGAGAATAATTCTGTTTTGGTATAGTACAGTGTGGACCAAATGGTTTGTGGTGACCAGAAGAAATTTCAGGTGGCACAGATTGAAAAAGCACAGGGGTGGTAGCTATAGAGACTCAATGTTACAGTGGCTTGTATTAGTTTCCCCACAAAGTGATTATTAATTTATTTTAAGTGTCAAAATGTTAAGTCTCTTATTAGGATATGAATAGTCCTTAGCTGAAAGGTAGGTAAAATTAAGATTGTACCCTCTCTTCAAAGTTTGACAATGGCAGATTCTCTTAACTGAACAGCATACTGCACCCTTTGGGCCTCTAAGATGTAAATTGTGACCCTGATTAGTGTCGATCAGGACAAATTCTATTAAGTCACCCATGTGAAAATTTGCATTGGTGCAAGAGGAAAATTGGACCATGTATTTCTTGTTCAGAAGATGTTTGCTCACCAGGTGCAAGCATCGTGCACTGTGAAAAAACCACCATCGACCACCATTGACCACAACCCAGTTTGCAGGGGGGATGGATAGAACTGAACAAGGGAACCTATAAAGACTCCTACAGAAGAAGAAAACAGATTGTCAGAAAAGTTTACAATATTTTTTTCAGATTAGCCCCAAGATAGCTCAGAAATACTGCATGCTTTCTATTGCTACCTGTTTCAGTTTAAGGTTAATTTTGACTTTTTCAACAGTGGCTTTGCACTGCCTAACTTAAAAGTGGATTCTTATTCAGGAGATTTCACTCAACTTTTGGTGCAGTTATACTCTGACACTTGTCTATGAAAATGAAATTATTAATATGTTTAATTATTTCTCCATTGTGTTAGCATATTTTTCAAGATTATTTTTCCAACCGTTGACTCTGCCAAAATGTAGCATTTGAACGGCAAACTGGATTTTTTTCCTCTTTACGCATCAAGACCAGTAACAATGACTGTACTTAGCTTACAGCATAAGAATTTGGGCCCCAGAATTTACAGCACGTAAATATATGCATCTTGACAAGATTATTTCAAGATCCAGGCTGTTCTCTTAACAATACGTTGGACAAATAAGTATCTCAGTCACTCCCCAAAAGACAAAAAAATATTTATGCTAAAGTTTATGAAATTGTCAGGATTCACAAATGCAGTTAAATTACAACAAAACATGCGACTCTAGTTATCAAAACAAGTTTAAACTTGGAGATTCTCTGTTAGCAAACTAGAAGCTGTTTTATTTTTACTGTTTGCTTCATTTTGGTAGCAAGCAGGGCTGTATTTGAACCACCTACCTAAAAGTGAAAGGACCTCTATTAAATATATTTATACAAAATATTAAAAAGTGCCTTTTCAGGGCTCTAGGCACTTTTGCTATATATTAAAAATACAAGCCAACTCATACAGACAAAAATAAACTCAGCAACTTCCCAGAAGCCAAAGAAGGAACAATAGACATTCCAGCCAGAAATAAGCAACTCTTTTTTGCAGAAATCCACATATGCAACTCCCAGTACCCCAAAAGGCTTGAGAAATGAGGAAGATTTTGCAACATGTAAAAGCCAACATAACTGGACTCTTTCAAATCAGGAAGGAAAAAGAGCAGGTACTCTGAACACAAGTACACCCTACCAGGACTCCCTTTGTTTAAAAACTGAGAAAATGTGAATCCAGGAACCTTGCTGCCTGCATCTGCAGTATATCACAAAGAGTACAAGGGCAGCCCCTTAAATAAGCAGAACCCCAAACACATGCAATATAACTATCCAAACCAACAATTCTCCACAAGCCAACAGGCACTCACTGTAGATCACAAACCGCTAGTGTTACACATTTACAGTAAGACATGTCACTCACTAAACTTATGCAAAAATAAATATCTCTTAACAATCAGTCTAAATCAGGGGTGGGCAAAATACAGCCCACTGTCTGGATCTGGTCCACCAATTGAATGTACCCGGCCCCTGGCTGCCCCCATGGTGTTCTGCATGGGGCTGAGCCCCACCCAGGGCACGCTGTGCCACAAACTGTCTGTGCCTGCCCTGCTCCCACTAACAGCACCATCCTGGCCCCAGCACCACCACTGGCTCTGGCAGCATGCACAGCTTCCCAATGGGACTGCTCCCATTGCTGCTGCAGCTGTCCAGGAACTGTTTAGCTCCCCCTGCCTCCAGTGCCTCTTTCTGCTCCTGCTGCGCCGCTCTGAGCAGCAGGTAGCATGGGGAAATAACAATGGATGGGGCAGATGCTGCAGCTGGGCAGCTTCTGCCCCAAAGCACAGGGCTCCAGCTCCAGCTTCCAGCCACCTGCCACACACTCCACCCTCCTAGTGCAATGAGCAAGGACCTGCAGGCAACCGAGTGTTTGGAAGGCAACCCTGCCAGGAAGAGTGGGGAGGGCTTGCCCCCATGAACAGTGACAGAGGGGCAGCTATGAGCCAGATGGCTGCGCCTACAGCACACCACCTAGTCAAGCTCTGCTGCACACATCCCCTGCCCCCCTCCTCCATCCGCCCAACCCCAGCCAGCTCCGGGACCTAGCCTTTGGACAGCCCCACAAACACATGTGCACATGCACCCCCCACAAACCCCCTCCCAACACCCCCCCATGCACCTACTCCACATACAACACTTTATTTTGAACTATTGTGTGATCTTTTCTATATACACCTCAAAAACATAAATTAGGACAAACATTGTTTTTTAAATAAAATAAAAATATTTTATTGTAGATGTTCAAATTTTAATATACAATTTGGTTTTTTTATGTATAATTTGTTAAACTCGTATCTTCCGAAAGATTTGTGTGTGCAGCCCTTGACAGCTCACCAAAACTTAACTGGCCCACCAGCGAAAATAATTACCTACCCCTGCTCTAACTGCACAAGTCTTCTATTTCCAGAAAGGTCCTCGGGGAATACTTGAGCACCCCCCAGCAGTGTTCAATGCCCACCTCCGAGCCTGCCACCTGCACACATTTGATAACCGTTCCATGTAACTCAGCCCAAATTAATTAGAAAGTAGGTTTGCCAACTTTCTGCAGATAAGACTATTTTCTCATGAAGGAAGGCAAAAGAAAAGAAAAAGATAACTATGGTAATAATTGGAGACCCATCAACTTCATATCATCCTCTTCCCCCTTCCACCCTAATTGTCTAGGAAGACGCTACGGGACCAGTTCTTTTCCTGCTATTCCTGAATGGAGAGGCCCTTTGAAGCCTGCTACCATTTCCCTGAGGCATCCAGTTCTCTTTCTGTTTGCTTTTCAAGTGAAGGGTGGCGGAGGAGGGCAGCAAAGGGAGGCTTAACTTTATAAACTTGGCTTCTTTCCTCATATAATCAGTATGTCCTAGACTTGTAATTAGAGATGGTCTCTGAGACAAATCCCAATTCTGTGAAAGAACGATCCTTTCCAAAGTAAACACAGAAGTTAACTTGAAGATGAGCTCTTTGCTCCTTTAATGCTGACAAGTCAGTTGTTTAAGATGTTGCAAAGACTCTCTTTCTAGGACACACTCTAGGTTCCTTCCTCCAAAGCCAATATGCAAATCAGTGTTCAGTCACTTCATGTTCATGTCTTTCATTAGAAACAGAGGATGCCAGGAGACATCTCCAGTTAAACACTTCACTGAGATTTCTTCAGGAAAAGAAGTTCCAGTAGCAGACAGGTTGAGCAAGACTGATGATTCCCATCACACTCCTGTTGCTGCACCTCTCTGAGTGTCCCAGTGAGGAATGAGGCAGACTGGCAGCTGGAACCCTTCACAGCGCATGGCTGCGATTCCAGCAGTTTCAGGAAAGCAACAAGAGGGAAAATGAACTCTCACTCGCTCTCTCTGGGCTTCTGCTAGACTCAGAATAGATTTGGTTGAGAGAGGAATCAATTACAACCAGCTACGGAGCACATAATCATACTCCTGTTTACAGGCTCCTGCCACTTATAAAAAGTAACCTAACTGGATTCCGCTTTCATGGACAACACCACATTTTTAAGGCACAGATAAAGCAAGAGGCATCTTCCAGATAAAATTACATCCCACTCTAATTCTGACAATTAAAACTACAGCAATGTCATTTACAGGTTCGCTGTGGTAATATGATACCATAAGGAGGGTGGGTTCCAGCGAGTATGCTCCCATGAAATTTTGGTCAGAGATGTAAGGAGGTTGTGAATCTCTGCAAAATAGAGTTTATATATGTTAAATGCGTAGCGCCCTGGCATCAAAATGTTATTCTTTTAATATGAGTGTTTCTCCCTGGGACATGGATGAAGAGTGTTCTGCTGTGTTATGAAATACATCACGTTTTGGTGTGATACACAGAAAATGTCTTTGTTTAACACAGCTAATCCTTCATCATGTCATTCTTCTATTGGATTTTCTTTTCTTTTTGTGAACAGGAAGTGTATTATTGTGACAGACCCATTGCTTGAACAGCCTTAAGTGGGTTCCACTGTATGACCAATGGTGCCAGAGCAAGGGGTTTATTGACAACAATATGATTAGATCATTTTTGTAAGTCTATGCTGAATGACTGGATCCAGAACCAAGGAACGTGGCACATACTGGGAACCAAGAAAAGCAATGACTCGGTGCTGCAGAGGTGGTTTATACACTGAAATAGGGGGCATTCTGCTAAACTTATTTTCATTTATTTTACCATGTGTGACAGGAGTAACGCTATCGGAGCCTCTTCGAGAGTGACTCCGCCCTCTTGTAATGGGCCAACCGCCTGCTTACTCGCCTGCCACACCTTGGTCTTAAATAATTAATTGATTGGTGTAATCAGTGGGAGGTTGCCCATTTTATGCGCCCGGGTGCCAGGGGGCGCTACCTGCAGCTCCTTTCCTCCCCTACACCATAGCCCAAGCCTTTCAGATGGAACTGATGTGGTTTGACCTATGCCCTGTTATGCTTTGGCCCTCTCCTTTCCTTCCAGGGCCCCTCACTACCGCCCTCTTGCCCTGGGGCTCCTCGCCACCCCCTTCTCGCCCTGGGGGGGTGTTCCTCACCGCCCCCCTCTCTCGCCTTGGGGCTTCACGCTGCCCCCTCTCACTCTGGGGCTGGGATCTATGCACCCCCGCAAACCACTGCGCCCTTTCTGGCACCAGGGTCCCCACACTACTGTGGAGCTCCTATAAGGCCTCCTCCAACCCCTAGCCTCACCCGGTCCTCCGATCAAAACCGTAAATGCAAAAACACAAAGCCCGTAGGCTATAACATAAAAATAAACCATCCAGTCAAAACCAACGTTCTAGCCTTACCAGGAAAAATACTCCCACTTACGGCAGCAACCCAGGGATGCTCATGCAGTCAATCTCCTTTCTCACTGCACTGGCCGAGCTCCCTCCTCCTTGGCTGCCAGAGGGGAACTGCCCTCCTGGCCTCATGCCTGGGTTTAAGAAGGGCCAAGCCCTGCCCCTTCCTGTCAGCTGGTTCCCTTGGTTGCCCTAGCAACCAGCACCTGTGCTGCCCTGGTGACTGACAGTTGAGCCTCCCCCTTCTCACCACTAGGGGTCTCTCCTGAGCCATTTTCTGCTTTTAGGCACAGGGCACCAGAGTGCTCTGCGACGCCATGCTAATTCATTCATGTGTAACTGTTTTCCATAGTTAATATGTGATCTCAGGCAAGCTTGGAGAATGCCACTATTGACGTCATTTTTCCAGGAAGAAGCCATTAGGGGTGTGCAAAGTGGGCAGTATTCAATTCAGATTCAGCCCAATTCGGGGGACAGTGATTCAGTCCACTGATTTAGATCACTGTCCCCATCTGATTCAGTCAAAGCTGAATCTAAAGATTCAATTCCAATTCAGAGAATCAGTGATTTGGCCATAGATACAGCTTTATATGTTTTTTCTACATACCTGAAGGTACCAGGCATGGCTCATGAATGCTGAGGTGGTGGGGTGGATGGAGCATCCCATGGAAGCATGGTGGTGGGGGTCCCCTGCATACTCAGCAGTGGACCCAGAAGTGGACTAAAAGTACTTCCAGTTCACTTTTGGGTCCACTGCCAAGCGTGGACCTTGGTGCCCCCCCAGACCCAGGAGGCACCAGACACTGAGCCGAAGTGGGGGCATTCCTCACATGTTCCACAGAGGACCCAGAAGTGGACCATAAGTACCTCTGGTCCACTTCTGGTTCCACCGCCGAGCATGAGAGGGACCTGCCCATGCTCCCATGGGATGCTCCATTCACCCCAGCATCTCAGCATTCATAAATTGTGCCTGGTACCTTGAGGTACATAGAAAAAACATAAAGCAGTGTCTATGGCCAAATTGTCAAATCTCTCCAAACTGAATCAGAAGCTTCTGATTCAATTCAGAGAGATTAATGGAACTCCTGATTCGATTAGGATTCAGAGATTCGGATGCCAAATCAGGCCTAATCTCCTCTGAATCGAATTAGCTTCACACAGCCCCAGAAGCCATCTCACAAACTGGAACAGTTTCCCTTTGCACAAGTGTCATCTTTCCTAGCCCCTCTATACTCTTCATTATCTGCAAACATGTAGCAAATGAAGAGCACATGTTATCTAGTGAGTATGGTGCTAGATTGGGACTTGAAGAGCAGTTTCAATTTCCTATCCTGCCATCAATTTCCTGTGTGACTAGACAAAGTCCACAAAAGAATTTTCAGTTTCTGAAATTGAACTTAGATAAAATTTAGGTACCTAAATTCAAGAATAGCAGACAAGATTCCTTGGATAGATGTAATATCTTTTATTAAACCAACTAAATATTTTTTTAAATTGTTCTTTTTTTTCATGTTGTGAAGTTTCCATTTCAAATGGCAAAATTTGATATCTACCCAGATAACCTTGTCTGCCTATGTCCTTAGACCAACACGGCTACAGCCAACAACCCTAAGTTCAGGAATGCAATTCTCAGAATCCCTGACTACCACTACCACCAGTTTTCTCCAGTAAATTTCTCTATGCGCCTAAAATGCTGCTTCCACTGAGAACGGCTGTCAACCTAGAAGGGGATGAGCAGCTCTGCACCCTTCTCAAGCCTAAACCCAATTGAAAACCTTAAAACTGGGCATTCCTTCTCACAAGCCCAATCAAATAAGTGAACTCTATGCACTGTTGACACAAAAGGATAGAAGTCAGCTCCACAAAGGCCAAGACCAAGGCCACTTGCATTAAAAAAATGTGGAGAGGGGATTCCTCACCTAGGATGTTAGAGATCTGCATTTTAAGCTCTTAAGCTCTCCTTGGTGTGATGGGGTTCAACCCTCCCCCCCACACACACACATATCAGGACAAGAGTTTCACCATCATCTGTTTCATGTAAAGTACATAAGTAGTCATTTCAGCATGATCAGAACCTCAGACTCCACTCTCCCTGGAGGCTGCCAAATCACTAGGCTTATAGGATTGTGCTCCCTTTGGCATTCTCTCTCTCTCATTGTCTTTCTTTCTGACCTAAGGTTATGGCAGGGTAAAAGTAATGTTGTAGGCTTGATGAAGAATGCCTTGCATTTGAAAGCTTGTCTTACTTTATCCCAACTACTTAGGATTGTAGAATCATAGAAAATTAGGGTTGAAAAAGACCTCAAGAATTCCTTTAGACCAGTGGTTTTCAACCTGTGGTCTGCAGACTCCTGGGGATGCACAAACTATGTCTAAGGGGTCCATGAAGGATGACTATGAGCAATGAAAAGCATGTGAATACCCACAGTTACAAATCAAAGGGGCCTGCATTTCCATTTGAAATTTCCGAAAATGTCCATACTTCCATTCAAAAATTTTTTTGGAGGTCTGCAAATAAAATAAGGTTGAAAACCACTGATCTATACCAACCTCCTACTCAAAGCAGGATCATCTACCCTGGTCCTAAAAATCTCCAAGGTTGGAGATTCCACAACCTCTCTAGGTAATCTGTTCCACTGCTTTTCTGCCCACCTGGTGAGAAAGCTTTTCCTGATGTTCAACCTGCACTTCTATTGTTGCAACTTGGAATCACTGCTTCTTGTTCTGTCATCAGCCACCACCGAGAACAGAAAACAGTTAGTCAGAGAACATAGTTGTTTCAATAAAAAGTATCACCCTAAGAAATCTTTGCCTCTCCAGTCCAATGAATCTTGAATTGGGAACCATATAAGTATGGAGAAGATATAAACTCTATATATTACATACTCTGATAAAGACCATAGCAACTCAACCTGCTGCAGGATGGGCTGCCTCTCTTAGCAGCAGGGCTCATCACACACACTTCTGATCTTTGCATCCATTGCATTCACGTACAAAAGGATGGCTAATGTGCACATACTGCATTCATCGACTGATCAATAGCAACTTCCTGCCTGATAACCAATGCATTTACAATATTCATGGTACAACTTGCTTGGGGAAATGTTATCCATTCCAAGCACAATGAAAACAATCTGGACCCAGGTGCTAGGATAAACAAAAGTGCTGCTTAAACACCAGGACTGCCAACTGGTTCATAAACACAGCTCAATTTCACGGAGAGATCAGGGGCATAAACTACTTTGCTTAAATTAATTTTGTGAAAGACTGAATAAGAGAAGGATATCTCCTGTCTCCCACCCTACATGCCATGGGAAATAATGCATTCTGAAGTCCACCTGGAAGGGCTTGGAAGGGCAACTCCAGTCCATGAGTGCACACATCCATTATGATGACCACAGATAGGAAAGACAATTACATCAAAAAGTATAAATGATCATGACAGATCTATATTTTCTCCTGTGAAAGGAGCAGTGGGAAAGGTGCATGGATATCAGATAAGAAAACTGAGGCAATCTGAATTTTAAAGGCAAATTTCACAAAGCGACCAGTCATTTTCAATGAGTGACCACCAGGGATCCTGGTTTTCTCTGATTTATAAAAAACCCCCAATTTTCAGTTAAAAAAAAGTAACCCTAAAGCCACATTTTTCCATGATTAAAACAAAACACCACTAATATCTAGGTATACATATACTGGTGTTTTGCACTTTAAAAAAATGCATTAAAATTGATTTTAAAAATTGGGAATTTTTTTAAATCATAGAAAACCAGGATCTCTGGTGACCACCTTGATACTCCATGGACATAATCTTTAGAGGCATCAAACATCTATAGCCCCCCATTCAGTTCAGATGGGCTTACAAACATTTAACACCTCTGGAAATTAGGAGCTTGGGGACAGGTTCAATTTCACACATTAGGTGTCTAGATAGATTTAGGCACTTCAGTGCTTCTCTATTCCACTTGTCCAAGTTCCCAAAAAAGCTAGGAGAGTAGAACAGAATCACACTTAGGTCCCTAAGTGTGCTTAGGCAGACAAGGTTCTTTGGGTAAATGCGATGTCTTTTGTTACACCAATGAAATAGTTGGAAAAAAAATGTTCTTTGCAATCTTTCAGGTAGGGAGAGTCTTATCCACCTAATAAGTATCTAAAGTTGGGTGCCAAATCTACAATACCCTAAATGGGTTACTTTTGAGAATTTCAGCCTAAGCAATTTATCCAAGAGGTTCAATGGCAAAGTCAGAGATGGAATCCAGGTGTCTTGGTTCCCAGTCAAGCACATTAGCTACATTGAATATTATACCTGGCCTCTTTCCTTTCTGTAGGTCTGTGGGTTTATCATTTAGCTACTGGCACCCTGACAATGCCTTGTTAGCCAATTAGGTGGAAGACTTTAAATACTCACACTTTCTCTTAGATGTGCAAGTTAACAAAAGGTAGAGGCGGAGGAAAGACTTCAGAAAGGATCAAATACATCATAAGCTTGGCAGGCACTGTAGCCCTGAAACAGCAGTTTGAAACTTGCACCATAACAAATCTTCTTCTATACATTATCTCACAGGAAACAACACATGATAAATTCTTAGCACAATGTGATTGCCCTCCTTCTACCTCCTCCCCACTTCAGAAAGATTTAACATCTAATTCAGCTTTTGACGAGCTGCTTCATCACTGCAGGAACGCTGTTGATCTCTGTCGGAACCCTGCGGCCTTGGACAGAACAAACTGAAAGGGAAAAAAATTTTTTTTGGCCGTCTGTAATGATAAATAAATACATTACAGGATACAACTCTGGGGAATGGAGGCTGACACTGACTGAGCACTGTGACCTCCACACAACTGCCAAGTCTCAGTCATTTAACAAAAGTCAACTTTTGCTGGCTTTTTTCCCTTCAATGTCAGTTTCTTAAAGTGCAAATGCAAGATGTGGGGTGGGGGCAGGGAGCAGAAGTCAAAAAGCATCACCATCTGCACCAAGGGACACTGGTTTGGACAGAACAATTTTTTCTTCCTATGCAATAGAAATCTGGAAAAACCGTTCTAACTGTGGACATGGCAGCAGTTAAGGGAAGCTGTGCCACAAGGTAATTCTTCAAGTCACCCCTTATTTTAGGAGGTGGCTCTCAGCACTTGCTTGTTGCTCACGCACTCAGCTGTAGCCGCACAGTCAGATGTGTGCTCCAGGGGTTCAACAAACAATGAGAGGGTGACAAAAATTTTACATGCAACAAATTAGCCTCTTTAATTTTGAAACCCTCTCGGGATTCCTTCAGTCTTCCTCCCAGACCTGGTCTTGGTGCCCAATTCCATATAAATACCCCATAATCATTAAGGCAGGGCAAGGTGGTACCTTAGCATGTGTAGACAAAATGGGGGCCCCAAATTGAAGTGGTGGATTTTAAAAAACACCGCTTCACTTTAGGGCTGATTAAACCCCTGTGTTGTGCACTCCCCAAGCTGACTTACCTGCCGCTCTGGCGGCAGGTAGGAGAGGGTGAGCTGCCAGCAAGCAGAGCAATCCCTGGGCTGTAGGGGAGGCTGGTGCTTCCTTCTGCAGCAGCAGTGCCCCCCACCCAGGCAGTACCCACCTTCAGGCACCCGGCTTGGGCAGTCCTGGGGGGCACTGCAACTGCAGAGGGAAGCACCAGGCCCCAGTGCAGCTCAGGCAGGCAGGCTCCAGGGGAAGAAAAAAAAAAGAAGAAGAAAAGGTCAGGCTCTCTGCTTTTCTTGGGTGGAGCTTGCTTTCCTGGGCTACTCTCAGGAGCTGCACGGAGACTGGTGCTTTGCTCTGCAGCTGTAGGGGCAGCAAACTAAAACTCCCTTGAGCTTGCTGCACCCCAAATCATTTAAGGCGCAATTATGTTGCTGAATTTCCTACAGCAGCTGGAATTAATGTTCAGTGTGCCGCCCAGACATGCAAACGCTGACTCCATGAAAGCCTGCAAAAGCATTTAGCCCACTTTAAAGTGTCGTGCACACTCACCTCTCGTTTCATCTACAGGTGGCCTTAGAGACTAACTCAATTATAATTAGTTCAGAGCCTCTAAGGTGCCACTCTGTCCTACTCTCTGCCTTATTTCAGATTAACAAGTCTGACCCAACTCTTTATCATAATAATGATATAGAATGGCACCTATATACCTCATCCTCATTTTGCAGACACGAAACGGGAAGTGAAGTGACATGCCTACTTTTGTCCCGTTGAAAACCAGGTGTGGAATCCACGGCACCTGACTTCTATTTCTGAGTCTTTTTTCCATTAACTCCAAGAGCTCTACTTGAGTTATATGTGATTTATACTGGTGCATTTGAGTTCATGGTCAGGTCTTCAAGACTCTCTCTTCACCAACTACTCATCTAGCAACTGCCTTCTCTCTATTCCCTCATATACACTATTGGCATGCCAGTATGCATCTCAGTAGCTCCTGACTTACAAATCAGCTTCAGGCATCTGCCTCGCATGTTCTGACCACAGCCATTGTTATTAATCATATTTTGCAATAAAGACACATTCTGTTCTCAGATTTCCTGTAACCAAACTTTGCATTGTTCTTGTAAGATAGGCAATTATTCCTTCAATTGCATAGGCTAAGGATATGAGGAGGAGAAGTATATTGATACAAGCCAAAAGGAGAAGATGAGACAAGATTATTAATTTCTTTTCCAAATCCCATCAAGAAAATAAAATTTCCTACCTAGTTTATGCCTTTTAATAATTCAATTATTCTGTAATTATTGCTTATATTTTTTGCAACTTTTAACAGCTGTTTCTTTTTCCTTTTCTGTGAATAAATTACCATATTAACACTGGTCCCTCCAAACAACATAGGATAACTAGTTTCCTTTAGCCTGGCCTGTCCATTGCCCTACCAGTGAAGAATCATTCCATGTTAGCAATTTCTTAGATTGTCCTTTACCTGTTTCCTGACAGGCTGTGTGATACGTGACATGGTCCCTGTCAGCAAATGGCTGATTTGATAAACACTGAGGGTTAGAGTTATATACAAAGTTCATAAAAATCAATCAGAAATCGTCAGTTATACACAGACATATTTCCCAAAACATCACATCCAGATATTGACTAATTTCTCACCCTCCACTCATAGCATCATTAGAATATAATTGAGACTTGCTGTGATAGGATGGGTGATGTATAAGGGGGAACTGCTGCTTCACCGATTCAGTGGACACACAAAAGAGTTCAGGTTTTCCATACCAATGTTTCAGAAGCTCTCACCCGCACCAAATTCACAAAAACCAGACCAACAGAGATGTTCTATCTGTGAGCCTGACCAACCACCTTTCACAGAAACAGCCCCATGTCTCCTTCTCAGCATGAATCAAATATTGAGGTTCAAATGGACTGAGTTCACAAAGTGGATTGTATCCTCCTTTAGCCTTCTATGTCAGGAAGCATCTATGACCAGGAGCCACGCAACTGAAGGCACTTATTCTGTTCAGAGCTCGTTGCTACTGGGAAATGTGGGAAGAGGAAGGAGGTTCCATGGAAGTCAAAAGAAAAGAACAAAGCTCTAAAAATCTGTCTTTGCCCTCTGCTCCCTGGACATCATCCATCACTCTATTTCACTTTATTGGCAACACCTGACCTCTCACTAGAGCAGATACTGCACAAGCGTGCACTCTGAATGTATGTTTAAACAGAGAACTGATAAGAAGTACTTGTCTGTCAGCAGGATCCGAAGCCCACAGCTCTTTGAGAGCACTTGGGTTTACTTGGCGGGTCATGCTGACTCTTTGTGAGCCATTTATCACTGCAAAAAACTCCAGAGGGATTGGCGCGATGCCAGTGTCTTTTTTCTCCTCCTTCCTCCTGGGTATAGATGCTACATCAAAACAAACCTTCAGTTCTCATGGCAACAGAACATTTTGTATAACCTCTGTGTGGGAGCAGAGGCAAGACCAGTGGACAGTAATTTGGAGCTTGTTAGGTAATTCCTGAATATTTGGCTGTTTTGTGACCAACAAGCAGATGGACAAATGAAGTATAAAATAAGGAGGAAGCCTTTGATGGGGTGGGGTAGAGCTTCAAAGCAATTCACACACCTTTCCTCAGAGAGGTTACAGCGTAATTAAAAAGCAAGCGGCATATCTGGGTGCTACTGGAATGCAAATTGGGACAAAGTGTTGCACCTATCGAGCCCTTTGAAGACTGTAAGATTGCAGGGTTGTAACTGGCATAAACAATTAAATACAATTCAGCGCACTGGGATAGCAAGCTGCTGCAGTTCCTTGGCCAGCGGGTGGGGAGGAGAATCTAGGGTGCCTCAGCGATCTACACTCTAGAGGCAGCTGCTGAGGGACAAGCTCACTGCATGCTGCTGGCAGCAGTTCTGCAGTCGAGGTTCCCTAGGGTCCCCGGATGCCCTGTTCCTGACCCCTCTCCCTGTCACCACCAGATACATTATTGGGCAAGGAGTTGCAGCTGCAGTGGCAAAAATCCCGGTGGGGGCCATCCTGCTCACCCCTTCCACCCTCCTCAATATACTACTGGGTACTGGGTTGCCTGCATCGTATGGCTGACTGGCATGGGGCTACCCCTGCCTCACAATGATTCCAGGGAGTATTCTGGTACCCACTCCACATTGGTGCCTGGGGCTGTGCTCTGCTTCTCCTGCTCCTCCCCCAGTTACAGTACCAATTCAGCAAATTCCAGCCTCATACAGGCATTCAGCTTCTCCCAAGAGAGTTGTTGCTCTCCCAGGAGAAATCACAAGTGTACAGACTTTTAGCTTTTTTCTCTCACAATAAAAATGGCTGCTCCAGAAGAAAAAATAACCTGGTACCAACCAGGGTTAAATCACTCCCAGAAGAGTTTTTTCCTGTGAGAGCAAATATCTAAAGTCCCTTATTTAACCTAACACTTTGGTCCATGGTTCAAGACATTCAGATAAAAAGAAAATACGTGATTCAGTTACACTTAGCCTTACTCTTAGAGGGACTATAGGAAGGATGACCATATGTCGTGATTTGGCCAGAACAGTCCCAGATTCCATAGGCTGCTCCTAATCAGTTGATTGAGAATCCTGGGCCAGAGTCTGGTGGGGAGGCAGAGTGGCATGGTGCACCAGGCAGATAGGCAGGCGGGCACCACTGCCACGGTGTGGGAACAAGAGATGTAGGGAACATGGATATGGCATCTTAGATAGGGTGACCATACATCCACCTACCTTGTTCTCACACAGCAGTAGCAGTGTCTGCCTTCCTGCCTGCCTGCGTGGCACACCATGCCACTCAACCTCCCTACCAGACTCCAGCCCAGGACTTTTGACCAACCAGCTGGGACCAGCCTATGGAATCTGGAACTGCCCCAGCCAAACCAGGATCTATGGTCACCCTAACGATGGGGCAAGTGAAAAATCAAGCAGAGTGTTTCAAGGAGTAGGTATTATGTGAGGAGAAGAAGATTTTCCATAACCAAGGGATGACCCTGTCACTCCTGAAATATCCAATGAATAAATAGTAGTTAGGGATAACATAGGAATAGCATTCCTGCCTCAATGTAGGGGATTCGACCAGATGACTACTATGGTCCCTTCCAAAAATACAGGTCTATAGTATTAAGGTGAGCTACTGCATAACAGCTCATGCAGGCTCTCCCTTCCTTATTTTATATCCTGTTTAGTGTTCAGATACACTATTCAGGTACAAAAAACAAACACCAATAAAGTAGCTTATTTGAGTTTCAAACCACCTAAAAAGCACTCCAGTACAAGTAAATCATATGCCAGCAGCACTCCTTATTTCACAAGTGTTAGCTTCAACCCTTCAGTCTTATCCTAATGCCTTTCAGGTTCACTGAATCTAAGCCTTACAGGATTTTTAAAATGTGTTAATGGGTTGCAGTGACTCTATATAATTCAGCAGTTATTACACCCTATTGCCACCTCATTAGTTTGCAGCCATGAGAGAACACAGGTGTGCCCCATGTTCTGTATGAAGTCTGTCACATTAACTACATAGTAAAGAGGCCACATGAAGCTGTCCCCGCAGAGCAGCAAACTGAGTCTCCCTAATATGAACACTGTGTATCCTTGCACTGCAGTAAGTGATTTACTGTGAACTTCCCCCTTAACTTGTCCATTAGTGCAAGTAACAACTGCTTTGTTGAATTTATCTCCACACAGACAGTTACTATAAATAGCCAGACTTTTCTTTCTGGTGACAAGTCTGAAAAGTCTTTTTAGGAAATATGTTGCAAGATGAAGCAAGGTATTTGTTTCGTTTTAGACAGGTAAAGTACAAAGGGGATGACTCCTGAAGTGCAAGGTATGATCTGAATCCAAATTCAGCCACAGCTGAGGTCAAGAGTGCTCCCTGGAGAAACTCTACTGCCTCCCAGGCCTGATTTTCAATATTGTGTGAGCAAAAATGCAGAATTAATTGTGGGCTTAATTTGCATGAATTACCAGTATTTCAACGTGCAGTCATAGCAACTGTGCATCCAACAAGATAGTTGCATTAAACAGCTAAGATAAATGCAGGTATAAATTAATCGTGCAAATGCACTTATGGAAGACTGATATGCTCCCAAAATGATCTAATTTTGAATACCTTTGAATGACAGTTTGGCTAAGGATACACACAACGTACACACACACACACGATTAAACATTAAAAAGATCATCAAATTAACAAACCAGAGTGAACATTTTATCATTTAATCCTCTGTGTGTGTATGTGTATGTGTCCACACACAAGTGTGTGTGTAACCTTTAAATCACAGCCTATCCTGGGGAAATTTCCATGACTACAAAACTCAATTGCATGAATATTTATGGAAATGGAATTGGAATATGACCCAAGCAAGTTCATTAAAAGATTCTATTGAGTACTCACAAGAATTTGTTTGCACCTACGTTTTTAAGCACAAGTATAAAAAAGCAGGAGGGATCTCTCATCCTTTTCCACCTTATACAAAACACAAACATACCAGAACTAGTACAAAAGGCAGTCAGAAAATGACCGTTCATTCCTCCCCTACCACACACACAATTTTTATGAAAAACTCTTAGAATATTTCCAATTTTTGACTAATTTTGGAACAAACTGATACAACCCATAGCCCCAGCGTATGAAGCTTAAGAGTACCACAGTAACGTTTATGTAAAGCAGATTGAGAAATCTCTATAGATCCATCAATCAGAGCCCTGAAGGTAGATAGGATTGCCTAATAATTACCAGAAAGGAGGACCCTTAGAATGCCCCAAGGGAAAAAGTGGAAAGAGGCAGCAGGCTATATTTATTGGGTCAACAAATACCTTTTGTTGGAATTAATTTAAAGCCATATTTTATGATCAACAAAGAGAAGGAATGCCTGACAGGGTGTTATAAACAGCATCACTGCTCTTCTGGTGTTGCTACTCTCTGAAGAGAAGGATAGATGGAGAAGAGATGGAGTGGAGAAAGAAAGCAGCAGTCTACTGGCAGAGTGTTAAAAGCTTCTATGGTGTTGAAAACATGTTGAAAATTGCTGTTGCTTGCCTTGCAGTGCATGTTAGGCAGTCTGGTTCTGTAATATACACCATTTCTACGCTGCACCCTGCAAATGAACACTCTTAGATGGCCTTGATGCTGTTTAGGTCAGTCACCTTCCTCAGGTTTTTGTTTATTGCCTATTATTTGTGAGAATGGTTCATGGCATCGTTCATTAAGCAATCTTGAGACGCACAAAAGAATATTTACTCTATTTAACCATTTGATAAAGCCTAAATACACTGGACAAAATATTCAATAGCTTGCAAGTTCATTACCAATTAATTATTAAAAGGGCATCTATTGACTTTTAATATGCATAAAAAGACCAATTCCAGTTGCCATGCAACTACTTCAGAATCACATAGACAGACATGTTGTTTTCATTTTTATGAATAGCTTTGAGTTGCTACAAAGAATGGCTCAACAGAAATCCATACAATAATGGAGAAGAGTAATGTTCAAAGGGTGCATCTACACATGATGTTACATCGCTGTAGCAATACGCTACAGTGATATAGCTTCTGTGGGCATCTACACATGATCAGCAGCTACTTTGCTGTAGTGGCATGATCCCCTGGAATAGTGTGCCACTACGGCAAAGTAGCTACTAAAAATAACCATATGCCACATGTATGGTGCAGTATGGGCTATTACTGAGCCATTATTTAGTACTTCCAAAAGAAAGTACTAAATCATGGTGCAGTAAAACATTGACATAGCAACATGTGTAGATGTGCCCAAAGTGTGGTATAGTTACTCTTTAGGAACTAAAATCTTATATTTTAAGTATTAAGTTGCCTAGGTTAGAAAACGTCACTATTCTTTGAGTTCATTAAGTAGATCTTACTTCTGGAAATTTATATTTGCATTCTATGTAGTTGATGTAGTAAAAAAAATCTGTATAACCCAATCCTCAGGGGTCTTACTGAGCATCAGAGCTGACACTCAGTATTTTGCAGGATAAGACAAATGATCAGAGAAATTTAAAAAAAAAAGATGCATTTGATCATCCTAGCCTATCTCTGACAATACAGGGTTGGTTCAAAGGGACAGTATTTTATTTGTACAATCTGCTCTTAAATCTCTTAAGCCTTTCAACATGCTCCCTGGGAGGTTGAAAAGAGCCTGGGGGTATTTTTGGATGAATAAAATGGCCAAAATTTATTTTTTGAGGAACAAAAAATATCTTTGAATCAGGTCAACTCTGCCAAATATCATAGGTTATAAGTATGGCTGAAAAAAATGGAAAATGTCAAAACATTTTGAAAATTCCAAAAACTTTCATTTTGACATTCTCTAAACTCAAATGTTCAAGTTTTAATTTTCAAATAGTATGTTTTGATTTAAAAATGAACCTAACTTTAAAAATATACATATATATTTAAAAGGGTTAAGTAACCAAATGAAATCGGGGAATGTTAATTTTGCATCAAGCAAAATGTTTCAGAATGATCCACACTACGCCAAACCTTCCCCACTAAAATATTACTGAAAAATCCTGTTTCATCTTGTTCGGTACCATTTATTCCCACATGATTTTTTTCAGTTTGACCATTAAACCACAAAACCAAATATATGCCCATCTCTAGTCTTGAATAACAAGAAAAAACGGAAATACATGCAGCTGTCCCCATTCATGTAGTACCGTAACACTGAAAATTCAAGGCAGAAGAAACTTACTTCTAATTCACTGTTATTGAAGTGATGGAATTATATGCAACTAACAGAAAAAATCCCATACATCTCATCATCATAAATCCTTTGCAGTCAAGGATGATTGTCTTTCATGATTGTCTTATTGTGGATCCAAAAATAGTTGAGGAAACCTATTCAGGATTGATAGACTCTGTTGCACCTTGAGCACATGTTTCCATATGGGGTGGGTAGCTCTGGGTTCTTGATTCAAAATCTGACATGCTGTTTCTGCCACTCCCATTTTTCCATCTTATGTTGTCATCATAAAATTTCAAAGTACTGAGATTTTTTCAGCAGATTCCTCCTCCATTTGGGTTGGTCCTGGGCAATAGTCTTCCAAGAGTTGACGTCTATGTTTCATTTTTTCAAATCGGTCTTGAGGATAACCTTGAAGTTCTTTCTTTGTTCTCCTCTTGAGTGTACACCTTAACTGAGCTGGGAGAATAAACCTTGTTTTGGGAGTCTGGAGCTGGACATCCAGATGATGTGGCCAGGCCAGCAAAGTTGATGTCGGGTGATCATCACATCGATGCTCATGGTGGTTGCTTGTGCGAGAACACTAATGTTGATGCATCTGCTTTCCAATTAATTCAAAGGATCTTCTGCAGATAGCATTGATGGTACTTTTCCAGTGACTTGAGATGTCTCCTGTATATAGTTCACATCCCAGCTCTAAACAGTAAGTATCAATCACAACTGCTCAATAAACCATGAACTTGGTTTCAGATGTGATGTAGCAATCTTTGAAAACCCATTTCCCCAGGCATCTTAAGGCTGTACTTGCACATTTGAGAAGTTATATTTCTTTGTCGATGTCAACCTTCTGTATGGGAGGTATGGGAAATACTTAGTGTTCTCCAGAGTCTCACTGTGGATCTGAATTACCAGAGCTGGAGACTGTTCATTAAGAGCTTGTTGACGGGGGACCTTAGTCTTCTAAAGGTTAAGCGTTAATCTCATTTTCTTGTATGCCTCACTAAAGATGTTGATGATTGCCTGAACGTCTGCTTCTGAGCACAGACTACAGCATCATCAATTGACTGGAGCTCAGTGACTGAGGTCAGTGTGGTCTTGGTTTTGGCTTTGAGTCAGCTGAAATTAAACAGCTTACCAACCATTCAGTATTTTAGCTCCACTTTGACTGGAAGCTGGTTGGTAGGCACATATGAGATTCTGGTAAGGAATACTGAGAAGAGCATTAGAGTGATGATGCAGCCTTTCTTACCTTGAAGTGCGATTCACTTGCAGAAGGTAGAATTCTGAAAGGCAGCAAGCATGGCTTCATTGCAGGCAGGTCTTGTCTTACCAATCTCATCTTCTTCTATGACCAGGTAACTCGCTACCTGCATAAAAGAGAGGAGGTCGAGAGTGCATACCTAGACTTCCAAATGGCCTTTGATCTGGTATCCCATGATGTTCTCATAGGAAAATCGGAGGATTGCAGGCTTAATTGCTCTACAGTTAGGTGGGTAGGAAGGGTAGGACCCAGACAGTTCTAATAAACAGGTCTGTGTCTGCCTAGTGAGAAGTGGCTAGTGGTGTCCCTCAGGGGTCCGTGCTTGGTCCAGTGCTTTTCAACAACTTTATCAATTATTTGGATGTGGAGGTGAAGAGCTCACTGGCCAAGATCGCAGATGACACCAAGTTATGGGGGAGAGTGGTCATGCTTGAAAATAGGCTGCAGATACAGGTGGATCTAGTCAGGCTGGCAAGTTGGGCACATTGGAACAAGATAAAGTTCAACATTGAGAAGTGTGAAGTGCTCCATCTGGAGACAAACAACCCCCAACATACCTACAGGCTCAGTAGTGCCACACTGACTAGCACCATGACTGAAAGGGACCTAAGGATAATAATAAACCATAGTATAAACTTGAGCCATCAGTGTGATGCTGTAGCCAGCAGGGCAAACAATACTCTGGCATTCATCAACTGACGCATCTCAAGCAAAACCAAGGACGTGATTCTTCTACTTTACTCAGTAATGGTGAGACCCCAGCTGAAATATGTGTCCAGTTCTGGGCACCACACTTCAACAAGGACATGGAAAAGCTTGAGAGAGTCCAGAGAAGAGTCACCCATATGATCAGAGACTTGCAAGGCAGGACATACGAGGAGAGGCTGAGGAACTTGGGTCTCTTCAGCCTAAAAAAGAGAAGCCTGAGATGAGACTTGGTAGCAGCTTACTGCTACATAGGGGAATACATCAAGGGCTCGGCGAACAACTGTTTGAACAGGGCACCCTTGGGGAAAACCAGGAGTAATGGCCACAAACTCCTGGAAGACTGTTTCAGACCTAACACTAGGAAAAACTTCTTCACAGTTAGGGTGTCCAGACTGTGGAATACACCCCCTGCAGAAGCGGTGCAAACACCTAGCTTGGAAATCTTCAACAGGAGACTGGATGGTCACCTCGCTGGGGTCATCTGACCCCACCTTGTCTTTCCTGCCTAGTGCAAGGGGGCTGGATCCAATGATCTTGAGAGGTCCCTTCTGGCGCCTAACAATCTATGAATCTATGAACCCCGATCTTAACCTCAAAGGGATCTGTGACAGATTTGTTATTGAGGCCCACTGCTTGCTTACAATCATGAAACAGGCAAAGAATGAATATGAATTTTGGTGGACATCCATACATCACAAGGCAGGCCACTGTACTTCCCTTACACATTGATCTTCTGTTAGAGGTAGAAGCATGGAATATATCCCAGAGGTCTTGTCATGTTTTACCTCTTTTTCTGGACAAGTAATCCTTGCTTTTGCATGATCTAAACAACCGATTTGGTTGTAGATAGATCTGAGTCCTGCAACATTCAAACCAAGAACTCCGCAATTCATTAATTTTTCCTGTTCTCCCATTATGACAAACTGTTGCAGTTTGCAATTTCGCTTCCTCATGTTGAAGATGTGCATATTCCAGAAGATGTAACTACTCTTACCTTAACCTGTTTCACAAAGTTTTCTCTTCCAATCTTTTTTCCTGTTTTTCTGCTGACAGACCTGCCACGGAGCAGACACTGTCAGGTTGTAATTTAAATCACAAGAGCAAATATTGAAACCAAATTTGTGTAGGTGATTGATGGATTTAGCTAGCAATTTTTTTCTACATGCATACAGTTTATAAGAGTAGGCATGATGGTCTTAACACACCTAATATTATTCTTTAATCCACTCAAAAGAAATGTTTGGCATTTAACTTTATAATAAAAGGTATCAATTAGGAACTGTCAATGTTTTCAGTAGTGATATCTAATTACTGTAACTTGCTATAGGCTATCTTGTTAAATTCTAGCTGAATGACTAAGTATTCCTGATGACTGTAATGCATTATTAAAGGTGTAATTACTCAGTTATTGCTCATGTAATTCTGAGTTAATTACACGACATCTAAATCCATCATTTTTATGTTTATTGAATTTGGTAAATTCACTGCTAGCTATTGTTTGATATTTGCTCTGTGCTCCTCCCTTTTACTTATTCTGAACTGAAAGGAAAATTGTACCTATTTTGCCTAGTGTAGTAGATAATTTCTTTAAAGACATCCCATCTGGGATGATCAAATGTGTTTTCATAAAAGGGCTGATTTTTCCATTCACATGAGTATGGTGTTTAGTTAACACCTTGTATTCTTCACTGGATTTACTCTTGATTGTCTCCAGGGTACATGAGGCAAAAATTTGGCACAATGTTTATAAAGCAGTTGAGCTGAAATCTTGCCCTATGGAAATCAATGGTAAATTCCCACCGACTTCCAAAATGACAGGATTTCACCTTTGTTATTTAAAATCCTCATGCCAGAGCAGCCACCGTGCTGGAAGAAAATAATGTAATTGATGAAGTTGCTAGTATGGGAGAAGTATATAGGAGACTCTAGGATGCATCTTGGGTTTGATCCAATACTCAGTACTGCCAGGATCAGTCAAATGGGCATCTCAGGGATACAGACATTTGCATTTTAATTTGTATCATTTGAAATAAATAGATAAATAATACATCTAATATTATTTTTGCTTCTTCATTTAATTTCTGCTTTGTTGCCCTCTCCTGTACCTTAGCTTTGCACTGCTAATGCAGCTGATTCTACCCACACTATGCCCTTCAGCTATGGCCCTTCAGCTCCCATGGTACAGCTGTATTTGTGCACTGCAGCAGAAGCAGGTAGATGTTGTCTCTCTCTCATATCTACCAAATGAAAACCATGACAGGCTAAAGTGCCATAATTATACAGTCAATGCATCTGAGGTTATAAATCTCACTTCATTCCCATTTGGAAGAAGGATCTTCAATTAAGCAAACATTGATTTCTAATGATTTCTTTTTTCTTTTAGCTCATGATTGGTAGATTGTTTTAAACAGCTCCAGCCCAACAACGTACAGAAAGAACAATTAAATATATGTCATAATTGACAGCAACACTGTTTTTAAGTAAGTGAATGCAATCTAGCCCACCCATTTTTGGCAAGAACTGAATCTTATAATAATTACGGAGACAGAAAAGAGCACTCCTGTTAAGTGCTGCACATGGTAGGAGAAGAGCACAAGAGAAAGCAGGGGATTGTTGGGAACCCCTTTCTGATCTTGTGGAGTTCCATTCTTAGCCCTCATTGCATACCATTTGGAAATTACCATGCTCTGCCCTTGCAAAAAACCTTGCTATAAGGTGCTTGGCCTGGCATAACATACTTAGTTGACTGGTTGCTACCACTGGATGATTAGGGTCTCACAAGCAAGCCACTTTTGTTTTTTCCAACGTGCTTAAGTTTTACTGCTTGTTACAGGGCTAATCTGAAAATCCACTGAAATGGCTGAGAATATTTCCAAGAATTTCAATGGGTTTTGGATCAGGCCCTAACTAAAGGATGGGTAGCTCTGTTACAGCTCCAGGAACAGCAGGAGCATGTCTTTGGTAAACTGGTCCATACAATTTAGTAATATAACTCAGTTGTGACTTACAATAACCACTGATGTGTCAGCCTTTCCCAAGAGGCACAGGTGTGCCGTGAGAAGTAGGTACTGGTCAACAAGGTAAGCCAAGGAATTGGCATACCAGCACCCTAATTGTTGTCAAGTTTTTTGTAAACACTATGGCCTAGTGTAAAATTGGAAAGGAACCAGAAGAGAGTTATTTAAATCTAATTCAAATAGTGCTAGAGTACACAAGGCCTCCAAATGTGGACCTTGGCAACATCTCAAGTTTAATCTCTTTCAGTCAGTTTCTGGGAATGAGCTTGCCCAGAGAACCCCCCCACTGTTGATGGCATTTATTCAGCAAGGCTGGAATTTGCTCTTTTTCTTCAACAGTGTGACAACAGAGCCGTGCTAATTTTAAACTAGCTGGCTCAAGTGCCCATAGCAGTGTAACCAGGAGACCAAAGGGGGACAAGCTCCCCAAGTAGTCACCTAGATTCATAGGTGGGTTATACATCCAGCAATCATCTCTATGCTGCCATGGCTATACCAGTTACAGAACCCAGGTTTGCTTGTTTAAGGTTGGTTCAGTAGTGTCTGTACCAGCTGCAGTCACACTTTTCACTGCGATGTTTATGTTCCCGAAGGCTTGAATGCCAGAAAGCAAAGGCAAAGGGCATGGCAAACCCTGGTAAAACTCCACCAGTAGCATCAGGGATAATATTTCCTTGAATAAATCAAGCAAAATCTGATTTTCTTTCTTCCTAATAAGGAGAGTTTTAGGATTTTCAGCTTGTATCTCCCTAGTATGTTAATTTCACCAGTGCCCACGTGTTATTCTGCTTGATCTGACCTGAATCTGACTTATTGCATTTCCCAAACTACTTTTCACTCAGCAGTTAATTAAAAGATTTGGTCCCTGACACACTGCTTACAACCCTTATTGGCACCCATTAGCCTGGCTAGACTAATTTTCCTGAAAACCAAACCTCCTTGTGCTCTTGGGGTCAAAAGTTCAGATCCAATTCCCTAAATCTTTAACTTTCACCATTAGTTCATTATTTGACCATAGTCTGCTGTAAGAATCTCTATTCAAATGTAGGCATAGAAACTAATTCAAGGAAAGCCAATTTCTCACAGAAATTCTGCGTTTGCCAGCCTGCTGCATCAGTGACTTGCTGTGCAACTATAACTGAACAGAGGGTGAGAGATGAAATCAACTGTCTTAAAGTATTGTAGGCTGCTTATCATGTGTCCAGAAAAGGGATGCTTATTTAGTACTGAAGGCCTTTTACTGCACTGTGCAGCTTATGTGCTGACTTTCCTTGAGATGCGTCTTTAAAAGCAAGTGGATGCATGATATGATATAAAGCCTTCAATTAGAAGAAAGAAAATCAGAACCTGTGTTATGCTGCACAGTCGGAGTAAGATTTAGTTTTTCCATGTGCATATGCCCAAATATTAACACTGCCTTTCTAGTTGGAAATGGAACTAAATTGGAAAATTCAGGTGGAAAACTAAATTTCAGATGGCACCAGGGATTTGACTTGGCTCATGGCCAAGCAAATACAAATTTCAGATCCAGACACTGGCTGACATTCTGAATCAGTCCCTTCCACCTTATCTGCCCAGGTGTATTTGGCTCTATTCCATTTTAGTGTTAAAGACTAAACCACGTATTTAGATCCGAACTTAGGATCACGTTCTAAAACGCGTTTCTGTTCAGAGAGATCTGGGCTTTGATTCAAACCCATCCTTACCGTACAGAGACTGAAGTAGAAGCAAAATCTACTCTGCAAGGTGTGTGAGAAGAGGAAAGAAAGTGTAATGATTAAAACCATGTAGCTGTGCAAGCATTCTACTTAAGCTAAGAGGAGTTGTCATTAAACTTGACCTTTCTGCCCCTACACCTAGTGTCTGGAATAGCTCAGGCACCAACGACGACCTTATGTATTTCTTTTAATTATTCTGAAGTAACCTCCTCCAGCCCCACTACAAGCCCTCAGCTACTTCAAGCAAAGACATTCTAAAGATTTCGATTAAATTTTGGCCTCTCCCCAACAGAACACAAATTAAAAGCATTACTAGGAGGATACAAGCTTCAGCGCTTGGAAGTGTTATATAAAGACTGGGGAAAGTTGCCAAGAGCTTGTTGTCATTTCATATGCAGCAGGGGAGGATTAACCCTTTGGTAGCCTCTCCAAAAAGACAGCTCAGATTATATGTCAGCATTCCTAGTAGGTTCTTTCCTTCCATATACTCCCCCTCCCCCCATGGTTATATTTTAAAATAATTTGAATCTGACATCTGCTTTTTTCATCTTTCTCTGAACGAAACACTGTCAAGGCACTTAGGCCCTAAATTGAACCACCTTATATTATTACAGTTTGGTTAAGGAATGTCCACAGGGCTCTAAGAACCAGATTTCTAAGCAGCTTCAGTCCAGCTCCTCCATGTGTGCAGTTTTTCATGTGCAATCTTCATTATTGCATGTTTGTTCCTTCCAGTATGAACCATCTGCAAGGTAAATATTCAGGACATTGCATCAGTTCATGACAAACCTTTCTCATCTGAGCTGAAACAGTAGCTCCAGTAGCTGGCAGCAGAAGTGGGCTAATTGACATCTAGTGTCCAACAATGACAAGAGGACATCATGCACATTTTGCAATGTGACACACACCAAAATGCATTCAATGTCTAAATATCAATATTTTACCCCTGATTCTGTTTGAGTATAATCACACTGATTGTACCTGTGGTCTTCTAGGGATAACATTAAAGCTTGCTTTTGAAAAGGTAGGAGTGCATATTAACTTGCCATGCTGTTGCTGAGTATATGTAGTCACTGTGCCCAGAAGTAAATCTCAGCACTATATCATTCAAAGGCTGCAAACAGATGTTGCCCTAGTCCTGCCAAAAAAATAAAAGGTCTACAGTGGGTCAAAATGCAATTGTACAGATATCCTTGCCCCTTGTTGTGCTACAAATGTAAAAAAAACCCCATGAGTATGATTATTCCTAGTAACAGTTATGCCACTTTATGGCAGTACATATATGTACATTTGTGGCATGATACATGTGCCCCCTTGCAGGGATTTCCCGGGGCATGCATTTCACACTGCCTGGTTCCAAGCCATGGCATGCATCTGCAAGTTTGGGGAACTCCTGTTCCTCTCACTAGTAAAGTGGGGCAAAGCTACAGTAGCTTTGAGCTCCCAATGGGGATCAAGACAGGATCTGAAAAAGGACAGGCTGCTAATGGCTGAATTAATAGTACGTAGGCCCTGGGAGCAAAGGACAGGGTCATATGACTGGAAGCAGGCTGGGCTGGGGGCATATAAGCCCAGCCTCTGGCCATGGAGGGGGCAATCTGGCCCTGGCACAGAATTCCCAATAGAACTCGATACAGTTTGGAGTCAGACTAGCCCAGGAGAGGTACCTGTGGCACAGAGGGGTTTGTATTTGTGTTAGGACCAGTTAGGTTGGTTTTTTTTGTTTGAGTTTGACCAGAGGACCAGTTTGTGGCTAAAGGGGATGAGGTGGCCATGGGTGGGGTACCTGGGGGGCATTCCCTACTGCCAGGGACTAGAGAGAGACCAAAGATGAGAAGGCTGAGGCTGGTGTAGTCAAACTGGAGCCCCAGGAGGTACTCCAGCCAAGTCAGGGCTGAGGCTAGGAAGCTGAGGTCTCAGACAGTGGACCACGGCTGAGGGCTTGGCCAGAGAAAGGAAGGCCAAGGTTGGGATGGCTGAAGCCCTGAGAAGGGCTTGGTGGCTTGAGGGGATGCTCTCTGGAAGGTGAAGCATCCCAGGGGAAGGCAAGACTCCTGGTGTGAGTGTGGACATAGCAGCAAGGACAGGGCCAGCAGGCAGAAGAACCAGAGAAGCTACTCCCAGCCCCCAGGGACCACCTCCTCAATAAACAAACATAACATCAAAAGTATGGCAGGTGAGAGACTGGGGGTGAGGTGGGGCCAGAGAGAGCTGGCAGGTGGGTCAGCTCCCAGGGGGCACCAGATGCCAGGGATGGCAGACCCATGAGACTTGTTACAGTGTTTTCTGGGAATTTCTCTGCAGGGGAAATTCTGGGGTGTGCTTTTCATGCTGCCTGGCCCTGGCTGGGGTGGGTATCTGCAGGCACAGAGCAGGGTAGACATGTGCCCTGGGCTGGCACCAGGCACCCATGGCTGTTGTCCCACAGGACATGGAGTGGCAAGGGCCTGACCCTGTAGGACAATGGCCCTAAGCAATGTCTGTACCTGCCAAACAAGTGGATCAGCTGTGGTTGGACACATCCTGCCAGTGGCAACACATAGAGGGTGGGCGACGGGCAGGGGGGACAGGTGGGAGTGTCAATGCCCCTCTGCGAGTGCCAGCTGGTGAGTGGGAGCACTGGGGCAAGATTGGCTGTGGGGAAACCCCCCCGGTTGCTGTAGGGCATGTGCCCCCCCCCAACTAAGGTGGCACCAGTTGCCCGTGCATCCTGCTACAGCTGGTCCCACAACAAAAACAACATTTTTTTGTATCCACAGTGACATAGTAATATCCAGTAATAAGGACACAAGTTTGGGCAACAGGTGAATAAGTCATATGGAGTCACATATTCATCCTTTCCCTGCTTCCATTACCATTCTCCTCATTGACAAATGGATGATTCCTAGTAACAGTTGTGCCACTTCATTGCAGTGGATAAGAAAACCTTAAAACATCAGTAAAATGTGTGGAGATCCTATGATTTTAAGGGGAAAAATGTGCAAAATCCTGCTATTATCAATTGATAACAGTTCCGAGGTAACTATTTCCTTTGCTCTCTAAAAACCCGTCCAACCGTGAAACTACAAGTCCTGGGCCTGATGTCTCCACTGCTTTGCACATTTTGTAGCTTTGCATCCAGGCAAACTGTGAACTCACAACACTATCAAACCAGACTTCAGCCCCTCACAGCCACTCTGCACAGGGATAAATGGCAGAATAGGAGAAGAATTGTTCCAAGACCAGTGCTCTTTCAGTCAGGTGGAAATAAAACAAGGACATGGTCTCACAGTCCATGAAAAACAAAAGGGTCAAAGTCAATTGAATTCCCAGTGAGGGGAGAATAAGAGCACTAGAGTATGAAAAGCCGCATTTAGGCTTTTGGCTGAGTATTCAAAACAAGAGAGTAAAAACATCCCAACAAAAACCCTCATAAACTAGATAAAAAATACTTGACAGCGTGTTTTGAAATGCCGTTGCAATGATAGAGTGTTACTCAGACAGTGTGGGGGAGTCAAAGCAGCCTTGTGATTCCTCATGCTACATTTATACTAACAAAATCAAGAAATCACTAAAATACTGGGGGACTATTATCTCACAGAGATAGCTACACAAAGTTTCATTTTAAAAACAACCATCATCATCATCATTTTCTTTTTGTTGCAACACAAAAATATATTAAAATATCGGACTCCTTTATGAGCTCAGAGTAACTTTCCACACAAAGCACTTTTCCAGGGACAGCCAGTTCACTTATTTGACTCCTATCTTTAAAGAGATTATAGGGTAAGCATGCATTTTACTTCCTTGCTTACTTCCTGGGTGGGATCTGCATTAATATTGATCATTATAATTGAATCTAGAGGTCCCATGGAGGGCTGAGGACAACTGTGTTAGGTGGCGCACACATATAATGAAGAGCCAATTCCTGCTGCAAACAGCTTATGGTTCACCGCCCCAGTTCTGCAAGATGCCTAACTTGAAGAACAAATATTAATATAATATTGATATTAAGGGGACTACTCATGTATTTACCGCCTGTGACATAATTTAAGTTCTTTTTCAATTGGGGCCCAGGTAAAGCAGAGCAATAAGATTTCAACCCATTAGTCCTTGGTGCTGATTCTAGCCCATTTCTGCTGTCCATCCCAGGTTAGATGACATACTGTGCATGGAAATATGCCAGCATCCAGTTTCTACTCCAGGCTCAATGGAAGAGCTTCACCAGCAGAAAAATCTCCAGTGTAAATAAATCTTACATAACATTAAGGACTCATGTGCCTAAGGCACTGACTCAATTTCAGAGCTATACATCGCAAGAACAAGACCTCCCAAAGGATTGCTCCTCAGAGAAAGGCAGCAGCACACTTCCCTCTCTCTCCCCTTTTCACCTGACTAGCTCTGCTGCTCAGTACAGTGACATCCTTGCTTCCTTGCCCATTCACTGTGCAACGTGAGTGTAAAAGTAATCATTCTGAGTTCACATACACGTTGCACAGATGTAAATGTAATGATAGGATGCAAAGTAAATTAAACTTAGAGGTTTAAACTGTTGATATGAGGTTATGATATGTGTTACTGATATGAGAATGAAGTGTCTGGGTGCTATCCATTTGGGTAACATCCTGATCTAACACAATATATGGTGTATCTGTGATCCTGGAAAATGGAGATGAAATAAATGGTGTGAAGCAACTTTTCAGGTGCAGTTCCACACTCTAACTGCGAGCACTTTGCAGGAAGTGTTCTGAGTTACAACGATCCCCCAGACCAAACAGAAGTTCATTGTTGGTTTCAGGGGGGATGTGAATCTAGGTGCTGGCTTCCAGCCTGCAGCCAGTTTCTCCTAGTAATGGTCCCTCCTTTCTCCCAGCCCTGCTTTCAGAATGGGAGGTGGGAAAGAGAGGAGAGGAAGCTTGTTTTAGGGGTTCCCCAGCTGGCTCTGGAGGTGGGGTGGGTGAATTGGAGCTGTCTCCATGTTGGGGGACGGTGTGGGGGGAGCTCCAATACACCCACCCAACCCTCCAGCAGGGCCTGAAAACTCCCCAGACCAAATTCCCTCTCTTCTCTTTCCCTCTCCCCTTCTGAAAACAGCTCAAGGCTGGCAGGTAGCACAGACACAAGTTATAAAGGATGCTCTGTTTTGAAATGTCTTCATCTGACCCCTCATGCAATGAGGAGTCAGATTTTCATCCGACTGGCCATTTTTGAAGCTGCCGACAACTATGTACTTTTGTTTTGGTCATGGCTATAAAACTGCTTTCTGTGGCCAGATTCCACAGAAATTGTCACTTCTGTCTGCACCTTTCAAAATGAGGCAAGGCCTGATTGCGCTGTTGCTGGCATTACACTAGATATGAAAAGACTCTTCTGCTGCAGTGGAGACTATTCTGATTTATACATGTGTGGGACCAGAACTGGGCCCTTGTCTCTCTACCTATGCATGTACGACCATGCAGTCAATCATGTGCTTGGTTTCCTATGCTTGCACCTGAATATGTATATAGAAACTTTACAGCTGCAAGTACAGTGCAAATGAACTTTGTGGATGTTATATCTCTCTTTTGTCAGTGTGCAAAACATCCATCCATACACATAATGGTTGGGTTGAACCTCCCTCCATGTACTGTTTGCTGAGTGTGAAGGAATGTTATTTATAGGCTGCATCCAGACCAGCAGGGACATGGGCTTGCAGCAGCACAAATTGCCTCAGTGCATGCCCCTGCATGTGTGCTTTGCTGTGGGGCAAATTGTCCTACAACAGGCAAACTGCAGTTCTTCTTGCCCAGCTTCTTTTGGCTCTTCACCTTTGCTGGCCTCAACAGTCTTACCTGGTGTCGGGGTGGTGTGCTGGGGCAGCATGGAGGCAGGGCTGGTAGCCTCTGTTTGTGCCAGCACAAGCTTTTGTGTGTGTGTTGCGCTGCTTTTTCTTCTGACATTTTTTTTTTTTGTTACCAGGAAATACAAATTTGCAGTGCAGCACATGTTTTAACATTCACCACATGCACTTTGTGGTGCAACAAAAAGGTTTATGTCACGAGAAACTGCATGCCCCTGCTCGTCTAGATGCAGCCATAGAGCTTCACCAGGTAGAACTGCTATAAGAAGTCACCAAGTTGGATTTTTGGCAGAGAATGAGTGGGATACAGAAGCATCTACACAATTTACAAAAGGACCTTCTAATCAATTTATACGCTTCTCAATTTCAAGGTACATGAAACAATATCAAGCAAAAGAAGTTAATCTGATGCTACAGCTTTTTATTAAATAAAAACTTAACCAGAGAAACCCATGCAGATGTATGGGTTCTTGCCAGCTTTGCTTCTAGACATGGAATCCCTTGTCTCTCTCTTCTATTATAGTTCAATATATTTTGAAGGTTGATCTCATCTTTAAAGGACAATTCTCTTAAGCCCACCACTGGTTTTTCATGTTCTTTCACAGTAGAGCTTTTCAAAAGATTTCATTCAAAACTTTGGTTCTTATTGAAAATATGGCCAAACCCAGCTTCTTTTTACTTTATTATATTTTTATGTTCCCATATTTTTCCATTCTGTCACTGAAAAGGGGGGAAACCCCCCTAAAAAGAACATTTGTTTTTAATTTTAATATTGGAAATCTTCAAAATTTTTCAGGAAACATGCTTACCATTTTTCATCTGCTCCAAACTTGTTTAAAAACCAGCTTTCTTCTGAGATCAATGATCTTTGCTTCTAACTTTCTGTTTTTTATTAATAAGTGCCAGCATACCCTTCTGCCCTTTTATCTTCCCATTTTTGGTTTGGATGCCATTTCAAAGGAGAGGGAGAAAGACGCAGTTCCTACCAATCAACTGAAAAAAGCACCACGCAGAAGGGTATTCCTGCTTTGCTACACCATGAGGTCTTCATTCTTTATGCCATTTCATACTGTGCTCTTTTCCATGCCTCACAATTCAGGGGCGTGGTGAGGGGATTCCTTAAAGTATTATGGAGCCCCTAATAATTCAGGTTGTCTCATCAGGAGATAATTATTCAGGCTGAATTAAAAAGAAACCCAAACATTCCTGTTTTTTGTCAGTCATTGGATTGAAATAAAGAGGTAGCTACGTACAAAGAAAGCTGTCATGTCAAACAATGTCTCTCTCATTAGTTTAAAGTACAAACAAGCTGAAAAGTGGCACGAGAAAAATAGTCCATCAAATCTGCTTGATGAAATAAACTAATTAGGTAAATTACACCTTGATAATGATGTTAATCATCTTGCAGACATGTATCCTGCAGTGTTGCTGCTATTCAGTACTTCTGCTTACTGTGTAATTATGGTAGACTTTGTTTCCTAGATATAGATTGGATAACAAATGCTACCATTAACGGTAGGGCGTGTATATTTTTGGATGGATTAGCTGACAGATTTATCTATCAAATAGAAACTCTACCAACTAGAGGCAATCCTATATTAGACTTAGTTTTGGCACATAGCTAGGGTCTTACAGAAGGTTTGGTGATGGAAAATAATCATAAACCAAACCATCAGCAGCAGATCCTGATTGCAGGATGGAAAAGGCAAGGTCTATACAAGTGCTCATTTTGAGAAAGGGGATTCCTTAAACCATCTGCTATGCATTACATGTATTGTGCAGTCACCTGGTCAACTGTGAAGTTACTTGGAGAACAGCTACATGTTCAAAGTAGTGATCACATTATAAAAACCTCCAACTAGCTATAAAGTTAGACCTTGTAAAAGTATACTATTTTTAGAGCTGGTTGCTCTTGTGCTTTAATTTGCACCTGGAGCAGGCTCCCAGCCACAGGGGTGCACCATGCCCAACATCAAACCCCCAAGCCCTAGAGATCATGGCAGCTGTGATCCCCATGGTTTCGGGTTTCACGCAAACCTCTGGACCTGGGGATCACAGCTGTGATGACACCTAGGGCTTGGGGGTACAGGAAACCCCTGGGGCCAAAAGATTGCCACGGGGTGTTCCCCCAACCTGGAAGTTCAGAAAACCCGCAGGGCCAGAAGATCATGGTGATCCTCCAGCTACAGGGGTTTCCCACACCTTTGGGGTGGGAGGATTGCCCTGGGGTGATCCTTGGAGAATGAGATAGCAGCTCTTTTAGCAGAGATTTCCAGTGAATCTGTCAACTTGGGGATAGTGTCCTATGATTGCAGAATACCAAATTCAGTGTCTATATTAAAACAGGGAAAAGGGAAAACTCCATAAAATTAAAGGCCCATTAGCTTGACATGGGTATTATACAAGGTTTGAGAACAGACACTGAAGTAAAGCATAATTAATAATAAAGAGGCAAACAGAAATGAGGCAAAATGCAACTGGTTTCATCCTAGGAAGGTTGTATCACACCAATCTAATATCTCTCTATAGAACAACAACTACTTCTTAAACAAGGGAACACAGTGAAACTAATCTATTCTGATTTAAGCAATGTTTCTGACACCATATAATGGTCAACAGCCAGAGACTATCCTGTTGTAAATAAAGCAATTAATTGATTTAAACCCATAATAGATAGGAGACAGCCACATATCTGAGTGTTAGTGAAATCACCCACCTATGAAATGGGTATATTACATGCAAATAGATATAATTTCAGAAGTGAAGCAGTTTTGTGAGAGATAATATGCTGATACAAATATAATGAAATTTTAGCAAAAAACCCAGAAGAATTCTAAGTTGGTTTCACCATTCATTCACCATTCATTCAGTTAACTTCAATTCACTGAAACCAGTGCAATTGGACCAAAGTACAGCATTACTGAATCAGTATCCCAGAGTTTAAGTACTTGAATAGATCTGGATGCTACAGAATTAATAGTCTGTGGCACTGAGATCTTAATGAAGGTAAAACTCTTGACTTCATTGCAAATAAAGGGTTAAGACTGCCTTTTCAATGACATGTGACCTGACTTTGAGTTCCTGATCTTTTTGGAGGGGGTCTGACCACAACCTTTTTTTTCAGAATCATGCCTCCTTCCCCCTCTCCCCCCCACAATATTTATCTACAGCAAAACATTAACATGAATCTAGGGTGTCCAAGTTTGGATATACAAAAACCAACACTGAGCTTGAAGAGACCAAAAACCTCTATGAAAATTGATTTCAGATGAAAATTCATTATAGGTTTTGTAAGGCAAGACAAAATGATAGTTTATGAAAGCATTCAGTTCTTATGCATCATTAAGACATATGAGACTAACTAGTTGGATACCTCTCTATCAGGTGACTGCCTCTATCCAATAGTACTGGGCCCTGTTTAAAATTTTACTTGTACAACAAGGAGCTCCTTTATGAAATAAAGGGTAATTGTTTTTTGGACTGCAAATAATACAGCCTCTGACACACTAGAATATCATTCACTATAATACCACTGCAGTCCATAGTAGCTTTCAGACACTTAGTATTTGTCTAAACACTGAAATATTTTGAATTGGGAAGGGGGAGCAAGTTCAGTGGCCAAAAGGCTATTTTCGTTTTCATGTAATTTTGTAAATGTCTGGAGGCTTGCATTTGTCAAAGTTAATGGACCGGCAGTTCTGGAAACTGCAGTCTATTGTCATTGTGAACATGACGATGGGCTCCCAGACAGCAATGTTCAGCCCTGGTCTACACAACAAACTTCTGTCCAAATAACGGGTAAGGAATATGAAAAAATTACTCCCCTTACCTACCAGCAGGCCCCATATGGATGAAGCTACGCAGGCAGAGCAGGTTTTCTGTAAGTTAATTTATGTCACTTACGGAGGTAGGTGTATCAGGAGGAGCTCCAAGAGCAGCAGTGATACCCGCTAGTGGCCACCTTAACCCTGCCCTGCTTTCCCACTCTAGCTTCTCAGGGTCTCACCCTGAGGCTTTGCCTGCTATGCTTTGTTGGCATAATAAAAAAGGGGAGGCTACCCTCAGAAGATGATGGGCTCTAGGTGCTCTTTCTAGATCTCTGCTCCTACTCCTCCTCAGACTCAACTTGACTCACTTGGCCTGGGCTGCAACCCCCTCCACACACAATCTCTTGCCCTAGGGCTCTGACCCTACCACACAGCCTCTCAGCCCAGTACTCTGTCCCCTGCCAACCTCTACCACTCTCTCAGGCCCTGACCCCTCTGGACACTGGCCTACCCTATGGGGTTCTGATCCCTCTAGACACAGGCTTTCTTTGGGACTCAGACCCCTCTGGTCCTAACTGCTTTAAGGGGTGAAATTGTGGCCTGTTTCCTCCCTGGTATTTATGTCCATGCCTCACAAGTGTCACTGTCAACATTCTGCCTTCCTGTGTAGACCTCAGCCCTCGTGGCTTTAGCCCACTGTTATTCTGGCTGCAGGCCTCCAGCCTTGCCCACTTGTTCTGACCCAGGTTTCTTGGCCTTAGCTCCTTGCCTTTGGTTCAGCTAGGCTCCAGGCTCTCTGTCTTCTTGGCCTCAACCAGCCTGTGTTTCACTCTCCAGGCCCATGGCCCTGTGTTGTGTTGCCCTCGCCCCCAGCTCAGCAAGGCTGCTCTCACCATGTGCTAGCCCCAGGCCTTTAACTTGGCTCAGCCCCCAGTCCTTGACTCTGCAGAGCTGCTATTCCCAGCCTCTAAACAGTTAGTCCCATGCAGCATCCTGGATCCAAGATCCTGGGAGAGCTCTATTTGCGCTTCACACTGGTCTACCACAGGCACCCCTTCCTGTGGCTTCCTTACTACCCCTATCAGCCATGCCCAGTCCTATTGGTTCTCTGTCAGTTATAGATCACACATGATGCTCCTGGGTCCAGAGCTGGCCTGTCCTATCCTGCAGACCCCGCAGCTGCAGGGGGCCCTGCAGCCAAGGGGCCATGTCCCGCTTACTCCCCGCTGCCTGCACCGTGTCTAACAGGCTCGATGCAGGCAAGCAGGCAAATTTTGGGGGGCCCTGCAAGATATAGTTTTGGGGGCCCCTGATCCACTGAAAAATCAAAATTGTGGTTAACTGTGGTATAAACTCACTGGAAAAAAACAGTCAAGCCTAAAAGAATTCAACAATCTAGGGGAACACTGAAAAGAAACAGGAACCTGGAGAAGAACGGGTGCTATGAGGACTCAGGGCATTTGTCCTTATTGGAAAAGATGAGGCAGAGGGGAAGGATCTGCCAATTCTTTCTAGGAATGTATTACTGTACATCCAGTACGGTCCAGGCAAGAAGTCACTGAAATATAACTCCCAGGTGAATTGCTCTTCCCTCCAGTTGTCTCCCTCCTCCTACTACCATGAGGCATTTAAAAAATACCTTTAATAAAAAAGAAACACAAATACTAATTTAAAGGGTTGAGGAGTTGGAAGTAGGAGTGGAAAATTCCTAAATTCTTAACTCTGCAACATGCAGTGTTTCAACAGTTTTTATAAAGCCTTTAAAAACAAGAGCAAGCTGTACATCTCCCAGCCCACTGCAAAACAAATGTGGCAAAATATTAAGGCTTCAGAGGTCTAGCAGAAACCACAACAGCAGCAAAGCAAGAGAAAGTTGGGGGGAGCTGCTTGCAATTTTTATTTTTGTTGTTGAGGAAGATAAAAATGCAGACAAAACTTAGTGTTCACTCCCACAGGAGAAGCTCATTCGGGTTAAAAGTCTAGTTGAAAAGAAAATAACAAATAATAGAAAATGAACAGGAAAAAATAAAAACTTTGAGCCAACATCTCTATCCTCCATTTGGCAAAGGAATGAGAGGGACAGGACAAAGCTGGGTTGAAGATAGCTTTTTTCACCTTCTAAATCCTAGCCCAAGCCCATGCCTGTATAAATCCTCAGAACTGTTCTTTTTTCCAGCTATAATAGAGCCATATTACAGAAAAGACTATGCAGTCACATGTTGCTGCCTTGCCAAACCCTGTAGATGGAAGCACTGCAAAATGGGTGTCCTGGAGTGTCCCAATTGCTCTAAACCAGTTGTTTTCAACCTTTTGTCATTTGGGGACACTTAAAAAAATTGAATGGAGGTGTAGGCCACTTTGGAAGTTTCAGATGGAGGTACAGACCCTTTGGATTTGTACGTGTGGGCATTCACATACTTTTGATTGATCACAGTCATCTTTTGCAGATCCCTTAGACAATCTGCAGACCACCAGGGGTCCACAGACCACAGGTTGAAAATCACTGCTCTAAACCATCCAGTGATCTCTATGACACCAGGGACAATTTCCACCAAGTTTATGGTTGCTTTATGTCTCCCAAGTGCTGTAAAGGGGAGAGTGTAAAAAAGGATCTGAACTTCTCCCTTTAATTTAGCAATTTGGGCAGGATTCTCAAAAGTGTTTAAATAACCTAGGAGCAGAAGTCATTTAGGAACTTTTGAAAATACCACCCCAAAACATATTTTCTTTATTGCTTGGGTTAGCGGCTGACACAGAGAAAGCAAATTGAAACTGTGTATCCTTCTATATTTTACAGAAAAAGAAAAATTAAACTCCATCCCTTTTAGCCATTAATGTTCAAAGAAAAAGTGGTGTCTGGTATTAGGAATATATTCTGATTACTAGGATTCTTATCCCATAGTCATTTAACCTAGCCCACATTTTAGCTTTGAATCTTGCGAGATACTAGCTGTGGGAGTATCACCCATTTTTCAATGTACAAAGAAAACTAATAGATTCACCATGTGTTTCTTATATACTTAATCAGATCTACTCCCAACTGCTAGTATTTTTAGTATGGGAACTTAAACAATTCAGTCCCATGACTGTGTATTTCAATTGCACATCTAATGTGTATGAACAGTCACTACACATGTGCATGCAAGCTGAGCAATCATGCTGGCAAATGATTATTTCCTAGACATTTACATGTACAATCAGCTGATTTACAAGCACAAATCAGACAGTGCACAGCATCTACATGTTACAAGTATTCATGTGCAACAGTATACTTAATTATTTCACAACCCCAACCACATCCACACACAGTGCTGTTACAACAATTTACTGAACATGAATAAGTAAGAACAGGTTAACACAGAATTAGAGAATTTGGGGTCATAGTAATAGAAGAATACATTATATACTCATGTACAGTCATTATCACCACAGAATTTGAACTTCTTCCAAGTATTTAAACAACATTCTCTTTCCTCTTTCCCAATATGAGAAGGAAACAGATTGATACGTTTAGTTTGTGCATGAATGTGGAAAAGAGTCTTTCATTTCTATATGGCTGGTTTCAATCCATCCTCATTACCTAATAACCAATATTGTTACTAGGGCTGACTGATTTTTTTCCCACTGAAATGAGAGAGAAGTCTTTGTCTATTAAATAACCTTTGCCACAGGAAGTGTCTTTTTCTATAGAAAATGTCATTTTTTCTGCCCTCCCCCCCCAATTTCAGACTCCAAAACAGAACAGCCTTTCAGTTTCTTAACATTTTACAACAGACTCTAGTTGTTACCCTACTTATTTCCACCTAGAAATGATCTTACTGAAGATCCTAATGGAGAATTATGCATACCACAGAAAGGCAACATCCAACTTAAAGACTGTTTTCTTCTTAGTAGGGGGAACTCAAACAGAATTAGTGTGGAAATTAACTGCATGTTTGCTGGTAAGGAATGAAGCAGCACTGCCTGGTGAAATGCTGACTAGAACTCAGGAGGTACAATTTCAATTCCTGTATCTGCCACTGACCTCCTGCACAAGCACCTAGGCAGCAGCACCAGCCTCCTGTCACCTGGCAGCCAGATCAGGGGCCTGCACTGCCAGGAGGAGTCTGGCACAGCCCTCCCAGGGGTGCAGGTGGGCCCCAATCTGCCTGCCGGATGGCAGGAGGCTGGTGCTGGCTGGGGCCAGCGGCAGCACCAATCTTCCTAGCATGGGCTGTGCCCAGCGTTGGTCCCAGCTGGCAGCACTGGCCTCCTGTCACCCAGCAGGCAGATTGGGGGCTCACCAACACCCCTGGGAAGGCTGTGGGAGCTGTGCTGGACTCCTCCATGGGGTGCAGGCCCCCAATCTGCTTGCCGGATGACAAGAGGCTGGTGCTGCCGCCTGAGGCTAGTAGCAGCACCCACCTTCCCAGCACTGGGTGAGAATAGCCTATGTGTAAAATGTTGAAACAGCATCGAAACAGTGAAAGTTTTGATGAAACTAAATGGAACAGTGCTTTCGGAATGAAACAAGATGAAACTCTAAATGAAACACTGTTCCGTCAAAATGTCAAAATTGAAGTTGAAGCAGAATGGTGCTGTTCACAGAGCCCTAATATTCAGCCAATTTATAGAGCAATAACATGGCAAACTAGCCACAGAGATGTTCCAACCAGCCCCAGTCTCTGCAATTATTGTGTGTGGTAGCTAATTTGTATGACACCTTACACTGAACATGTAACATATCTCCAGACCTGGTGTTGTTCTGGGCTGATGCCAACAGTTGATTGTTGGCATCAGGCCTAGATAGCCCCAGCTCTTGAACCAGGTTCCTGGAAGATGGCAACTGGGTCCTGATTGTAGACATTGGCCCAAGACATCTGTGGGCCTGCCTGAAGTTTACTTTGAAAACAATAATTCAAACAAAAATATAGTTTTCAAAAGTTTCTCTCACATGCGAGTAAAACCAAGATGCAACCCAATGCCACTTTTATCAATTTTCTTTTGGCTTCTTTCCATTAAAAAGTTTTCAGATGCTATGATTAACATGTACAAAAGCAACAGTCATCACCAGTGGTGGCAGTCCCTTGATACAAAGATGACAGTCTTTGAGCAAATAGGGAAGTCATTGCTGAGTCCATCAGTGACCGAGGCCAGTCGAAGATCCACATGTTTGACTGCAGGCATGGCAAATAGTTCCAGAAAAAAGGAGTAGATTCCTGTGATATTGGGTCACAGCTGTTTTCCTTGGTCTCTCTCATCTATACACCTCCATAGTCAGGTGAGTTTGCTCAAAATGACCAATGTCTGGTTATACACACCAGTGCTACTGAGGATAATTCAGTGCTCAAGTCTCCCAGATATGGATGTTAGCAGCACACTTCTTCAGATCGGCCTTCAGAGTGTCCTTGAGTCTCTTCTTTTGCTCACGTCTAGAGCAGTAGCTATCACTGAGGTGGGAGTATAGGATGTCTTTTGGGAGCCAGAATACTGGTATTCATTTTTTTATCTTTCCAGTTGATATGGAGGAGTTTCCAAAGACATTGCTGATGTTAACGTTCCAATTTTTCCAGGTGTTTCCAGTATGACATCCAAGTTTCATATGGTAGGAAATTTTGGGGGACATCCAAATCTCATAAGCATCTTCCATAGGCAGGGTGACCATATGGCCCAGATTACCCAGAATTCTCTAGGATTCCATAGCCCAGACCTGGCCAGTTGGTTAAAGGTCCCAAATCAAAGTCTAGCGGGGAGGTGGAGCAGCATGGTGTGCCAGGTAAGGTAAGTGGCTGGGCAGGCATCGCTGCTCCTGTGTGGGAGAAAATGTGTGCCACGTGCAGGTGGCATGGCACCTGCTCCAGTCTACATGCATGGATCCTGCACAGCAGCAGCAGTACTTGCCCTGTCACCTGCCTGGTGCACCATGCCACTCTGCCTCCCCACCAGACTCCGGCCAGGACTTTTGACAAACCAGTTGGGACCGAGCTACATAATACAGGACTGTCCCAGCCAACCCAGGACATATAGTCATTCTATCCATAGGGTCTCTCTGTTGACTGAAGTCTTAGTGAAGTCAGTGAAGGCCATGTAAATATCTTGGTATTACTCACTGAATTTCTTCTGCAGCTATCTAGAAAGAAACATCATATCTATAGTACCTCTGAGTGATCTGAAACCAAACTGGGACTCAAGTAGAATCCCTTCAGTAAAGAAATTAAGTCTATTGAGAAGAATGCAGGTAAGGATCTTGCCAGCTATGGACAGGAGTGCAATATCACAATAATTGCTTCAATCTGATCCATCACTTCTATTGAATATGGTACCGATTCTGGCATCTCTCACATCACTGGAAATCTGTTTCATGTTTCCAGATTTTCATAATAACAATGTGTAGATGGTAAGAGAGCTTTTTATTTCACCTTGCTTATAAATTTCAGCTGATATTCCAGCAGGACTTAAAATGCTATGAATAATATGTGCAGCAGCAGCAATGTGCTTTAAGTCAAAAGAACAGTATTATTCCAAAGACTATAACTTGAAATTTGGCAATTTGTGATGAACAGATAATGTTAATCACTTTTATTGCAAATCACAATGCACTGTGGGAGTCATTTGCTTTTTTAGACACAAAGCCCAGTGCATTAGTCTTTGACTTGGGAAGAACTGATATTTTTATTAATTCTGATTATTAATATTAATAAGAGGTATGCTACATAACAGGTATTGCTTAATATTTCAATACTAACAACAACATATACTGCAAAATGTAAAATAATCCAAATTTATATTTTCATATCTCAGGTTAATAATGATCAATATATGGAAACTAGGCTCTTAATGGTGTTCTGATACCTCCATTACTAAGCTATGCAAAACATCTCTTTGATCCTGAACCAATCTAACAGTCTGGTAGTCTGATCTAAGTGA
Organism: Crocodylus porosus; assembly: GCF_001723895.1. Taxonomy (NCBI): domain Eukaryota; kingdom Metazoa; phylum Chordata; order Crocodylia; family Crocodylidae; genus Crocodylus; species Crocodylus porosus. The sequence goes on from NW_017728922.1 coordinate 6,868,483, forward strand.
AACTGGTGCAAGTGCTAGGTACCTCCAGAGTGGTCAGTAGAGTTTTTCTGGCTTTACCTTAGTCTTTGAAATCAGAAACTTGCCCAATATGTTTAAAAGTACGGAATAGCTTCACATTAATGTGTGCAGATTTGAAAGCTGGATTCAACAGCATCAGCATATTGATTTTTTCTTCCCTCAGGAATTTATGAGCAAAGAAATAGAAATTCACCATTTGATCCTTAATCTGAGAAAACTAGATTTGCTTACAGCATAGTCCACCTCCCCCTAAAAACAACACACAAAAAGAAAGGGAGATAAGAAGGTACAGGCATCACTTTGGCAGATAGAGATATGAAGCAGTGACCACAGAGTAGAAGGGACTTTTTTTAAGTTAAGAACAACTGAAGCACTGGGTTGGAAGTTACACTATTGCTTGTAAATGAAATATCTTACAATGAAACCACTGATATCCAGTTACTATTCTTGAGGGGAGAATATTTGGAAAAAAAGAAGACCCCACTAATAGGCTATTAAATAAATCTTTATTGTGTTTGTATTGTGTTTACTCAGCCTAATGTCTCAATAGGATTCTACATTGCTTAGATACCAGTGTGACAGGCATCATATGGGCAGGATTCAACTCTCACTTAAGTAAAAAGGAAGATTCCTCTTCATTTCAGCAGACACTAGATGAAATCATAAGTACCTAAAGCAGGCATATGGGTAATACTGAGGTAAACATTTATGACACATATAATCCCTGTATTGGGGGATCATTTAGGGTGCAAAACTTCTCCAGGTGAAATCAGCTTGCAAGATCTCATTTATATCAGTGGGAGCAAGCTGAGGTTCTAATCCCTTTATAATAGAAAGTGGGATTTTCAGAATAGACTAGCCTGTCTGAAGGGTTGCCTTGTCACTCAGTGGATGAATCTACATGAGACATTTACTGCAGTTGTCTAATTAGCTCAACAGGAAACATTGCTGTGTCTACACAAGCAGGGCTATTAGGTTGGAGTAGACTAACAAACTCCACAGCAGGGTAGTATCTTGCTGCGGAGCTTTTTCACGCACAGCAATACATGTGTAGATACTGATATGACTGGCTGGGGCAGAAGACTGTTCAATAGGGGTGTACGAAATGGGCCATATTCGATTCAAATTCAGCCTGAATGGAGGACAGTGATTCGATTTGTCGATTCAGTTCACTGTCGCCAATTCAATTCAGCCAAATCTGAAGATTCAATGCTGATTTGGAGAATCAGCAATTCGGTCACAGACACAGCTTTAAATGTTTTTTCTACATACCTCAAGGTACCAGGCACACCTTGTGAATGCTGTGATGACGGGGCAGATGGTGCGCCCCACAGCAGTGTGGGGGGCCCCCCACATGCTCAGCAACAAACCCAGAAATGAACCAGAAGTACTTCTGGTCCACTTCCGGGTCTACTGCCAAGCACACTGGGGACCCCACCCACGCTCCTGTGGGGTGCTCCATCCACCCCAGCATCTCAGCATGCACGGAGCTCCTGCTACCTAGAGGTACGTAGAAAAAACATTTAAAGCTGTGTCTATGTCCAAATCATCAAATCTTTCCGAATCTCTCTGATTCAATTGGGAAAGATTAAAGAGTCTCCTGATTCAATTTGGATTCGGAAATTTGGCCACCGAATTGGGCCGAAACTGCCAAATCGAATCAGCGACCGAAGCTTCGCACAGCCCTAGTGTTCAAGTGTGGGCCCCGCCTGCTGGTTAGCCCTGAACTAGAGCACCCTCATGCCCCAACCACCCCTTCACAAAACATTGAGCCAGATTGGAGCAGTCCTAGGCTAGCAGGCCTGCCCCTCTGCAGGCCTCTGCTAGCTGGGGCTCCTCTAACCCAGTGCAACATGCTGTCATCCCAGATGTATGTGTAAATGAGGAGCTATCTGGGAGCAATAAACTCTGTTGCAATGTACAACATAAGTCTACTGTGTTGCATTAATATGCACATCTAAATACACTCAGTGCCTCCACCACATTTTGGTCTGGACATCTACAGCACAGGTGTTGAATCCTGATTTCCAAAACTGACAGCAGTGTAGTTCTGAGATACTAGACTGGAAACTATCCTGAGATACAAAAATGTTTCAATATTCCAAATTTTCTTTTTATAACATGTGCAAAAGAAATATAAGGTTTAGCAACAAAGAATGCCCAGTACAATTGCACAGCACAGCTGCTGCACCAGGTTAGATCTAAGTTCAAAATGTCCATATTAAAAACATTTGGAAGCATCCATAGCTATTGCAGGCCATTTTCATTCTGGCCTCCTTTCCTGACAGCTGATCTTGCCCTCTTTCCTCTACCTGTTCAGATAGGAATATGGATTGGACATCTGCTAAATCATAGACATCATAGACATCAGGGCTGGAAGGGACCTCGGGACATCGAGTCCAGCCCCCTGCCCAAAGGGCAGGAAGTCAGCTGGGGTCATAGGATCCCAGCAAGATAAGCATCAACGTTCCCCCAGATGGTGGTCACCCCTGATAAACTTATAGGTGGCCATCAGATCACCCCTGAGCCTACGCTTTTCCAGGCTAGAGTCCCATGTCTCTCAGCCTATCATCGTAAGGTCTGTTTTCCTGACCGCTGATCATGTGCGTGGCTCACCTCTGGACTCTCTCAAGTTTCTCCACATCCTTTTTGAATTGTGGAGCCCAAAACTGGAGGCAGAACTCCAGCTGCGGCCTCACCAAGGCCGAGTACAAGGGGAGAATGACGTCCCGGGATTTGCTCGAGAAGCATCTATGGATGCAAGCCAGCGTTTTGGT
>NW_017728922.1:6871288-6921390 GCF_001723895.1 Crocodylus porosus
GAGAGGTGGAGGCCATCTCTTCCCAGCAGCTCGCTGCCTCTCTCGCCAAAGAGCAGGCTGTGGTCATGGAAACCAAAGCCTTCCCGATGACACCAGCTCCGCAGTCTTTGGTTCACTGCGTGGATCCTCCTCTCCCTCCTCAGACCATAGCCCGAGACTGGGAGGATCGACAAAAACACCACCTGAGCTCCCAGTCCCCTAAGCCCCGCTCCCAACTCCTTGTAGCGCTTCATGACCTGGCTGGGGGTGCTCTGAGCCGTGTCATTGGTGCCCACGTGAATAAGGAGCATGGGGTAGTGGTCTGTGGGCCGGAGGAGCTGTGGGATCCTCTCCGCAATATCTCGGATGTGGGCTAAGGGGTCGGGGCAGCAGATTGCCCCTTCAGTCCCCCGCAGGATGGAGTCTCCCACAACAAACACCTTTCACTTTGTCTTGGGGAGAGCGGGGGCAGTAGCTGTCGTTGAGCCTGGGTTGCCTGCGGACAAGTGACCGTAGACAAGTTGTTTCCTGTTCCCCAATTTGTCCACCTTGTCAACTGATTATTTTATTATTATAAAAATTGCAGTATTGAATAGGAGCCTCAGTCGTGAATCAGGGCCCTGTTGTTTTGAGTACTCTACATACCTGAAACAAAAAGACAATCTGTGCCCCACTCTGCAAGGAGCTGCTGTCTCTTATTTTGTGTTTGTACAATGAGACACTAATCTCAGTTCTGTATGCCAGAAGTTTCCACAATTCATGGACTATAAATTCTAGCAATATTTTTCCAACCCCTAATTTCAATGCACAAAATGGTACAAAAAAACCACAGCTGAATTTTCTATGAATTAGTTAACATTTCTATTTGGCTTTTAATAATAAAAAACACCCAAACATCAGACTCTTTAGGCACAACTGTCCTTGCAAAGATTCCTTCCAATGCTGGAAAATATGGATCACCGCTGGAAATATTTCACACGGTACCTAACCTGTGTAAAAGCAAATGCCAAGCCTGAGCTAGTATCATTCAGATTAGCCCTGCTGGCACTTAGTTTCAAACAAATGGGTTATCCTTACAACAAAGGTCACAGGAAGACCTGGCCAGGAAATACTGTTTGTTGTTGTTGTTGTTGTTATCATTATTATTATTTATTATCATTAATCCTATTTAATCTTGGGTGAAGAATTCCATTTCAGTCAGAAATTTCCTTCCTATCACTTCCATCTGAGCAGAGTTTGGGAAATGCTGGGAAGTGAGATCAAACAGAAACAAGTAAACACTGACTTGCAAAAAAAAGAAAATAGCTAAAGTACTGCACAAGCACCCAGGAGTATCAAGACAATGCCTGACCCTTGAGTCAATTTCCTCTCTTTAATCTTTTGGATTCTATTCGAAGGTTAAAAGGCATGTTATACCTTTTAAAAATGAAAACATCCACATGAAGCAGCTGCAAAAGACTTTGACTTAATTCTTTCTTTAAGATGCAGAATAAACCCCATCAAACTATGGTCTAGAAGGGGAAGATATTTACCACTTTCTCTAAACTGATTGCCAAGCCCCTAATAGGTAATAGATTAACAAAGTAGAAAAACCACAAGCTTCCTTCATGCTGCACCTCATTTACATACAAAATTTGCTTCCATTAGGTATGCTGGTAAAGTTAAAGCAGTATAATCCCTCTACCATGCATGGGGTTATATCAGTATAAAAGCATTGATTCTAGTGTAGCTATTGCCATAGAACAGAAATAACTGTGCTAGTAAATACAGCCTTCTTTACATTGTTACGACTAGTCCTACCTTAGAGTTGTACCATGATAACTTTGGCCAGGTCTGTATTACATACTTGGGCCCAAATAGCTTTGAATTGTGAGTGCACAGGACTCTAAGGGCCTGGAAGACATTACACTTAACCCACAATTAACCTGTTAAACATGCCATATATAATAACACTGCCACATGCTCAGGAATTTAATGGAGCAACAAAAGAAGAAACCGGCCACAAAACTGTTCTCCAAAATATGTGCAATGTTTTGGGGGCTGGTTTCCATTGCCTTAAGTTGAACATGTGGCAGGGTAGCCCTCCCATTCAGCCCCAGAAGGTCTGCACTCATGGTTATAGGTGAGGAACTTGCAGCAAAGGCAAAAGCTGATCTCTTCAATGAGTTCTTTGCCTCCATATTTCTGAGCAGGGACTGGAACAACTCCCCCACTAGGATTACAGACAGGCTCAGGGGACATGACACCATGCCTACGGTCATGGATGATCTACTTAGGGAACTCTTGGAAGGGCTGGATGTGTATAAATCAACAGGTCTGAATGCTCTTCATCCAAGGGTACTGAGGGAATTGGCGGAGGTCATAGCAGGGCCCCTGGCATGACTGTTTGAGCACTCATGGCCCAGGTCCCAGAGGACTGGAAAAGGGCCAATGTGGTCACCATTTACAAGAAGGGGAGAAAGGAGAACCTGGGCCAGTTAGTCTCACCTCGGTCCTTGGGAAGACCTTAGAGAAAATTATCGAGAAACACAACAGTGGGGCCCAGCATGGGAGGTAATCCTCAGGGGAAACCAACACAGGTTCATTGTGGGCAGATCCTGCCTGACTAACCTTGTTTCCTTTTACCACCAGGTCACAAAATCTTTGGATGTGGCCGTTAAGGTGGATGTCATCTACCTGGATTTCAAAAAGGCCTTTGACACTGTTTCTCACCCCATTCTCATGTAAAAATTAGACAACTGCGGTATTGATGCCTACACAGTCAGATGGGTTGCAAATTGGCTTTATGGTTGCACCCAGAGAGTCATGGTGGATGTGTCATTTTTGACCTGGAGGGATATGGGAAATGGAGTTTCCCAGGGCTTGGTTCTTGGGCCTGTGCTAATCAACATCTTTATCAGTTACTTGGAGGTGAGCATGGAAAGCGCGCTGTCCAGATTCGCTGATGACACAAAGATGTGGGGAGAAGTGGGCACTCTGAAGGGGAAGGACAGAATCCAACTAGATCTAGACAGGTTACAGAGGTGAGCAGGTGAGAATAGAATGGAATTCAACACAGACAAGTGCAAGGTGCTGCAACTAGGGTGAAGGAACCTGCAACGCACCTATAGACTGGGGAAAACCATTCTCAACAACACAGTGGCTGAAAGGGATCTTGGAGTTATTGGTGACCCCAGGATGGACATGAGCCACCAATACGAGGAAACGGTCAGTAAGGCTAACCGCACCTTGTCATGCATCTACAGATGCATCATAAGCAGGTTCAAGGAGGTGATCCTTGCCCTCTATGTGGTGCTAGTTAGGCCACAGTTGGAGTACTGTGTCCAGTTCTGGGTGCTGCACTTCAAGAGGGATGTGGCTAACCTTCAGAGGGTCCAGAGGAAGGCCACTTGCATGGTTGGGGCAGCAGCCCAGGCCCTACAAAGATAGACTAAAGGGCCTGAATCTATTCAGCCTCCACAAGAGAAGACTGAGAAAGGATCTGGTGACCATCTATAAACTCACCAGGGGGGAACAGCAGAAAATAGGTGAGGCTCTGATCCCCCAGGCACCACCTGGGATAACAAGGAATAACAGCCACAAATTGATTGAGAGCAGGTTCAGCCTTGATATTAGGAGACATTACTTTATGGTTAGGGCTGCCAGGTTCTGGAATGGGCTCCCAAGGGTGGTGGTGCTCTCCCCTACCTTGGGGGTCTTCAAGAGGAGGTTGGAGAGATATCTGGCTGGGGTATTATGATCCCAGCATTCATTCCTACCCAGGGCAGGGGGTCAGACTTGATGATCTGTTCAGGTCCCTTCCGACTCTAGAAACTATGGACTTCTTCCCCCCTCCCCCATCATGTCAGAGACAGCTGCGCAATGCAGCCTTGCATGAGTCTGTACCATGTGGTCTTCAGGGTGCTGAAATGTGTGAAGACCATCAGCTCAGATGGGGTGCTGGGTTGCAGTGAGGCATGGGGCTCACCACAACCTGGCACATGGCTTGCCTTGCCTCACAGCTCCCTTGGGCACATTCAAGTGCCAGGTTAAAGTAAGCCCTGCACTGCATCCTGACCCGGCATGGTGCTTGCTCTGTCCTTACAGTGTGCCTTCCTCCAGAACTCCCAAGAAAGCTGGGGTCAACACAAGCACCATGCTAAAGCACCAGAGACTAATCCCAACTATCATGCATCCCTCAATGCTCATGTAGCATGCTAGGACAAGAATTGTTGGGATTAAAGGTTAAATTCCCATTGCACCATAATTTCAACATTTGCCAGGGGTTCAAGATATTGTGTCTTCCTCACTCTATGTGCGTGTGTGGAGTTGAGCCACTGAGAGCATAATGTGGGTTTGTCAGTTTGTCCCTATTGCATGGATCTCCATGCCCAGAAGCAGTCTCAAACAAGGTAGCTGGCTGACAACACTGTAATTTTGCCCTTATAAACTATGTTCACAGTTATAGCACTTTCCAAGCAAACTGTACCAGTCCAGCTATACTGGCAGCATACATAGTATTCCTCTAACTGAAATATTTATAGCAGTACAATAAGTGGGAGTCAGAAACCTCAGCTTCCAACCAAGATGTATGTCCAGTACAATCCTGCCACAGCACTAACCCAAGAGTTCAAGCCTTACGAAAAATACCAAATATAATAAAAGCCTGAAAGTTCATGTCAGGCATGCAAAGTTCCACAAACTCAGGTATGGCTTTAACTCCATTCACTATGTAGTAGACTGAAAAATGTGAAAACTTGGCAAAAATTCCATGACTTTGTTTACGAAATCCAAAAGATTGATAAAAGATTTATTAAATCAAAAGACTCTTGTAAGAAAGCCTTTGTGTTATTTTTTACCATTGTTACATGACATTGTTGCTGTAGAAATAATTCATATAGAAAACATCACATCCTGTGATATGCAACACAATGCCTGCTCTAGCTATTTCAGGACCCACAGTGCATGGGGCACCCAGCTTGGAGTGGCTGAAAGTTGCGGGGGGTGGGGAGGTGCTGGATGCTGAGTGCAACACTAACCAGAGTGGGTTGGAGGTGGGGGGGTACCATGTGCAGCAAAGGCCACAGAGCAGCAAGGGTGGGGAAGGCACTGTGTAAGGCATGAGTCCCAGGCCCTGTGCAAGGAGCCAGTCCAGAGCAAGGTGAGTGTGGGTCTACTCCAGACCCAGGAGCAGTACCGGGGGCTGGATAATGGGGCTCTGTGGGCCATATCCTTGACATTCCTGGACTAACTCATTCAGAGAGGCATAAACTTTCATGGGCTACAGCCTGCTTCATCAGATGCTAGGAATGTTTTGTCGTAGCATCTGATGAAGCAAGCTATAATCTACAAAAGGTCATACCACTCTGAATGAGTTAGTCTCTAAGGTGCCATCCTGCACCACCTTCAGAGTAACCACCTTTTCCCATTTAATATGATATTAACCTTAAATTGTATTAATGTTACATTTAAATTAAATTTTAAATTAGCCTTAAGTTATCTCTAATGTAAAATAACTTTGCCAAGTTAAAAATCACAATAGGGTGCCTAGACATGTGCTCCACGGTGGGTGGGGGCAGGGTTAAGTGGAGCAGCTCTAAGAAGCCATTCTAATTAAAATGCTACAGGGTCTCATGTATACAGTGTCCTACATTTTAAAATGGCTGCAGGGGTGTTTTAACTAAAGCTTGTTCAACAAGCCTTAGTTATAGCGCCCCCACAGCCATTTTGAAATGTGGGACACTGAATACACAAGATGCTGCTGCACACTGGAGAATTCAAATTAGAACAACTGAGCAGACTTGAGTCTTCTCCGACGCTTTTCAATCAGAATTCATCGGAGCATGTGTAGAGGCTCCTGTATAGTTTAATAATTATTCTATTTCATTGTTTTATATTATTAAACCAGAAACAATATTTATAATCTAGTTTACATGTCTTCACTTGCTCAGTTAGTTTACTCTTTCATTTCAGAAAACCTGAAAAAAATATGCCCCTTAAACAAGAGCTAATCCTACAAACATTTCATGTGCAGAAATCCCACTGCGTTTCGTGGGCGTCCCATTTTACTTTTTTTTTTAAATATATATAAAGAGTTTCACTTTCTGATTCCTTTCCATTGAGAAAATATTACTGTATTTGGGCCGACAATACTGAAGGAGACTTTTAAAGTGCCAAACACATTTTCTAAAGGGTTTTTCATTAAAATTTGCCAGCCCCTGTTATCCTGTAGAATCCTGTAAACACAAACACAAGCCTGACAAACCTATTGATAATTTCTCTCCATAAGTTTAGTACTTTCCAAATTGTTTCCAGTAGTGGGTTCTTCCTCTTGATGAATCTGTTCCTTCTCTGGGACCCTGTCACAAACTCATGGAGGATATTAAATGCGTGACATCACGAAGAACTCCATAGCATTTCAAGGTGCAGTTACAAACACAAGACTGTGACCTCAGTAAAGGATCCAGCAGACAGAGATGCTGAGACAGAAAAAAGACTGATCAAACACAAAGGTAGTAAGACAAACACTGAAAATGACATAGCTGTGTGCATGTATCCACTACCCATTCTCAAGGTAACGTCACACACAGCAATTCACCACTTCATACTGTTCTAATTTGCCCGTGCACATCTTTTTAATCCTTAAACAACTTCATGAGAAACATTTCTTTTCTTATCAGCTTTGTAAAATATATTTGCAACAGAGATTTTCAAAGGAGCAAAGAGTTTGACACCCAAACCTCACTGTTAATGAGAACTGAGTTCTTAATTTGCCTGTTGTGCCTACAAACATATCCCCCTTAATAAAAATCCATCGTAACAGTTTCCCCCAAGCTACCTGAGAGAAATGCCCATCCCCCCACACACCTATTCATTACCAATAATAGGGTATCAAGGGTTCTACTCGGTGCCAGCATCACACTGTGTTGGGGGACATACAGACACAAAGGCAGACAGTCTCTCTGCTCTGATCTGACCAACTCTCAATATATACCTCAATCAAGGGTATAAGTGCATGGAGCGAATCCAGGGCAGTGACAAGCCACTAAGAATACACTGATGACTGTGCAAGGAAGTGTTCAGGTTGCATTTCAGCCACCAGGAAGGTCCACAAGTATCAAAATAACATGAGAAAATTCCAGGACAAAGAAGGAAAGTGGAAGAGGAAGCAGAGACTCTGTGACTGACTCGATGTGATTTTGTAGGTGCAAATCAGTAAATCATAGTTAATGCTGCATCAGCTTTACACCCAGATGCCAAACAGCTGTCCAATGGGACTTGAGCCTAATGAAGACAAGGTACTGAGGTAAAATAATGGTATATTGTTGGGGGGGGGGGTAAAACTTTTACTTTGTATTACTGTATCTGCATTTAACCTCCTACAGGCTGTAGCCCAGAATAAGCCCACAGAATTAAATTCATTATTATTCATTATTCAAACACCATCCCTTTGTTTTCTGGAATAGCTTTGTAGCCTGGAGTCAAATGAGCTAAAGTAAAATTATGTGACTTGGCATTGAAAATATATTACCTCAGCTGCCAGAACGGATTTAGCAGAATATGTGCGCAGTTCGTCACTTCTTCCACAACTGCCTTCATGCACACAAAGGGGTATGACAGCCCCTGAGTTATGAGGGGCCATTCTAGGGGCTGTGATGGATTAGATTGTTTTATGCACTGACTTAAGATCTCATTTCCTGCAACATTCACAAGTGCTTTCTCCACGGCTGAATAGAAACCTGCTCCGTCCTGTGTATATTGCCCTCCCTCGTTAGTTGGGGAAACTATAGATTTAGGGAACTCATGCTGGTAAGGGCTCCCATTTGATCAGGGATTCAGGTAAGGTCTCCAAATAGGCTAAGACACTTAAGACCTGACAAGTGGGTTCTCTCCACCCCTTTTAATAAGTCCTAATTGATTTATTCTAGAAAAAAGGGAACAGCTGCTTAAGGGGATAACAGGGTTGGGAACAGGAAAGTTCTAATCACAGCACTGACAGGCCTCACCGCAAGTCTTACAATGCTGAAACCCTACTGATTTCAAAAGGTACTTCCGAACTGAATCCTTCCCGTGTCGGTACGGACAAGTTGGTACACGATTTTGTCACAGTGTCCCCACCTGTAAAAGGGAGATAAAAATATTCACTTCACTGAGTTATTGCAAAGATTAATTAATCAAACTGAAGTGTTAACTATGCTACCAATAACTTGGTAAATGCTGCTACAATTATTTTTAGTCACACAAGCAAAATCAGATGTATTACAATTAGTAGAAACTTTGCTTAAATGGGAAAAGGATAACTGTGTAATAACCCTTGCATCATACAGTAACTGCTAACACATGGCCAGTAATACATAATCATGGGCTAATAAGCTCAGTTTTTTTTCCTGCTCTCTTTGACTGAGCCATATCATAATAGAATCTATGAACTTCAAGTTTCCTGGTAATTAATCTTTGAACTACTAGTTAACTTAACATGCAAGTTGCATATCAAGTTGGATGTATTTGCAATCAGTGTCTTTACTGAAGGTATGTGGAAAATATAACAAGCACAGAACGAAACCAGTAAATATCAAACCATTAATTTCTGTTTCTAAAATGGGGAAGAATGGAAAGAAGATGGTTTTTCTCTGATGCTTTTTGCAGAATTTTAAACCGGCATCATTATGGGAAAAAATGGTAAAGCATAATGGCATTAACAAAGAGATTCCCAGAAAGAATCAGCTATTTATATGATAAAGATGAAATTGGAAGGTCTAGTCAGAAAGGAATACATTGAGATGTTCAAATGGTTCCCAAAAAGCTACGTTTCTTGAGAATTTTTTTTTATCTTTAGAATGGCACTGGAGACCAGAATGTTTAGTTTACTTATGGGGTTTTCATATGTTACTAGTTTGTAGTTCTACTGCACATGGGCTATAAAAATCACAATTAACAACAACACGTTTATCATATTCACCAGAATTTAACAAAATATGCATCTTGCATTTATAACTTCGAATTATCTGAAATCTTATTTTAATCCACCTGCTCCTTACCAAGATCAGCCCAACCTAATGCCCACTGAAGTCAATGAAAATCTTTCCATTGACCCTAATGAATGCTGGGTTCAACTTTAAGACCTCAATTTACCAGTCTATTTCTATTCAGCATATACTTAATATTGAACACGTACGTCTAAGTGATTGATGAGAAATGGATTTAAGCACCAGTCTCACTGAACCAGAGCCTAAATAAAAAGTCTGGGATATCAATTTAATTCTGGTTTGATAGGCAATTTGATGCATATTAAATTATTGCCAAATAATCATTAGGAATATGGCTTTAAAGTATAACCAGATATATTTAAGACATAGGGATGTAGGTGGGGAGGAAGGCATGAAAAAAATAATTAGTTTGTGTAGGTAATTAAATGCTGATGTGAATTTGAAGCTCCAGTACCTGGAATGTCAAATCAGATTGACAAACCAGTTAATTATTGAATTGGAGGGACAAACTAAATAACTGGTTTACAGGAACAGGAAAAACAGGAAACCAGTACATGTGAATAAAAGAGTATGCTCCTTTACATGTAATTTTATACAGTTCACAATAACTGTATATACAGATTTGGCATGTAGTTTCACATATATTGCATATATGCATTTCCACTTTTTTTTTCCAATTCTCCATTATTCCTGTTAATAAGAAGAATAAAGGAACTGCTACAGGCTACATACATAAGAAATATCTGTGGTATCTAAGGTTACTTTTCCTTATGAACATTTTAAAGTTCTGTGCTGTTGATTTCAGGGACTTTCAAACATCATCCCTTTAGCAGCTGGCTTATAGTGGGTAGGTAAGTAATATCTTGAGGAAGTGACCTATGCAGACTACAAACTGAAGGGGTATGTGCTTTATAGAGAAAAGATGTCAGTATCTTTTGCAAACATTTGCTTTTTCTTGAGAATGTGATGAGCTGAGCTAAAACCTCTTGTCTTTCAAGATAATTTTATGTATCTATACAGTATAAACTTTGGTGAATCTCCATAAATAAGTTCTTTAAAATAATCCATGTTACTATAATTATATCACTGTAGTATCCCATTAAATGTAAAGAGATACATCTAGCTGCAGTATAGTTATTAGATGTTCAATTTCAATTGACTGTCAAGAACATAGTCATTAAGATTCAACATCTGTTTAATAGGTATATCCTATTACATAGTTGTACTTAAATCTACAGGCAACATCTGATTTAACATGAGACATAGTTTAAATAAACTAATTATGCAAGCATGATCTAAAACCAAGCTAAACATGGACCTTAGAAAATGACACATGAATTTAATCAAAGCCAGGGCCTCAAAGTGAACTGAACTTAACCACTGGGCTGAGTCATACACATGTTTGCATTTCACAGCTGAATCCAGTGAAGCCAGCACCCTCTGGGGGCTTCCTGACTCAACAGTACCTCCCCCACCCCGTCAGATTACAAAGGGGCAAGTTGTCTCTTTGTTTCAAATTACAGGAAATGTTGATGCACTTAATTTGGGAAAGTGCAAGCCATCACCTTCCTAACCATATTAAAATCTGCTGGGATTTACTGTATGAAATTCCTTAATGTTTTTCTAAGTCTAAGGTGGAAGGGTCTTACTCTAATCAAGAACGTCAGGTGGCTCCAGGAAGTCCCCTAAGGTTCTCCTCTTATTGTGTCTTGCAACTAGACCTAAACACAAGGTACGTCATTCGTTTTAGATTCATACCACATCCTATACTAGTCAGTTGTTCAAGTAAAGTACTAACACTGGAAAAATGAACACTCCCAAATGAATGAAAAATTCAGATACATATGGGCATAAGTCATAATAAGGGTAAACACAGATACAATATAAAGGAGCTGTAGTAGTATGTAAAAAAAAAATAACAAATATTAATGGAATGACTGCTCAGCCCGTTTTTCTTTGCCAACTGATGCACTGCACTGTCCGATGCATGTTTCTCTGTCCACAGTCGAAGATTTCTGCGTGCCTCAACAAGAGTGGGAAAACGGCCAACTCTTCCAATCCTTTTGGTCCCCAGATAATACACTTGCAGCTTTGTCAACTCTTACAATATTTGGTTGTTTTCTTGAAGCTCCTAGGAATAGGCTGTTACATAAAAAGCCAGCAGGGCCAAGAAACCAAATTGCAGTTCCATTAAACTTTGCTGTTGCCAGAATCCTTGTTCTGCCTGGATCAGCTTAAGAAGCCTACCTGTTCCAAGTGTCTGAGACAGCTCCTATCTTCAAGGAAGCATGCCTGTTGGGCTCCACCAGAGACATGTACCCACAAAGCCCATAGATCCCAGATTCAAACACCCAGCAGAAAGTTAACTATTCTATGCCACTTTACATGTAATCTTTCTGCTCATGAGAATGTTTGCACTTATCTATATCACCCAATGCCAAAAATTCATGAAAGACACTCTAAAACTACTTCTTCTGGATGCTTTCTCTCCTACTAATCAACAGTGATAGACTGAGGAAAAGCAACTTGGCACAATCCACAGCATACAGTAACCACTTGTTCTCAGGTACGTGGAAGGAATACCAAAACATTTCCAAACTGTAAATGCACACACAAGTAAAATCTTATTTAATTTTGCTTGGGGTACAAACAACTCAGAGTGACAACATATTCATAATAAAGCTAGATAGAAAACAACTATAGACTTGTTAAAGCTGGATAGAGAACAGCTATATTTTCAAGCACTAACTTTAGAGCTGGTTGGCTCCTTTTATCACGTAATAATTACTTTGTATATGTGGCTGGTCTAAATTTATTGCACAATTAACCACTTAATTGTATGATAATTATTCTGCACTTCTGGCCAATGTTACTTAGCACATGTGCCAGGTCTAAATTCATTGCGTGATTAACCAGTTAATTGGATAATATATGTAGTGTGTAGCAGGGGCCTCAGGACCATATTCCCCAGCAATGCTCTTTGATCTTGATTCTCTCCACTCAGTATGATGATCCATTATGAAGAGGCTCAGGATTCTTCCTGTCTACTAGCCCTCCAACCTCCTACCTTTCTCTTGTTATCCAGTTCCCCCACGCGAATGATCAGAATCTTCATCACAATTCTCCCAGCTCTCTGCAGGGTAACAGACTGTGCAAACTGTGTTGCTCCAGTGCTGCATCATTCGTATTGCCATCAACTGCATATCACTCTGTGTTACAACCATGTTTCCCAGTGATTTTAAGTGTAGGCAGATGTAAAACTAGCAAGCAGTTTTTATGTTTATTGGATTATACTAGGAGCAGTTAGTGAATCCTGACAGCACTTAAGTTAATAAGGATGCCAGTCCTATAGGTCTGGATCTAAGCTTCAAGTTAAATAGTAGCTTCAATTAATCAGGCTATTAGTAAGTGTCCAGAAGTTGCAAAGTTGTGCGTGTACTTGCCAGGTATAAATGGACTCCCAACTGAAATTAAACAAGTATAGCATCCAGACAGACATTTAGGAGGAAAGATTACAAATTAAGGTCTCAATCCCTCAATCAGATCCATGCAGGCAGACTCCTGTTCCTGAGCAGAGCCCCTTTAAGTCATCTGGGCTCCATGCAAGCCCTGTCTTTGGTTGGGGAATAAAGAATAAGGCTGGTTTGACATTTCACATTATGTTAGGAAAAATAGGACAGGGACTAGCCTAAACAACCATCTCACAAATCCCAGGCAGCTTCAGATCTACAACTTCACGGACTGGGCCAATCTCTATTATACACCAGAGTTAGATCTCTAAATCTAAAGACCCTTTGACCCTTGGGTGAGCAGTTTATGCCTGCATCTGGACCTGCTCTTGGAATATCTGCCTCATCTCTATTAAAAATATACAGCAGGTACTAGAATAACACTGACAACCTCTTTATAACCAAAATTCTGCCATGATTAATGTGTTCACATTGAAAACTGTAGGAAACTAAAATGATTTGCAACTGATTCATTAAAATACCATTCATCATACTAATTGATCAGTTAATTAATTATGGTTATAATGTGGATGTCGTGTATTTCCATAGGAATTCTTTGGTAATTCAGAATTCATTCATTAAAGTCTAGCTAGTTCATAGTGCTACATATACCAGATCTTGTGATAGAGGAGAATTTTACTATTACAGGATATAAGAATTCAGGTGGTTGTGTTATACAGTGAGAATTTGTTTTTAGGGGAACAAATGTATAGTTCTGTATAGTTGGAGAATGATGTCATCATCCTCATCATATGTTCCCATGGAGCCTTTCATCTTCAATGCTCCAAGTACAATAGATGAAGTTCAATCCTCCCTAGTCAGGATAAGGTGCTTGTGCCCCTTACTCCCCACTGAAGCTACACAAGTGAGATCCAGGTCATTTTCTGTCTAACACAGCACAGAAGGGTAGCTATTTTTGGAGGAGCTGGATGATAACTAGAGTAACAAAACATAGTATAGCAGCACAAATGAAATATGGTCCAAGACACAGGGCCAAATATATATTCCTTTAAAAATACCACAGGATCCTTCATGACAAGTACAAAATACTGCACCTCAGTTTTTAGCATTTCATTTGAAAGATGTGCACACAGCCAAAATGCACCACCAATTTATCTATCTCAGAAGGCTGAATCAACCTATACAAGTTATAAAGTACTCACTGTCCAGACTTCCATTAAACTGGCAGGTGGATCTGCCTGTCAGCCAGTTGAAGTCTCTATCTTTAGACTGCTTTCTCTACAGCATGTTTAGAAAGTTAGGGTTTATCAAAAGCCAGGATGTTCTTGTGATTAAAGCAATAGGACAGAACTTGGGAGATCTGGGTTCATGTCTTAGTTCTTCCATAGCCTTTTTTCAGGCTGTAAGCAAAATGCTTCTCTGTACTTCAGTTTCCCATCACTCAACTGGGAAACCAGTTAATTCTGTGTCTCACAAGGCTATCAAGAGGGTACATTCATTAGTAATTGAGGACATAAAAGGACTCAGACAAATAGACAAAATAATGGGTCGAGTCCTCAGTTACTGTACATTGACAAATGCCCAGTCACTTCCCTACAGCTAAGCCAGGGGCGGGCAACTATTTCAGGAGGAGGGCCGCTTACTGAGTTTTGGCAAGCCGTCCAGAGCCGCATAACAGGCAGCCAGGGGCAGGTAAATATTAATTTTCTTAATTTTTTAGGGTCCCCGCGGGCTGGATAAAAGGGACTGATGGGCCACAATATAGCCCGTGGAAGGCATTTTGCTCAGCCCAATAATCTAATGGTACCAAGTGAGGAATCTGCCTGTTATCTTTCTCTAGCGCCTGTCAGATACTACAGACATTCCCACTTATTACCTACCTCTTCTCCTGGCTGAGAGAGATATGAGCAAGTTCATGCTGTAAAGGAAGACAGTGGCTGGGGAGAAGAAGCAGATCTATATAAGGCAGTAGCGCAATGAGCAAAGGACGACCAGGGCACAAGCCCCAGGTGCCCAATTAGAGGGGGGAAGAAGACTAGTAGCTGCAGCCAACCCGGTGCTCGCCACCATTCCTATGACAGACCCAAACCCTGGTTGTTACACTTCTAATACAGGCCCTTTCCTTCCGCGATCTGTAAGATTCAGCAGTAGCTCTCACCTGCAACACTGCTTTCTCTCAGCTTGGCAAAACTCTGACAGGTGTTTAACAGTCTGCATGGAAATGGCTCTGTGTATCTTGTCAAACATGATTTTTCTTGAATTCAATTAAGAAAAGTAGCTGAGCCCCCTTCCTTCCTCTGATCTCAGTGGGGTAAAAGACAAAGTAGGAAGATGGGGAAGCCCCTTTTGACTTGGCAGCCTAAAAGAACAGAAGGGCTATTAAAGATCCCTAATGCCAGATGAGAGACCGGGAGGGGGTGTCTGTGATTTGCCATTCCCCATCTCTCTCTTTGTTCTATTTTCACCTCAACTGTCAGCTGTTTTGAAAATGGGCTGGCAGTCAGGGAGACAGAGAAAGAGAAAGAGAGAGAGAGAGAGGGAGAGAGGGAGTGCGTGTGCATCCAGTTCAGGCTGGTTCCTGGCTCAGGGAAACATTTTATTGGATTTGTTACTCTTTGATGCTGATTAAGCCCATGGGGTAGAAAAAGCAAAAGAGAGGGGGAGTCTGGGGGGAGGGGAAGAGTTGCAGTTTCCCTGTGGCTTCAATGTTTTTAATTTATTATTAACCATCTCTCGTGTTATCTGACAGCTCTGTTGAATTCTGGATGCGAGGGAAAGCAGTGCCTGCTCTTACAGTTTTAAAGGGTAGATGTCCCCCATTTTCTCAAATCAAAGTCCATGATATTCGACGAGTTAAGTCTGTAGTCGCTTATTTAAAACAAGTAGATTACTGGGGAATTAGTACCATTAGTACCATAGGCACCGGAGGGCTGAGTGGTTCCAAGGCCAGTATTGCGCAGTGGAAACGTTTGTGATAGCCTGGGAGCTGCAGGCCATGATGAATTTGGGAAATGATTCCACAATATTATGGATCTTAGAATCACCCCCTTCTTTTTTTGCTGCTCTGCACTGACATTTTTAGGTGTGGTTATCTGATCTCCATACTTATAGTCAACACTATTTGCACAAAGATTTGAATTCATGTACAGTGTAAGTCCTTATTTTGTATGATTACATGCAACCCTAAGAAGGAATATGCACTGCCTTTCTTATGCTACTATGGGAAGGAGCAGAAGACTTCTGTCTTAGCTTATGATGTTCTTTGAAAAGAAGGCACTCCATCTTTGAGATGACACTCTGCTATCTTTGGGAAAGATAATCTTTCCCTCTTCATGTTACCAATGATACGGTACTTTGAGATATTCTTAACTGATTTAGAGATTCCCAAATTTTTTGCACAACTGCATCAGGCAGTCACAACTCAGGCCTTCAAAAAAACCCACTAAAAACAAAGATTCAGCACCTGGTTCTCTATTGCCTCCTGCCATCACTTACATCCATACAAAATGGATGTGAAATGCTACCTGATGAGGATGGTAAAGCACAAGCATTTTGATAGGACAGCATTTTACACCCACATTGCACAGGCTGTAGCTATTGTGTAAGATGCAACACAGCTGAAACTAGGTCCACGGTCTCTAGCTGGTTTTGCAAATCAGCATTTGCTGATGTCAACAGGCAGCTATGAACAAGAAGTCTCATTCAGCCAAGGGCAACTACTGACTTTTTCAACCTTTTTCTGGAAATCTGGGAATAGGGATGGTTATGGGAATCAGAAGTCTGAGTCACTGATGCCCTAAAGCTGCTTACAGCTCCTATGTTTATGCCAAGTCAGCTTTCAGCTTTCCAAGACAGGGGAGGGCTCCCCACAATTTCTTTGACACTGGTATGACTTAAAGGTGTATCTTGTTCCCACTTCCATGTCTGCAGATAACACAGGCTTCAGCAAACCTTCCTTTCTCCAACAGAGAGCAGATTTTGAAAAAGCTGGGCACAGGTTTTATATTGTGGAGCTCCCCTAAGTGAAAGGTTGTCACACACAACCAGAGAATAAGGAGTGGAGTGGGTCTAATATACCCACTGTTTTCTGAATCCTTCTGGCTAAGTACAGACAGTCAAAAAGCCAGAGGCTTCAATCAATTGAATCTTTGCAAGTTAGTCTAAGCTGTGTAGCTTGAACTGATAAGTAAGGGACCAGACATCCACTTTTGATTCTGGAAATGTAGCCACTTGATTGCAGTGGCCCAGGCCAGAAGCCAGAGGGTGCTAGAGCACACCTCCCTGCTTGGGCAAAGGCTAGCCCACCCACCCTGCAAGGAGGGGGTGGCTGTACTGGAGGTGAAAAGCATTCTGGGATGCTAGGGGACTGTGAGTTAACTTGAATCTGGAGAGGATCTGGGATAGAAGTTCAATAAACTAATTTAACCTACATCAATTAAGTCTGACACTACATCCATCTAGATTAATCTTAAACCAGTTTTGGCCATTTTGAAAGCAGTTTATGTGCACTGAACTTTTGTTGTGTTACTGATTTGAGCCAATTTCCAAACATGTGTACTGTTTGTATGTAATTGCTTTCCCTAGCCTTCAGGAACAGATCTAAGGAGGGTACAGTGGTGCAGTACACCCAACTTTTGCCATTGCTGCTACTGTTCCTGGCTGACCAGGTACAGGGGGAGCCTTAGAGCTGTTCCTGTCCTGCTCCAGCCTCAGGTTGCAGTTACACATGGTGCCAGGTTTGGCAGGAAACTGCAGTAGCAGCAGCTTTGGTGGCCTACTGGTTCTTCCTTTAAGCACCTACTCCCTGCCCACCCCTCCCCTGCAGGTGTCTCCTGCTGAATGAGAGCAGTGCTGGATGGAGAAACCCACCTGCCACCACTGCTGCTCTTGACCTACTCCTGTCCTGTGCTTCAGGGAGCAGATGTGCAGGAAGCTGGGTTCAGCCAGAGGCAATGCTAGTCACAGGAAGCACCTGTTCCTGGACCAGGGGGAGACAGAGGGGCAGGGAGCATAAACTTGAAGGAAAACCCTGTGTACTCCATCACTACTATCCTCAGACAAGCCATATAGCTCCATATAGCTGCTCCCCACAACCCCAGCTGGAACGGGCAGAAGTAGTTCTGTTTCCACTCCCCTGACCCAGTCAATTGGTGACATCAGCAAGCAGTGGTAGTGGGGGGAAAGGGGCAGGTTCCCCATTTGTGCACCTGCTTCTTGCCCAATTCGTCAATGCTCTGCCAACCAAAGAGCTTCAGCTATGCCCCATCCCCCATTCCCTAAGGATCTGCGGGGTGGTGTGCCGCACCTGCCTTCAGGAAATCCTGTATTTGCCACAGAATCCTTCTGCCATGGCCTACCCAGATAAGGTGAGCAAACCTGGATTGTAATTAATTTAGACCAGAGGCTGGTATTTCAGGGGCAAATAACATCTTAGACTACTTCTCACCTCCTTTATGTCATTCTGTTACTCCTTTGGTTTTGTGGGCTACTGACTTTCATAGATTCATAGAAATAGGGTTGGAAGGGACCTTGTAGATCATCTAGTCTGACCCCTTGCCCTGGGCAGGAGGAAAACCAGGCTCAAATGACCCCAGCCAGGTAAACATTGAGGCTCCTCTTAAAGACCCCCAGGATAAGAGCCATCACCACTTCCCTTGGAAGTTGGTTCGAGATCCTAGCCACCCTGACAGTGAAGTAGTGCCTTCAGATGTCAAGTCTAAACCTACTCTCTAACAACTTGCAGCCATTATTCCTTGTTACCCCGGAGGGCGCTAGGGGAAACAAGGTCTCTCCCAAACCCTGCTGGTCCCCCCCTAGTGAGTTTACATACAGCCACCAGGTCCCCCCTCAGCCTTCTCTTGTGAAGGCTGAACAGGTTAAGGTCCCATAGCCTCTCCTTATAGGGTCCACCCTGCTGTCCCCAGATCATGCGAGTGGCCCTCCTTTGGACCCTCTCAATGCTATCCACATCCCTCCTGAAGTGCGGTGCCTAGAACTGGATGCAGTACTCCAGCTGCGGCCTGACCAGCATCGCATAGAGGGGGAGGATCACCTCCTTGGCCCTGCTTGAGATGCACCTGTAGATGCACGGCAGGGTACAGTTACCCCTACTGACCATGACCTCACATTGTCGGCCCATGTTCATCTTGGAATCAATAATGACTCCAAGATCTCTTTCTGCCACCATGCTCTCAGAAGAGAATTTCCCAGCTTATATGGTACCTTTGAATCTCTGATACCCTGCGGAGCAGTGTTAACATCCACTGCCCATATGCATCCCGAAGCACTGCGTCCCTTATTACATTCCTAAGCATTGCTGCCTTCTGGTATATTAGAGATATGTCCTAAGTCTTGCTTGCTCCACAAGGAGGTGTGTGTTACAGTGTAACACCCTGGAGTTCTTTCAGTGTGGAGGTCACATCCAGCTGGCAGCAGTTCTGCCATTAGGAGCTAATACCACTCAGAAAGACTGTGGTGGGAATCTTAGACATCTTTACTGCCAAGAATCAAATGGCCTCTAAAGTGAAAGGCAGGACAGGATTCTCCACCAACATCTAATTGCTGACATGTTCAGTTGAAGAGAATGTGTAAAGATATCTATAATAATGTCATCAGATGACTCCTCATGGTACTCCATCCAGTATCAAGAAAAGAATTAGAAAATGCACGTGTTTACTGCTTTATGTAAATGAGGGTAAAAGTACTCTCTTTACATTTACCTCAAGGGGAACCATAAAAATAAATCTGACTTGACCCCAGGCTCCTTCATAAGTATTACTCCAAAATCAGCCTGTGTCTCTGTTGGCAAAACCCTTCACACCATGTTTTATCTTATAGCTAAAAATAAATCACTTGTAAATTGTTTTATAAATTATGTATAAGAAGAGACCTCATAATCTAAGAAGTGCTACCAGTGTATTCCACATGATAAAAATTTGTTTAAAAGAATCTCCAAAGGTTGGGGAGAGTGGATGGAAAGCTTTTTATAAATAATATATTCAGTGGTCAAAGAAAGTTATCACCTTTTATGAAATATTTGCGATTCATTATGCATACAAAGTGCAGCCCTGCTGCTAGTGTGCATGGTATCAGGGCCTGATTATTAGGCATTATAGCCATGAACTAAGTGATTACCACTGCTGTCATTTGTTTATCTAACCAAAAGCTAGATTGCCACCTCTCATCATAGGAAACAAATAGCTGATGTGTTTGACCAGCACCACAGCTACATCAGTGATTACTCACTGAAAGATGATGCCCCCATCATTGTGGGTTTCATTTGGTATTCATTGTAATAGCACTGATCCTAATGAATTCATTTGGTATTCATGTGGATGTCACATGTATTTCCAGAGATGTTCTGCTGTAATTTAGCATGGGTTAATGGACACCTCTATTAAAGCGTTATTGAAAGTTTGACATTCAAATAACCCAGTTTAAAATCAGACAAACCTAGATATTAAAACTGAAGGGGAGAAAAAAACTTGAACAAAAGTCAAGTAGGAAATACCAGCTAGCTTAAGATAGTCACATTATCCTGGCTGCTAGAAAAGGGAAAACTGTTCCATCCACTTTTTTCTCTCTTCCTCCCTTTTACTAACCAAAGGCAGAGCACGAGCTGTTCACTGGCACTGTACTGTGGGGCCACTTTTTATTCCTAATCCAGAACGTCTGTTGTGGCTAGTTCACAGATCACAGATCAGTGACAGTATTCCATGAGTGAGTGGAATAACATTTGGGAGCATCTAAAAATGCTATGGTGGAGACAATTAGTCAGTGGTTGATAATACCACTGCAAGCTTACTCTGGCTGGGGAGTGGAGAGGTCCTATCATGTTTCTGAGCTGAGGACTCGAGGACCAAGAGTTTTAGAGATCGTGGGCGCATCTACACGAGACGTTAATGTGCATTAGCCTAATTTAATACACATTATGAGTGCACATCTATATGTATGTGTTCTTAATGCACATTAAAAATGGTGAAATTAGCCTGAACAATTAGTTAAAGCTCATTAACATACACATAGACATGACCCAGCACTAACTTTACTGCCAGGTCTGCCCAGCCAGTAGGGTCACATGGTAGGGCTACAGGGACTTGTGCCAAGTGTACTAATTTTAGTACCAGGTCTGTGCATGCGTAGGCACCTGCCAAAAATTACTTAATGTGCATTATCTTGATGCATAGTAAATTTAGTTGCGTTTAAATTGCACATGTAGTTGTGTCCCCCTGGTACTCAAGTAAAGCGGGCTTAATTTCTTTTTCAAATTTTCACAATTTAGTTATATTGCAAGTTTTAAGTTTAGAGCAAACTTAAAACTTGAGCAGACCTAAAAATGCAGCAATACTAATTTCTGCACCAGAGACAGATTTAAGGTCCGGTATCTTGTGAACCATCAGGACTCAAAAACAGGTTTCCAGTTTTCTTTTAAATGAGACACCCAGCACTTGAATGCACTGTTAAAACACTTTGGATAGCCCCGCATTACACTGTAATGCATAGAAAGCCATTTTAGGTTATTTGTGGAAACATTTATAAAGGAAATAGTTATGCTTGTTCTTATTAACAGACACCTAATAGTGCTGCATATAGCAGCAGCAAAGAGATTCAGACACTGGTTTGCTCTGTCAGACTCTTGCTCATCAACTAGCTTGTTTTTACAGGAAGAGTCACCATGATATTTGTATAGATCTAAAATACTTAAGGCAGCAATTCTCAAACAGGGTGCCCAGACACCCTAAGATGCTGCCTAATTCTTTCAAGGGTGCCCTGAGGTGTGAGGAGATAAGCACATAAGCTAAGTAGATTAATGCAGACTCAGGCTTTTCCCTGCTGAAGGATCCCCCATCGGCCAGCCCCTCTGCAAGGAGGTAAGCACTGTAATGTATAAATTAGTTTTTGGAATTGGGTGTCACTCAATTCACAAAAGTTATGGAGTGGTGCCTTGATTCCAAAAAGGTTGAGAACCACTGATTTAAGGTACAATGCGTCTGTCAAATACTTGCCAAATAGAGTACATAACGATAGAAATGTGGCATAAAGGTTTTACTTGCATTCATTTAGGATGACCTGCATAGACACTAAGATTTTGACCAAAAGGAAAGTCTGAACTGGTGAGTAATGTGGCCATCCAAACACATGATAAAACCTTATACCGCACCATACCAGCACATTATACCCATACACACAATCCATATATGGCAATTGTTTTGAATACATACGGAGACCATGCACTACATACTTGGGCAACAGAATCATCATATAAACTGATAATTCACCAGCCATTAAATAAATTGTAAACCACAGAATAAATGTAGTTGTTTCTGCATTGTAAGAATGCTATTTAGTTCTGCCCAGGCTAATGTGGCATCATTGTTTCCATACTAATTAAAGTATGTGAAATACAAGAAAACAGGCAGAGACTAAAAAATTCCCATAGAAACATAAGACAAATATCTATCATGCAAAAAATACGTGAGGGTGTGGTATAATATAGAGGTTTTCACTGCCACTTGCTGTAATGATCTTTTGATTCTCTTTGAGGAGTACAGTTATACATTACTCACACAAAAAAGCTTCATACCGTTTCATCGTGGATTTTATATATTAGTGCCCACAAATAAAATTGCTGCCTATAACACAGCATATGATGTTTGTGGGTATTTTAGTAACTACTACTTTGGGAACAAAATATCATGGTTGTTTAATGTAAACTAACATCCCACAATTTTCTTCATCAAGGTTGAAATTCAATTCTGTGCAGAGGCTGATTTATTAAACTCCAGTTAAATCCTCAAAAAACCTTGAGTAGGACTTAAGTGGTGCATACCCTCAGACACAAGGAGGGACCTCATTCTTTATTACCTCTGTGTTTTTATTCGCACATTTTCATGGGTGGGGGAGAGGGGGAGTTGTTCTAATAAAATATCATCCATAAAATAGTATTTTGTTGCCATGCGTTACAGATATCCATTTGATGTCATCACAGGTGAAATCCTGACTTAAGTGAGTCATTAGCAAAACAGCTGATTGTAGCGGCATCAAGATTCCTCCTTACGTATTGTATTGGTACTCCTACTTTTTAGGAGTAACCACTGTGAAGCAGTGCAGAGCATATTCTCAGCACTCTAAGATTTTGCCTTAGCGAGTTATGTGTGTAGTTACAGCTCCTCCAAGGCAACTATCTTATCTCACATTCTGAAATTTGCCCCAGCTGGAGTGGGACTAAGTGGGCAAGGCATACTTCACTATGGCATTTCCAAGAACACATGGAGGCAGTGTGAACATACTGTACAAGATCATCTGCAGCTCCGTGGCTGAAGAGATAACAAATATGCTTCCCTGGCAAGAGTTAACATGGTTAACAAATATGCTTCCTTGGCAAGATGAAGCTGTCTACGTGAAGGGCACAGTTCATAGACATGGGAGACAGAGCTTCCTTGAAGACCAGCCTATGACTGTGGAACGAACTCCCCTGTAAATTAAGAACCATCACAAACCTCACCACTTTCCACATTTCATACCCTTACTAACCTAAGAACATTCAACCCCCCACTCTTAAATATCCAATCAGAACAAGATGCTCTACTTCATATGCTTCTCCCCTAGGATGGATAGAAAATAACAAATAGCACATGATGAATATTAATCATGTCAATTAATGTTCTATCACCCTGTCAGGCCAGGCCTCTCTTGGTCTCTCATCTGATACCATGTAAACCAGTACAGTATGTTTCATGGTTGCGTTGTCAGCATAGGCAATGCATAGGAGGAGATTGGGGGGGTATGTCCCCCCCCTGAAATTGGCCCTTGCTGGCCAGGAAGTGGGGAGCACTGGCCAGTGACCTCTCTGAGAAGCGCCGGTGGCACTTCTGGTTTTGCTGGTGGCACTTCCAGTTTGCTGCTGGTGCTTCTGGGGTCGGCGATCGGCTGCTGGTGCCCCCCCAGAATGAGGAGGCACTGGTCACCCATGGTTGTCAGAGACTAAACTGGCACCCCAACGCAGGCTAGCCTGGGTGAGGAGTGCGTGCAGATACCCTATAAGGCTAAAAACAAAACCTATCAAAGACTGGATGAGTTCCCTGTGAGGCAATGGCCATCCATACCATGGGCACCACCAGGTCACTTTGCCCAAAGAATTGCTAATGATGCACAGCATCAAAGGTGCCCCAATCATTGCAGTGGCCTCGGGATCGACTTGACTTAAATGTTCTATCAAAAGCTCAGCCATTATGGTTGTGAAGACTGTAGAAACGTATATAGACTAGAATATGATGGGAATGAAGATCTGCCTATTTCTGAGGGGTACACATAAAATCTGTGTTATGCATACATGTGTGAGTGGGCATGAATGAGAATGTGAGAATGAGGGAGGCAGGTGAAAATATTGTAATTTTTGCAAGAGGTGAATGGAATACATAAGCGTTGGCATATGGCTCTTCCAGGTGGAAGGCTGAGGGCCTGAGCACAGCCTGGAGAGTTCAAAACAGGACAGCATGATCTAAAATGCCTGGAGACTAACAGGGAAAGTGAGCAAGGAAGTTACTTCTTGAGTGCTGCTTTGTCGACTGCTCTAACAAACACTGATTGATATAAACAAGGCATGTGTACATTCATTAATAAAGAATACTAGAAAACCCTAAGCTTATACCACACACCTCTCTACCACAAGAAAACAATGTGCTTCAAGGACCCCAAATCTGCTGTTGCTCAAAAGAGAGGTAACATTGTGTTCTGCATTCAAGTGACATCCTACATTTAGAGAGAGAGAAAATGTAGTTTATTCTGCTGAGAAGAAAATCAGATCTTGGTTCCACTTAATATGAATCCTCAGCATTTGGGAACTACATGTTTGTTATTTAGTCCACCTTTGGTAGGAATTCCCAGGGAACAAAGCAGTACAGGATTTGTTACAAGCATTTCACAGGTTTCAAAAGTTTTACTAAAGAATTATATCATTAATGTAGAATGTGTCCCCGTTTCATGAAGGGTTTGCAAACTCAATCACAAAGTGGCTGATAATATTTCATTAAGTGCAACAGAAACTTCCCTTCTGAACTGATATCACAGCACACAGTTTGCTCTAATTATTCCTCAACTCTTACCAAATTAAGAAAGACTCCAATGCTTTCTCTCCAGTAGGCATGGTCTCACAATCTCCAGCCATCATAAGAGGCAGTATTATTGAATGTTAATGTTAATACTGTGATGCTTCCTAACCTCCAGCCAGCAGGAGGAAAGCAAGTTACTTTCCCAGCTTCATCTAGAAGCCTGGCTATTATCTGAGCCTTAATGAGAAATGACATAGGTGGCTTTTAAGCCTCTTAAAATAAAGTGAAACAAGCTTTTCTTGAGGGGTCTCTTTCTAGATAGATTCACTGTTGGGTGGATGTCTGAAGTCTTCTGGTTCAGGAACTGAAGTAGTACTCAGTAGATACGGCTTTTCTGCTTCCTTCACACACTGCCTATGTACATCTAGATAAGTCACTAAGACTCTCTGTGCCTTTGATTAATGGGGCTAACAATCCTTCCCTGTCTCACAGGGTGAGTGAGGATGTCACAATATTTCCAAACTCAAACATTAAAAAAGCATGAATCAGACCTACAATTTTTAAGTCATGAGATTGACTTAAAAATTGTGAGAGGTAAAATAAATGTCAAGCTTGTTTAATCTGCTTTTTTGGTTTTGGGACTTTCCAAGTATTACATTTTTCAAGCATTTTGCTGTCAACATCAAGGGTGAGAAGTTTACTTTATTTTCCTATATTTTAGTCATTTTTAAAGAAAAGTATTGCTCCAGTTTCCCCAGGTTTCATTAGCTCAAAGGCAGACAAATTTACATGGAACGGGGAACTTTGCAGACATCTTGCTTCTAATTAGAATTCACTGAAGGACTTCACTCGTTACATTTACCATGCATCTATTTCTATCTTTTGATGCATCCATTGCTTTCCATGTATCTAACTGTCTACATGGACAGAACAAGCAAGGTCAGGCTTTGCTCTGTCCATGACATACTGTTTAAATTTTTTTGCCCTATGGCTCCTAACAATCATAGGGCTTTAATAAGCACATTTTTTAAACCATATTTAAGTGAACAGTTTTAAAAAGTCAAGTCAGCTGAAGCAGGTTATGGTACACCTCAGGGTGGAAAAAAATGCTCAGGTTTGCATTAGGGTTTTCACACACAGGAAATGTACAAAGTGGTACCCTCAATCTGTCAAAAGGTTCAGAAGTGACAGAGAGCAAAATCCAGTGTTCTGCTCTACCTACCGTGCATGGAATATAGAGTAGTGGACGCTGAGCCCAATTTTCAAAAGGTCATTCATGAAAATACATACGTGTAACTGCATAGCTAATTACCATAACTGCACATGCAAATCAAGTAAATGAATATGCAAATGACTCAATAGACACCGCATTTATCATTGCTCAAGCAAGTATCTAGTTTCAACTGCACAACTTCACTTCTGAGATCATTCCCTTATGGACACTGCTGACCTGTATCAGTGTTAGTGACACTCACTTGTGCAGTAGAAACATGCACGCAGAGCTTCTTAACCTTCATACATTAATGGCCCTCTGAGCACCAACCTACTGCCTCTTGAGGAACAACAGACTGGTTATGTGCTATGGGGTCCTTCTTTATTACCAGCTGCCAAATCTCATTAACAGTGATGTTAATCACTATAAATACTTTCTCATACTACTTTAAGCTCTTGCTCTAATTTTCACAGAAGTTTAACACCTCCTTCCATGAAGGGGACCTGCCCTGACTAGTATGCAAAGTTGAACCATTAGGTAATCTTTCTTCTAAGGTCTGGTCAATGCCACTGTGATGTTCAAGACTCCTAACGCTTTGACAAATGTGATAGCTCACATTTCACCATTGATCTTTAGGGATCAAGTGCTACCTGAGTTTGAATTCAAGCTGATGTTTGAATCCAAACATTTAATAAGCACATGCTCAAAATATTATTGCAAATAAACATGAGGATTTTGCATGATTTCATTGCAGAGATCACAACTAGCTCAAGCTCTTTTGCAACTTTAAACACACTTTTCAGATGTGGATTCAAGTTTTCGCTCTGTACCAATAAAGCCAAACTCAGTTCAAATGAGTAGCTGGAGTTCTGTAGAAGAGTTGGAAATATAATGTAATGGTATAATCCACCATACTTCATTTGCATGCAGACCACATGCAGCATGTTTCCCAAAATCAACCCTTCAAAACTGGGCTGTGTACCCTAAGTGGGGAAGCTGATTTTTCTTCACTGGGTGGAAGTAAGGTAGAAAAGAGCAGGCAGAGAGTCTCTGGCTAGGGACAGAAATTACACATAAGCCAGTATAAGTAATCAGAAACAGGTTCAAATCTGTAACACAACAGAAGTTCAGTGCACATAAATAAACAACTTTCAGAATGGCCAAAACTGGTTTAAGATAAACCTGGATGGATATAGCATCAGACAGAACTGATTTAGGTTAAATTGGTTTATTGAAATTCTGTTCCAGATCCCCTCCAGATTCAAGTCAACTTACTGTCCCGCAGCATCCAAAGGTGCTTTGCACCTTCCCTGCAAACCTTGCTTCACATGGTGGGCAGGCTAGTGTTGGCCTAAGCTGTCTGCTTCAGCCCAGCGAGTAGGTGTGCTCTAGCACCCCCTGTCTTCTAGCCTGGGCCACTGCAGGCATGTGGCTGCATTTCTGGAATGAAAAGTGAGTGTTTGCTTATTTGGTTCAATCTATGCAGCTTAGACTAACCTGCAAATATTGAATGAATTCAACCTTGGGCTTCTTGACTACTTGTATTTAGACCCAGACTCATAGCTGCCAAGATGACTCCACTTCTCCCTGAGGCTGCAGAGAGCGGGTGTAGACTCTAGGATTAACCCTTTGGCGAAGCAACAGCTTTTGGCTGAAGAGCCTGAAGAGTCACTGAACCAGCTGAGGACAAGTGAGCTAATACATGTGGAAACAACACTGTTATTTCCAGGAACTTTATTATCAACAACTATTTATAGTAAAGAAGTAACAGTCTACCATCCTTGTAAGGGTCTGGGGCTAGCCTTGCTGATATACTATCACACCAGGAAGTTCCTACTGCCTCACCTGGAGGGCCTTCTGGGATGCTGCACCTCATGGGTGCTCTTATGCTTCCAGGAAGACTTAATTTATCTCACAATTAGCCATGAGTCGAGACAGAATTTTTTTTTACGTATCTGCCTTCCAAAATAAGTTTTTTGTTTTATTTGGAGGTATGTGATCTGGTAATAACTTGTGCAAATGTATTTTATTGTGCATGCATAAAGGGAGAATGAGAAGATAAACAGATGTCTACAGATATCCACACACTTACTGCTCACTGGTTTTGGTACATTTTTCATGAATGCATAGCACAATGTACAAGAAAAAAAAAAGACACAAATTGAGGTCAAGCAAAGCAAAGCTACACAATACACAATTTAAAAGTGTCATACTCACTACTCTCTGCTGATATGCAAAAGATCATGTAAAGCTTCCCCCGATGAACAGCTCTGTGAATGAAACATGCTAGGGCCATTTTCAGCTGGGGAGAAAAAGGGGTGGGAACAAAACCCCCTTGCAATCCACTTAGCTAGCAAATGATTTCCACTTCCTGCTTAGTTTAGTAAAAACAAAAAAAACCCTGAATAGCTCAATGGGGATATGGGTTAAAAAGGCAAGATTAACATAGTGATTAAGCATTATGCTCATCAGCCTATTCATTTGGGTAGGTTCCCCCCTCCCCCCGGCTGGAAGACAAAATGTTGCATCCAGTGTGACAGGAAGTGTACTCTGATCAAATTTCATTTTGAAAGAGCCTCCCTTCCACAGTAGCTGAGAAGGAAAAATGAGCAGGAGACGGAAAAGCAGAACAGCAACTTGTTTCCCATCTCTGACATGAGCAGAACAGTCTTATTACAGCATAGATGTTTTTTCCCCTCTTCCTTTATTTTTATTCTGTGAGAGGCTCTTCTCAGAGGACAAAGTTCAGAGCATCATAGTCAACTATGTTTACAAGCTCTTTTTTTATATATTTTAAGTAAAAGGTGGCAATGCTGTTTCATGTCCTAACCTATACAGACCCTGGCTTTGTGAAATAAGTTAGCAATTGTTCTGGGAATATTTAAAGCTGTCTGTCAAAAAGGCTACAGGAATTAGATTTAAGGCCAAACTTTTCAAAAGTGTTTCCCCCACCTCCTCTTTGCAAAATGCCTGAATACAAATATTGATACCCAGTTGTGAATCAGACAGTAAGCAATATAGTGGCTCTGATTTGTGACTGCATTTGGATTTTGTAAATGCAAATTTTACCTGTAAACAGAAGGAACAGGTCTCTGCTTGACTGCAGACATTCTCTATTTGATTTTCTGCAGCCTAGAAATAGACTTGAGTCATAACTCTTGGATCCAGAATAGCATCCAAAAATCAAACTTTTCAGGAAGGTTTTTGATCGGTATTCTGGTTTGGTCCATGAAGGTGAAAAACATAACATGTAAAGCCTGAACTGAATCTAAACTCTCCAATGTTTGTGAGACCCAGGCTTGGTGTGATTTATGCCCTTGTTTAGTAACAGCACTCTGCTCATGTGAAGTTTAGACTATCTCATCTTTATCTTGATTCCTCTGGACCTACAAAAAAAGCCCTCTTCTCTCTCATTCTTCCAAGCTATTCTCTGTTCTTTTTGGAGCTGATCCAAAGTCAATTCTTGCTCTGTTCCTTTTTTCCCAGTGGAATTGGATCAAGCCCTTTATTGTTATTATATTTCCCCTTAAGAGATAGGACTTTCTTGTCTCCCCTCTAGGTTTTCACTGGCAATTCTGGGATCCTGATTAAAAATTAATTCAGAGGTGGAGGCCTTACTCTTTTATGATCCTATCCTTAGAAATCCCTATTAGTAAATCACTGTCCAAAACAAGAGGAAATGTGGCCATTCTATTATCCTCAGTTCACAAAGGGACATTAACTCTTAATAAACTGGACTGATTATAATAATACTTGAAGGATGCAAAATAATGGATAGACAGGTTAGCGTCTAATCCTAAGATTAAACATATGTATTGTCCAGAGAGGCACAAAGGCAGGAGGCCGAGGGAGAAAGGGATGCAGAATTGTGGCTGGAAATGTCAATGAAACAGAATCAAATGGGTGATGTGCTGCTGAGTTCTTTTGCAGGTCTCTTGAGAGCTGTTTATTTCTCTATTTTCCATGCTGCAAGTTCAGCCCAGTTTTAATTTAGGATGGGCAATTCAACTCCTTAGAAAGGACCACACCAGTTCTTCCCTTTTCAAGCCTGCAGTCTTTCAAACTTTGAAATAAGAGTGTTCTGAAAAATTTTAATTAAAACCTCATAAAGATCGTGCAAGAATATAATATCCTGAACAACAACAACAACAACAAAATCTGTGATAACCTATAAGATCCTCAAGCCTTCTGTTAAAAAATGTTGCAACTAAGATGTCTTGAATTCTCATTTTAAACATCCATTAACAGCCCACAAGCATGCTCTTGTTCATTCCCTTTGACAACTTAGCAACCCTCGACAATGGATTTCTAACATGCTGTTGACACACAGATGTCCCTTCCCCATTTAACAGCTGGTCCACATAAACAGTACTGTGGCAAGGAAGTTTGGCACCTGGGGCAAAGCCCACAGCAGCAGCATACCCTTACCCCATGCACAGATGCAGGGGCACATGCCCTCCCCCCATCCATGCTTACCCTGGAGTGCATGCAGCAGCAGGAGCCACCCTTCCCCTGTCCCTGCTCCTCCCCAAATGAGCTGTTTGCGACTGCCACACGCCCCACCTCAGCTGGACAATGCCTGTTGGCTCCCCTATGCTTCAGAGCCTGGGATGATCACCTCTCCCACCCCCCTTTGCTACAGCATTGTACATATAAAATAACAGCCTGCTGCTATTGTTAGCGAAAATAATTATTCTACAAATATGGGGAATCTAGTTTGTCTTTGCTGGTTTGAGTAGAGCGTTCAAGCCTTTCTGATAGAGTGTGGAAAGGCTCATGAAGGTCATTACAGATTCAGTAGCAAAGCATATAACTTCCATCAGGAGCTCAGGAGCATTAAGACCTTCCTGCAGTAGCCATCATACCATAAAATTCCTGAAATCCCTTCCAAAACTGAAAAATACCTCAGCAAGTCACACACTAAAATATTTAGAAGGAACCTTGAACAGTCAAACCTTTGTAGTATCTAATATAGTTCAAATCTGAAGAAGGTAGGCTCTAACCTCACAATTTCTAATTTTTGATGGAGAGTAAACCACAGAGCTGAAATTTAGCAGGTATTTGTGTAAAGCAATATATAAAAGGATGTAAAGGAGGGATTTGCCATTGCATTTAAGCTGCCTGATGTTTTGTCTATATAAAAAAGGCTGTTTTTGTGGAACTAAAATCAATGTAGTTATGTTGGCACAGAACCCTTCACATTTAAACTGGTTTAAAACAATTTAGCTTAATGCAGGTTTAAGCGGAACTCTATTAGACAGGGAGGCTGCATGAACATACCCAGATTCATTTTCTTTATATTTAGACAGGGAGGCTGCATGAACATACCCAGATTCATTTTCTTTATATTGGCACAGGTTTTATAATCTAAGCAAGGCTTATCGGTGGTCAAGTGTGTTATAAGAAAGCCCCAAAAGCTGAAGGCTAAGCACTGAATAAATTGCTCCACTTGGAGGTATCTGGAATGCTGAAAATCCCTGGAATGTAAATAACACCGCCCAAAAATGGCAATGGCAATGGCAATGGCAAAGACATACTATGATTTTTTTTTTAATTTGTATTTGCAGCTGGAACAACTTCCAGTGAAGGATCATTTCCTGTTCACATTGGGCGATCCAGTGGGTGATTTTAAAACTCACTCCCATGAAGTATTATATAGCATAAGCCAAAGCTAAAAATAAAGGAACTATTAAATGCGTTGGAATGGGCCCCACTTATAAGCTAATCTCATAGACTTCAACAGGCATATTTGCCTGTTATTTTCATTTGCTCTGCTTTATGTCCTTGCTACGTCTATGCTGCAATTG
Source organism: Crocodylus porosus (assembly GCF_001723895.1). NCBI lineage: Eukaryota > Metazoa > Chordata > Crocodylia > Crocodylidae > Crocodylus > Crocodylus porosus. The sequence continues at coordinate 6,902,774 of NW_017728922.1, forward strand.
AAAGATGTGATTGCAACAAATAAACATCCCTAAACTAACTATAACCAAACTACTCAGGGCATTAATGTCAGTGAAACCACAATAGCTGGGACTGCACATGTCTAGTCAGGACTCTGTGAACATTCTGGTGATGCTGCGATGCCATTACTATTGATACCCGGACTAGGGACAGACATTACACATAAACCAGTTTAAGTAATCAGAAACTGGTTCAAACCTGTAACAGACCAGACATTCAGTGCACATAAACCAGTTTAAAAATGGCTGAATATGGTTTGAAATAAACCTGGCTGAATGCAGTAGCAGACTTCAGTGACTTGGGTCAAACTGGTTTATGTAAAGTCTGCCCCAGACCCCTTGCTGGTTTAAGATAAACCAGACACTCCCAGCATCCCCAGCATGCTCTCTGGGCTGGGCAGGGCTCTCTACTCCACAGCAGGGCTGGCCTCTCCCCTCTGCTCCCTGGCTGCATCTCCAGCAGAGACTTGTAGACACAGCAGGGTTTGCTGGCTTCCTCATGCCCCGCTTCTCCCCACCCCACCTCACCACTCACTGCTTAAGCAAGAATCCCTTCCTCCTCTCTCCCACAGCATGGACCATAGTCAGCATGTGGTATGCTAGCTAATGTTAAGACATGTCTGTGTAAGGCAGATAGGACAGTGTCTGCTTGGGGCTTTTTGGAGCCAAATAACAGATCAGCTGGTAATGTCCCTGCATGCCTTCATTTGGGAAAAGCTGTTTAAGAAGAGCTTGAACTAATTGAGCGAGGCTTTGTATTCTGATGAGGTGCTAAATGCTGATAACAGAGCTGATAAATGCTCTGTTACCAAGAGTGTCCTGCCACGCCCCTCTCAGTTCAGCACAAGGGAAGGGAAGGAAGGGCTGATCTAGTACCCCCGCTCCCCCAGCTTCCAGCCTAAGCCACTGCAGGCAGTGCTGGCATTTCCTCAGTCCTGAGGGGATGTCTCTGCAGTTACAAACTGATTTAGCCTAGCCAGATTAGACTAACCTGCAAAGATTGGATCAATTCAGGCTCAGGCTTTTTGAATGTCTGTTCCTAGCCCCGAGCGAGATGGATTAAAGCTACATGTGCTGTGATCACTCATCTACTTACAAGTCTATTCAATCCTATACAGAGATTGTGGAAAAAATATGGTCAATGTTTTGGCCAGAAAGAGCTGGCTTCTGAACAGGTCTGGTAGAATAGAAAAGGTACAAAGGAGAGAGAGAGAGAGTAATCAAAATGTACAGAAAGGGAGAGCAAATTTGGTGATTTTTGGAAAACTGGTGCCCTCTTTTGTTGTCAGTTCTACCCAATAGCCAGTTGAAACAGAAATCCTGTTAGAAAACATGATTTTAAAACTCTGTACCAGCACAGCTCTGCAATCTGGGGCAGGGAGAAGTGGGTCACAGTAACTTGACATCACTGTTTACCTCTTTCTGATAAAGCTTCTGGCACTGGCCTCCCTCAGTCCTCATACGTCAAGTTAGAAAATGTTGCGGTGTGTCTGACCTCTGCATCATGGAGCTAAAGTTGGGCGTTGGTGAAGTGATGTTCCATACATACAGCTGAAAATCCATTCCAGATCAGTTTCAAGTTAACCCTGATATTTTCACACACTCCTCATGCAAAAAAGCAAACTCTTCAAAGTGCTGATATTAGAGCCAGCTGAAACATTAGTTATAGATAGTATTTATTGCAAATTCAACCTTAGTTTTAATGAGGGCATTTTTCTTGGATCGATCCCAATTTGTTTTGAAGACATTAGTTTTTATGTATTCACTAAGTAGTTTGTATGAATAATTTTCTGATTAAGACTTGTCTATAAACTGTTCTCAAGCAGAGTGTCACAGCACCCTGGGATGCTTTGAGATTCTTTAAAAGGTGCCACAAAGATGCCATACTGCTGGTGTGCAAACTTGATTCACAGGATAAACCCAGCGATTTGAAATAAGAATCCATAGTGTTGAAAACATTCTGATCTGTTGCGATCTTTGAGAGTTCTTTGCAACAGAAAAAATGCTCTAATATTTTTGCATAGTTAAAAAGTGAGTGAAGACGAAGAGCTGGGACTTTCCAAAAGGTGCCTTAAGTCTAATGAGGGTGCCTTGAATCTAGAAAAGTTGAAAACTACTGCTCTACATGATTTACTGCTCATATTTGTGTGGCATGGTCATCTAAATTAGATGGTACCATTTCTACTCCGAAGAAAAATGACACGCTAAAAACACTTTCTAAACTAACACACTCACTCTTAAGAATTTTTAGATTAACTTGTACCTCCTGTATGCAACATTCACTTCACCAGCTACTGAAATGCAGCTATGCCCTTCGGGGAACAACCTGCAGTTTATCAGCACATAGATACATCACACAATAAAAAAGGAAGTGAAGGAAAGTATCAGACTTGGGAACGGAAAAGGAATTTAGATAGCTTTTTTTAATTAATATGGGTGATTGATTAAGCAATTAAACTCCATATTTATGACCTACTGCAGATACATATTGATGCAAGTGGTCTCATTAACTTCAGTTATTTTACTTACATGAGTAATGTCCACTAACATAAATTAGGATCTGTAGGGCTGGAAGTTTAAATGGTATGGACAAGACTTTCAGAAGTAACTCCCAATTTTTAGCGATCTATGTAATACACCCTAAAGGTACCTGTTATTTAGAATATGCTAACCAGCTAATTTTAGAAAATCCATCCCTTCCATAATGTACTAAATCAGGCATATATATGTCCAGACACCCAAAGTTGCTAGTCACTTCTGAAAATCCTGATCCATGTCTCCTTTTACTGTATACTCCTGGCTATCTCCCTCTCCTTTCTTCCTCAGCCAAATGCTGGAGGCAATCTGTATAACATTCCCTTCATCCATTTTCAGCACTACTGTAAACTAAAGAATTTTTAAAAATGGTTACAAAATAAACTCTCTTTCTCATCACAGAGATACACCTCTTCTGCACAGGTGCAAAGCAGACCATGCCTGTGCAGAACTTCCCTAGCACCCATTAGTGGCTGTGAGAAATTCAAACCCTCATCAGTTTGGTCCAGACGCTGAAGCGGGCACATGTGTGCAGCACTGTGTGTGTGCCCTCAGCTCACCCCAGACACAGCACACTGGAGCAGCCAGCCTGCAGCCTCCAGCAGATGGGGAAGTGGCAAAAAGATCAATGGAGTAGGGGGATCAGAAGATGGGGGAATGCTGAAGAAGCAGTGACTGTAGGTGTGCACGTGTGTGTACATGAAAGCAAACAGGTAGGTGAGTGAACTGGAGAGGTGAGAGAGTGGGGCCAGCTGAAGGGGATCGGGAAGAGATTTTCCACCCTTCAGTCCCCATATAGCTGAGCAGGGAGGGAGCCATGCTTACGAGATGCACAAACAGTGCATGCTCTTCTTGGGCACACCGGAGTTTGTGTGGGAGTGGGCATGAGTGAGGGGCAGCCAGAGGTAGCTGATCCCTAGGTCAGGGGGCACTCACCAGTTGATCCCTGGGTCAGAGGGTGCTGCCGGAGCAGTGTTCCCTCTGAGGGAAGGGCTCCAACAGACTCTTCTGCACAGGTGCAAGGTGGACCACGCCTGTGCACAGCAGTCACTAACACCTGTTAGAGGGCATGAGAAATTCAAACTCATGTCAGTCAGGTCTGGACACTGAAGTGGGCACATGTGTGTGGCAGTGTGTGTGTACCCTCAGCTCCCCCCAGACAGCACAATGGAGCAGCCAGCTTCCAGCCTCCAGTGGATAGGGAAGCGGCAGAAAGGTAAGCAAGGTAGGGAGATTGCGGGGGGAGTGCTGAGGAGGTGGTGATTGCAGGTGTGCAGAAGGGGGGGGGGGTGCATGAGAGCAAATGGGTGGGTGAGTGTGGGGGGGGCGAGACAACAGAGCCAGCTGCAGGGGATTGGGAAAGAATTTTTCACCCTCCTGCCCCCATATAACTAAGCCGGGAAGGAGCCACATGAACAGACCACGCAAACAGGGCATGCTCTTCTTGGGAACGCCAGAGTTTGCGCAGGAGTTCATGCAGGAGGGCGCACAGGAGGGGACTGCAACTCTAGGCACTGGCAGCCTTGGACTCTGGGTGAGTGGTAAGTGGATGAGTCTTACAATTATGGTAAGGACAGGAACCCTTCCCCTGTGATGCCTCCCACCCAGGGCTTCTCTGAGGCCTCCACCCAGATGGAGCCCTTGGGAGGGTCTGCAATAACCGGGGCCCCATCTGTGAGGATTGTCTGGTGGGGCCGCTGCTGCCTAAGGGTGGAGAGGGGAGCAGGAGTCCCCTCACCTGTCACACACCGTGCCCAACTGGAGGCCCCGGAGAGGCAGGGGAGGGAACTCCAGGCAGAGGTCAGTAGGCTGGGGGAGATCAGGGCTGCAGAAGAGGAGATTGATGGGTATTTTCATGCTGTACGGGCCCAAACAGCTGATGGGAAAACAATGCAGGAAGGACCTGATGCAGACATACGGAAGATGGCTACCTCCAGAGCCAGAGCCAGAGCCAGCACTCCTGAGGCAACTTCCCCAGTAGAACTGGTGAACAGATACGAAGTTTTGGCATCACTGGAGGAGAGAGCAACAGAGGAAGGAACCTCCACAACCACCACCGTACTGTTTAAGAGTCAACCAGACAGCCAGCAGAAGAGAGATGCCAAGTCATCGTGGTGGGTGACTCCCTCCTGAGCCGCACTTCAAAAGGGATGTGGATAACCTTGAGAAGGTCCAGAGGAGGGCCACTCATACGATTAGGGGCCTGCAGGATAGGGCCTGCAGGAGAGATTGAGGGACCTGGATCTCTTCAGCCTCTGTAAGAGAAGGCTGGGAGGGGATTTGGTGGCTGTCTACAAATTTGTTGGGGGAGGGGGAGAGGGAGCGTGCTTTGTTTACCAAGGTGTCCTTTGGAATAACTAGAAACAATGGCCACAGACTGACAGAGAGCAGATTTGGACTGGACATCAGGAAGAGCTTCCTTATGATAAAGGTTACCAGAGTCTGGAATGGGCTTCCAAGGGAGGTGGTGCTCTGCCCTACCTTAGGGGTCCTTAAGAGGAGACTGGACAAAAACCTGGCTATGGTCAACTGTCCCCAGCGCTCTTTCCTGCCCAGAGCAGGGGGTTAGATTTGATGATCTGCTGAGGTCCCTTCCGACCCTGAAAGTCTATGAAATCACACAATAGGATAACTAATACAAGCTCATAAGAAAGGGTAAGCTTTAATCCAGAAGGGAAGGATCTGAGATATAAGTAGTTCATGAGTATGTTAAAGTCCTAAATTAGACTATCTTTGACATGCCTTATACAGAAGGCTCCTGACATATGTTGGCTCCAGTAGAGTGCTCATTGCTGTTGGTACCTCCTCAATTCTGCTATGTTTTAAACTTTCTTATTAGTGTGGACTTGTTCAGTCTACTTTGTTATGAAGAAAGTGAAGTTTACTTTGATTAATTTACCGTTGTTTGATTTTGTCCCTGGGAAAAGTCTAGTGTTAGCTTTATTATGTTTAATCCACTGGGATCCTAACTTATGCCCTTTTTGAATTTACTCAGGGTTCCCTGCTGGCCTTATCCATCATTATTTCACCACTTGCCCTCAAAAGGGGGAAAAAAATCAAAGCGGTTTGAAGGTGAGGTCCCAAAAGGCAAGGAAGGAACCTTTCAGTCAAGCACAGTTTTTCTAAGATATATTTTATAAAGAACCATGCAGTGGGTAAGCAGGCCACATGTGTGTGCCTGATGAGCGCATAACCCCTTCCATTTGCAAATTGGCTAAATACTTCAAGTCAAATTGGCTGATGCATGTACAAGCACAGTAGATGATCCCTTTATGTGTAAATCTCATGGCCTGCATGGGTTTGCAGCAGGGTTATGTGGCCCTGTTGCACAAGATCTATTGAAATGTCAAATCTCTCCATCCAAATTCAGTGACTCTACAAAGCTCAGTCAAGTGGACAGAAAATCTCAGGTACTCAGAAGGTAGAAAAATTTACAAGAAACATTCTCATATGCAATCCAGAGAGTCCAGCTTTTCCTTAATGACATTGTAAGAAGAAAATATTTCAAAGTGAAGGTCACTGAAGACAAGTAAATCAAGATGTCTTGTAGCCTTTTAAAAGGGTGTTGCAGTGAACGACTGTATTAGCCTTGTATCTTTGTTCTCTGGAAATTTACTGCACAGTCAAATAAAGTTTGATGTTTTCCAAGCAGGTCCCTTGAATGTGTGTCACAGGGCATAAACCAACAGAATTTGGCAGCGATTATCATTCTGGGATTCTCCAGTTACAGCCATGCGCAGCCCAAGGAAAGCCAGTTGTGGAAAAGCAAGGCTTACCATGAGTTAGGATAGAGATGAACCGGTAGAAAAATGAGAGAAAAACTTCTAGAATGTTGCCAAGAATGATCGTGTGGAGAGGATTTTAAGGTGTTAAGTTATAATCCTCATAGATCTGACCACAGCTTTTGTCATTAACATTCGACAAATAATTGCAGATCAACAAATCCAAAACTTGTCAATATTTCATAAAAAATACAATGTTATTTGACTGCATTTCATAAGTTTGTGTCAGAGTCCTGCAACAGGACTAGCTAAAGAGACTGACAAATGTTTAAAGATTGATTCATGTTGTGTTATCTGTAAGCATAAAAAGGGGCCTGAATGTTGGCAACAGAAGTAACTACTTTATTAGCAGACCAAAAAAACATGCTAAACAAATGCTGTAGAATATAATCTATGTTTGGACTTAAGGTTGTAGGGTGGGCTTTCAAGCAGCATATGCATCTTTTGCTGCACCTTCTCATGAGAGAGAGGTGGATGAAGGAATTAAATCCAATGGTGCCCCCCAAGTAATGTGGGTATATTAAGTAAATAACTGATGACTGATTATTCACTCAATTCTTTATTTTGCTATGCTACATCTTTACACATTTACCTTGAGTATCAACCTTTTCCTTCTGGAAATAAAGATAAATCCTTGGAAAGTGGTACAAGAAGAGTTAAACGAGTTACAGTCTACAGTCTTTGCTTTTCCTGATCACGTAGCCAGTGACCAAAAATAGACTTAGAGTGTTAGCATCACTCGTGTCTTGTTGTTAATTGTCTTGTTTTAGATGCAGATGTTTTTCACTTCCAGACACTTTTTTTTTTGAGGAGTACAAAATATGCTGCTTTGGCATTTCTGAACCCAGTAAAACTTTGATTTGCTATGCTGAGATAAACATCGAATCCCAGTAAGCAGTAGCCCTTTTGTCTTTCCCAAGCTATAAAGTAACAAGATCTCTTTTAAATAGGCACTCCTATGAAATCAGGGATTTTTCTTTGTTTTCACAAGAGAAGATTTCTATTTTCTTTTTGCCTATACTAGGTGAAAAATAGAAATTAACACTGAAATTGACAACTGCGTTTGAGCTGTTTGCTTAATAAAAAGCCACCCTGTGCTAATTTGCTGGGATTTCTGGTAGGCTTAATGGAGTTGGGAATTATCTTTTAAAAAATTGGTGTATTAGAATAACCATGAGTACACTTGAAACATCCATCCACAAGATACTAAATTCTAGAGTGTGAGCAAACCAGGTTTTGTTCAGTTGAGCCTTCAAAACATTCAGATACTAAAAACTACCCAGAACTCCCAGAATTACGGAGTTGTGATGGCACTGTTGAAAGAAGTGATTGTTTGGGGAAAACTCAACATTTATCAGGCAGGAAATAAGAAAAGGAAAACTTACTAAGGCATTTCAGTATATTATATAAAAAGCCACAAAAATGCATGCCGAGATGTTGTTACCAAGTCAGTTTACACATCCATAGTGCCCACATAGTTTGCCAACATCAGTAAGATTGCATTGATATGAAACTGGAGTAATGGAGGAGAGAACTGTGTTCAACTCATCTTATAAACTGACAACTTATGTTGACAGATCTTGTCTGGCAATGACACAGTCAGTAAATCTTTCAGAGTGAATTTAAATCAGCCTCTAAAGCTTGAATGTACAATCACATTTGTAAATATTAAGATGTGCAAATAAGATTTGCACATGTAAACTCAGTTGCTTAGAATCTGTGGGCACAAATCAGACACACTTACATTTACAAATGATTTTGAACCCATTCCTGAAGACTGGGACAGGCAGAAATCTCAGCAAAGTCATTCAGGGCCATAGGGTGCCTGTACTCAACACAGAGTTTAATCCTCATTAAATTACATAGGTTTCTAATTTAAAAACATAAAACAGGTTCCAGTATATTTTGGAGCCTTGCATCAGTGTTTGCACACACTTGGTTTTTAAATGAATTAAGCCCAGTCTCTGGCCAGTGCCACAGGAGTGTGGGACGGTCCAACACTGCTCCCCTGGCCTGGAGCCCCCCCACCTGTACACTGCTATGCAGCTGTAGGAGCATGGAGCTGGCAAACAGCACAAGAAAAAAAGCGGAAGCAATTCAAAAGTGGAAGCAATTCAAAGCAGTGAACTACAAAAAAGTTGCAGTGCCATCTGATGAACAAAGAGACTCATTACATCTTTGAGTGTTTGCATGCAACAAATCCATGGACATGATGCTTTAAATTTGTGGCAAGCCAAATTAATCTGAGGAGTGTTACTTTAATGAGCCAGTTACTTTTAAAGCATCCGGAAAACCCGTTTGTGCCAACAGTCACATCACTGCAACACAAAAAATGGCAAAAAATGTGGTATGTACAAAGGCCCATGCTTTCTATCTATAGATTAGTGTGTACCAATTTTGAGGCCATTTTTATTTTAAAACATGAGCTTACTTATTGAAGCAAGAATGGGAGAGAGCATCAAAATTCAATTACAATGCAGCACAATCAAATTAGTTATTGTAGATGAAGAATGGAGAAGAGATCTAACATAAATAACAAAACATACCTTGAAAAACAATAAGGGATGTAAATTTTAAAATTCAAAAGGAAATAATTTATATTAGATATATTTACATTAGATAGTACCAAAGCCCCATGGATAAAAATAAATTGTGTACACTCTTAATTTATGATTTTTTAATGTAAAATATGAATGTGTATATATGGGGTTTGGGTATCAATATTCACAGAACGAGGGAATTCAACTGTACAGTTTAGGGCCTCAGTTACTGGCCTGAAAAACTTGTGGTTCAACCAGAGACCTCATGTACAACCAGAGACTTAATTAAACACCTAAGTAACCATTTGCAGACACAAAATACCAGACTTCTTTTCACAGCCACAGGAATTAGACACAAAAAACATGCACAAAAGCTCACACACAAAACCACATGCTGAACTTGGGCCCCATTCTTAAAAATGCCAGCAAGGATCTCATTTGCTGAAACAAGCCAAGCTTATATCTTTGGGGGAAGAAAAACACCAGACTAGAAGGCCACCAGAAATACCTGACAAAACGACATCCTTTGTTGTACATTTTTCCTGCATGTTAAATGCAATGCCATAAAGTGGATCTGTTCAGGTATTCAGAACACAGCTGTGATGAGCAAGAGCCCATGATTAATTCTGTCATTATTCTTCATAAACTATTTGCCATATCTTGTTAGAAGAAAACACAGTAGGAGTTACAAACATTTTTGCCATTTCCAGTTGGCTGTCAACAACATGAGAAAAGCCAGCTTGCCTTTTACTAGCCAAGTGACTATTGTATGGGAATGTAATCTTAAAATTAAGCATTGTTTAGAACTGTCATTTCCCATGCAAGATTCTTAATTTTCAAAAATTGTCTCAGAATTTGTCACTAAGACTTTGCGGAGCTCTTTAATAAAATCCTGGCAACTTTTAAAACTAATGCAACCAGAACAAAGCCCTGCATTTTCAAATTTGATTTGTGTTTTAGTGAATGGCCTTGACTTTTTGAACCTTTGAAGACTCAGCCGAATATCCAAAGGTTGAATTTCTGGATCTTTCAAGGATTTTGATATTCAGGGGTTACTTAGCAATTTATTAAAATTAGGGTCCATTAAGTTGTCATAAATTTGGAACCTTTAAAACAAAATAAAAACAAAACAAAAACAACAAAAATCCCAAACCCTAGGACATCCAAAGTCCCTATTGAAAATTTAGGGCAAATTTTTAAGTTCACCAAAATGGTGGACCTCAAATCTTGTCTTTTTTTCTAAACCAAATTATGGAAAACTATGATCATGCAGTCTTATAAGGCAAGGATTCATTTTTTAAAAGGATCACCTCTTTCAAGATTTAAACATGTTGCCAGCTTCTCAATTAATTTGCAAGGTCAGAATAACTGACAGATTTTGAAGCCATTTGACTTAGACTCTCTCTGACTTTGCAGGCAAAAAGAGAGAAGGTTGAAGGGATGTAAGGTGACATGGTCACTATCACACAAGTGCAGAAAAAATTTACCTTCAAGCGTTACCCTAACATTCTGGATAGGTTCATAGTAAAGAAGTAGTCATAAATATTAGGGCTGTGTAATGCTTCAGTCCCTGATTCAATTTGGTGGAGATTCAACCCAATTCAGTGGCTGAAACTCTGAATTCATATTGAATTGGAGGACCCTTTAATCTCTCTGAATCAATTTGAAGAGATTCATAAATTCAGACAGACACAGCTTTAAATGTTCTTTCTACTTACCTCTAGGTAGCAGGTGGCTCATGAATGCTGCAATGCTGGGGCAGATGGAGCCTCCGGCAGAAGCACAGGGGGCTTCCCAGTGAGGTCGGCAGCAGACCCAGAAGTGGACCAGAAGCACTTCTGGTCCACTTCCAGGTCTGCCGTGGAGGGAACCCCTGCCTCCCGCATGCCCTGATTCAGAAACTGGTGCCTCCTGGGTCTGGAGGGGGCACCCTGAGTCCCCCTGCAGCTGATCACCGAGCCAGGAGGGCATGGGGTGGGGGAAGCCTGTGTGCTCCCTGGAGGACCTGGACCTGGGTTCACTGCTAAGCCCATGAAGGGTCCCTCCACACTCCTGTGGGACACTCCATCCACCCCAGCATTGCAGCATTCACAAGCCGCACCGGTAACTTGAGGTATGTAGAAAAACATTTAAAGCTGTGTCCAGCTTGCTGATTCTCTGAATCAGCATCGAATCTTCAGATTCAGCTGAATTGAATGGGGGACAGTGATCCAAATCAATGAATCCAACCATGTACCTGATTTGGGCTGAATCTGAATTGAATAGGGCTCACTTTTCACACCCCTAATAAATATCTTCCTAGTTTTTAGACACTGTTCATATCACAACAAACCCATGAGTACAAGCATAGCAGTCATTTAAGTATCATCACAATGCTGGAGTTAAGACAAAGCCTGAGAGGAGAATGAACCTAGGCCTTATCTCTATTTCTCTGCAGCAGACAAACAAAAAGTCCATACAATCAGCCAAGAAATATTTTCCCTTTGAAAAATGTATATAAAATTTTTTTATCAGTATTTGGGGGGGGGGGGGCAAGGGTGTGAAGGAATGGTGATCCAAAACTGAACATAGAAGACTCATTTTTCAGCAAAATCCAAATACATTTCAGTCTGTTATTTTCAATAAAATAATGTAAAAAAAAAATTTTTAAAGGGCCACTGTGCCATAAAAGTATTCCAAAATTCACATTAAATTTTCAGCCAGTTCTAGGAATCCATCAGCTTTGCTGTTAAGACCCTATTGTAGTCTTTTCTTCTAATAGAGTAATATGTTGCTCTCAATAAGGTCCTTATCTGAGGCCAGCTTTTTGAAAAAGCATCTCTCTGAAGTCAGAATAAATTTAAGGCACAGATCATTGCAAGCACAAATAAGGGAATACTGATGCTTTTCCTTTTCATTTAAGGCAATGATGGACACAATTAAAATGAGTGACAGATATTTCCAGTTCCAGTAATATTCCTTTTATTTAAAATGGGGAACACGGTAACAACTGGTAAAACCTCTAGAACTGAATTTTGCTTCTTAAATGCCCTTTCTGCACAGAATCCTGATCCAAATCCTACTGAAGCTAATAGGCTATCTGCCATTCATAGCAATTGGTCTTGGATTGGGTCCCTAATTATAACATTTAAAGGTCAAGTTGAACCCTCTTTGGAAATCTGGCCTGTGATGACATGTAACAAAACTCCAGTAAATTTTCACTACATTCTTTTATATGAATATCTCCATCTCCCATCCTTCTTCTGTGTCTTTTAGACACAGGGTAAAATGTTCAAGAGTCCCTAAATGTCTCAGGAATCCACGACCCATGCGGGGACCAAGATTTCAAAGTTACCTAAATACAAAAATGAAGATAGATACTTACAGGGATTTTCAAAAGCATCTGACTAGGAGGATGTACCTAGCAGTCATTGATCTCAATGGAATTTGCATACCTGATGTGCCTGGAGTCACTGTTCAAAATCAGACTTTGAGCTCTTGAAATTATTACTCTACAGACCCTGTAAGTCAGAGGCTGCCTCTTATCTAATTTTGTAGAACCTAATGCAACCCTGAATACAGCCTTTGGGTTCTACCATTATAAAGAGACCAATATTATTATAGGGACTTCCAGATGTACATCCCTCCCTGGTCATCAGCTGAATAATCTTATTTCGAACACTGAAGGGGTTGGGGGGAGGTGGGGGTCATAATGCAGGAAATGAAATCTGTAACAACAGCCAGGCACAGTGGCTACCTAAGCTAGGAAAGTAGGGAAGACAAGTAGCTATTAAATTGATTTAACAACTCTTGACATGTAGCGATGGGTCACAGAGACAGGAATTGGATCCAATTTTTCTCTTTTGAAGTTTAAGACTTGGTTTGGTCTGATCTTTACGAAATTTTGGGGGTGGAGAGAATATTCACTAAATTGCTCTAAGTCTTGCCTTACTATGGATGGGAGTACATACATATCTCTCTCTTCCTTCCTCTCATCCTCATGCCCAAACACTGAATTGCTTATAATAGCACCTATTAACTCACATGGAAATGCATTTGAATCAGCTTATAAACTTAACACTGTGCTGAAGTGGAGAAGGAAGTATGGGTCCACACACGGGTCGGCTTAAACCTCAGCTGTTAGGCAGGCACTGTTCAATTAGCAGGGTTCTGGTGAGGCAGACTCTCTTGGGTGTTTTAAAGTGACACGCTCTTTGTAACAAAGAAAACAGAAAACAAGTGAAAACAAATTTATCAGACCCTAACCAAAATTCCGCTCTGTTTAGAGTAGATTTTTGTTTTTAAGTGAAACATGAGCTGTTGTTGTTAACCTTCCTGAATAAATAAATCCTACTCTTCTGTAGGGCAGACTCCGCAACCCCAAAACTGAACATACCCAAAGTTTCAGTAGGTGGTTGGGACCTGAGGCATTTGTTCAGCCCAACAGAGAAATCATTACCAGGTGTGAAGTTTAAATCCTGACCTGGGTCTGAACTGATTTTTTTTTTTTTTTTAAAGTCCAGGGGTGTTTTGACTCACGCACATCCCTTGTTAATTCATAACTGTCATAAACCTACTTTCACTTTCACAACAGATTCAGTGCATTTAAGCATAGGCAATCGCTTCAGCAGCAGCTGTCTTGAGTTACCATTACTTGTATGTATGCAATGCACATGGTCTGACATTCATATTAACAGATTACACATTGAGAAGCAAGGCCATTATATCCCCAAGTCAAATCCAAAATTTACCCATGCTTGTTTACCTTTGCACCAAGCAAAAGATAAGAGGTCTGATGCAAAGTTCCTTATCAGTAAGAGACTGGCAGCCATCTGCTGGCAGGTAGGAGACTTTAGAAGAGTTTGCTCTAAGGGCTTCTCCAAAACTCCTGAAGTGCAGTATAACAAATTTTTAACACATGTGTACAGAGGGCCACCTCTGCACACAAGACATCTCAACACCACTGCTCAGAAAGTAACCCCTCTCATTTTTACACCAGATGAAAGCACAGGAACAGCCACTGGGGATAATTATTATTAGGAAACTACACACTTAAAAACTGAGGAATATATAATATTTAACAGTCCTGGAGAACAAGCTTTTATGTTGGACAATATTTTCCAGAATTTTGAATCTTATCTAAAGAAAGAAAGATTGAGATTTCTTTAATCTACAGACGAAAAGGAGCCAGTTTTACATCTGAAAATCAGCTGGGTATTGATCCTAATCCTGTTAATATTCATGAAGCTATATCGCAAGACTGGAGATTTTAACATAGTGCCCCCAGACTCTAAATCAATTCCCATTGATTTCAATTGGTTCTCCCATCCAAGCATCGACCTTGCCCCCTCCCTTGGAAACATGCTCTCAAGGTCCTTTGAAACACACTTGCTGTATAATGAACTCTGAAGGATTGCATGTTTTTGTGGTATGTTCTTTTCCACCAGCTGAGGTTTAGAGAGGATGGATGCTATTCTGTGATGTGATGGGAATGTGTGTTGAAAATTGAAGCCTACACCCCGTAGGTCCTCCCTTAGATATCAGAAGACCAAACAAGCATTTTCTCCATTCAGGAGTCCTTTGAAAAAAATCAAGATTAACATGATCAGTCTAGAAAATGGTAACCTTTTGATAACAGGAAAAGTAAGTGTGCCCTCATGAAATGTTCCCAGTTGTCTTTGGTCAAAATCTGGGGGTTACGGCAAAACACATATATAAGAGTTCTGAACACTCCACATTTTTGAAAGCAGGTCCTGGAGAGCTCAGGCTGAAGGACCCAGCCTTGGAAATGATGAACCTTGACCCTGCATTCTGATGAACAACCCAAGCTCCAGCCTTTGAGTCCTCCCCCAAAAGGTCAATGGAGTTGAAGAAGCTCAACCCACCATGAGGGCTAGCGAAAGAAGTGACACACAAACCAGTTTAAGTGATCAGAAACTTGTTTAAACTTGGGACACAACAGAAGTTCACTGAATAACTGAAACTGGTTTAAGATAAACCTGGTTGAGTGTAGTATCAGACTTAAGGGATTTAGATCAGACCAGTTTATGAAATTTCTATCCAAGACCCCTCCCTTGTTCAAGTTAAATCAGAGTCCCCCAGCATGTTTTTCAGCCCTGGGCTGGACTGTGCTGTCTGCTTCAGGGAAGAGGTCTGGCCCCACTCCTCTGCTCCCTAGCTGGAGCAGTGAGGGCTGGTTCACTGGCCCTCACAGGCAAACCCTGGCTGGGGTCTGGGGCCAGGAAGGGGGGCTAAACTCCCTCTCCCCCAAGTACAGAGCTGCCCTGCCCTGCTGGTTTACTTACTCCTGGCTGTGACTGTGGACTACAAATCCCAGAGGCACCTGGAAGCAGGAAGAGGAAGTGATGAACGACTGTGCAAAGTCCTGCTGCTGTGATTGTGGACTGCAAATCCCAGAGACCTCTGTGGCAGCACAGAGAGGAAGCAACCACACAGCCAATGCTGGCTATATGCCAGAGCCATGCTCTAGCACCCCCTGGCTTCTCATGTGAGCCATTACAGGCATGTTGCTGCATTTCCTGACTCACAAGTGACTGCCTGTTCATTTTCTTATTGGTTCAATCATAATTTCATAGATTTCTAGAGCTGGAAGGGACCTGGTAGATCATTGGGTCCGACCCCCTGCTCCAGGCAGGAAAGAGCGCTGGGCTTAAGTAACCCCAACCAGATGCCTGTCTAATCTCTTCTTGAACACCTCCAAGGTAGGAGAAAGCATCACCTCCCTTGGAAGCCCATTCCATATTTTGGCAAGTCTTACTGTAAAGAATTTCTTCCTTATGTCCAATCTAAATCTATTTTCCTTCAGTTTGTGGCCATTATTTCTGGTAACCCCGAGGGGAGCCCTGGTAAACACAGTGTCCCCTATTCCCTGCTGACCCCCCTCCACCCCTGATGAGTTTGTAGGCAGCCACAAGATTGCCTCTCAGTCTTTTCTTGCACAGGATGAAGAGATTCAGATCCCTCAGTCTGTCTTCATAGGGTCTTACCTGGAGGCCCTCAACCATACGAGTAGCCCTCCTCTGAACCCTCTCAAAGTTATCCACGTCCCTCTTGAAGTGTGGCCCCCAAAACTGGACGCAGTACTCCATCTGTGGCCTCACCAATGCTGCATAGAGGGGAATTATCACTTCCCTAGACCTGCTCATGATGAACCTGATGATGCATGAAAGAGTTCAGTTAGCCTTCCTTATTACCTCGTCACACTGGTGACTCATGTTCATTTTTGCATCAACCAGGACTCTGAGATCTCTTTCCATGGTTGTGGTACTCAGAATGGTACCCCCCAGTTTATAGGTGTCTTGGAGATTTTCTCCCCAGGTACAGCACCTTGCATTTATCCTTGTTAAATTGCATCCTATTCTGATCCACCCACGTCCCCAGTCTATCCAGATCTGCCTGAATTCACACCCTCCAATGTGTTTACTATACCCCATATTTTAGTGTCACCTGTGAATTTGGACAAGGTGCTTTCAACACCTTCATCCAAATTGCTGATGAAGGTATTAAACAGTACTAGTCCAAATACAGAGCTTTGGGGGACACCACTGCTCACATCCCTCCAGGGAGAAACTGACCCAACCACCACCACTCCAGGCACGTCCCATAAGCCAGCTTTTTACCCACTTTACTGTGAAAAACTATACATCACAGCTACTAAGTTTGCTTGTAAAAACTGGGTGTGACACTGTGTCAAAACCCTTTTTAAAACCCAGGTAAATAATATCCAATTCCACTCCTGCATCTAAGCACTGGACTAACCTGCAAAGACTGAATCAATTCAGCTTTGGGCTTTTTAACTATCTGTACTTAAGTGGATAAATGACCGATTTAGATACCTGGATTAGTTGCTAAAGATTTGAGCATTCAAGTTTGCACTTCAACATCTAAAACCACGACTTGAAGCTATGTACCTATGTGTTCATAGAAATACAAGATACAGGAAAGGCAGTTTTAAAAATCAGAGCTTATCCTACTGTATTTGAATTATAATGTTACATTTATGAGTATTAGTTGCCTACTGTAAAACTAGTATAACAACAACAACAGTGACAGCTTAGTCAGTTAACATTAGTACTGTCTTCTGAATTACTCAGAGGAAAGCTGTTGTGTAAACATACAGGTAAGTATTGTGCTAATGGCAAGGAGAGGTTCATTTATAATGAGGGTAATTTTGTATCTTCACGTAATGTTCATGGAATTTTTTTATTCTGCCCTCTCATTTTGGTTAAATATTTGTGTGACAGTTTTCCAATATATATATTTTAGTTTTTAACATGTGGCCAAATGCTTTTGCTATGTTTATCAGACATGAAGCACAATATGTAGGCAATTGTTTTCTAATTACCTGCAATGGCCATTTCTAGATAAAAGGCAGAATTTTAGTTTTTAACATGTGGCCAAATGCTTTTGCTATGTTTAGCAGACATGAAGCACAATATGTAGGCAATTGTTTTCCAATTACCTGCAATGGCCATTTCTAGATAAAAGGCAGAACTTTACTGTCAGCCTTGAGGGGGCCTAAGTGAAAACTAGGACATACCGGGAATTAGGTCTTATGTTTTCCCAAACATTAAAAAGCTTCAGAGAAAGCCTTCCACCATAGGCGATAGTTAATGAGCATCACCGACTTGCAAAGAAGTTCTAAGTACTCGGTACCTTGCTTGCCACTTTGTTGAGAAATATAAACATATATCCACATACAATAAACAAGAATATCTTTCTGAAATAACTACTTAAGATTTCAGCTTTCCAAGGCCTGACACAAGACATTAGGTAAGGAAAGAAGGAACAGCTACAATTAGCTCAGTGATGAAGGTATATTATCAGCCTCCCTCTCTCTCCAGTGTACTTTTCCTTTCTGTTACAGGTAAGATCCATCCATGACTCCCAGGAATAGGCATCTTAAATTGAGGCCAGCTGTGCAATCCTGACCTTCCATAACACTTATGCTGAAACAATGAAACTGCTGACCAGAAGGGCATGAGACTTGTAAGGGGAGAACTTGCAAGCCACTTTGCAGAGACATGAATGAAAGTGTAACCTGTTT
Organism: Crocodylus porosus; assembly: GCF_001723895.1. NCBI lineage: Eukaryota > Metazoa > Chordata > Crocodylia > Crocodylidae > Crocodylus > Crocodylus porosus. The sequence goes on from NW_017728922.1 coordinate 6,920,695, forward strand.
TTTTGAAACTGGCTAATGCTTTGGCATTTGGGCTGGTTTCAAATTTGGAGGAAGGGGCTGGATCAGTTTCTGCTTCACAGAAATCAGGTTTTCAATCCCCTACTTTGTGTTTCAGAGGCCAAAAACCCAAAACTCCCATCCACTCCAAAAACACTTCAACATCTTCATGAGAGTAGTATGAACTCTGTACATCAAATCTGCTACAGGTATAACCTGATAATTATGCATATCCTTTTCACAGCTTCCTGCAATCCCACTTGTACGTCTCCATTGTGCTGCATTTCACTTTCCTCTAGTCAAGTACACACTTTTGTGCACCTCCTGGCTGTCGTTTTCCCTTTCTGCATGCTCTTTCCTGTCTCCAAGCAGCCTTCTCCTATCTCCCTCTCAATCAGAGAAGGCCGGACATTGCTCTGCTGAATGGGAGGAAGACTCTAATTAACTGGATCCTTTGTTGTTTACACAAACACTTAATACATAGGCAGCCGAAAAGGTCAGTTTCAAATATCTAGTGTGAATTTAATTAACACAAGGGGTCATCATAGGATGCCACATAGCTGATAAATCTCTAGTCTCATAAAAAATTCTGCCATCCCAAAAAAGAATATGGGGGGGGGGGGCGTTATTTATTGTTGATCAGTCTTTATAACTGCATCCCACCTTCCAAAACAAAGTTTTAAAGTCTGAGCTTTAAAA
>NW_017728922.1:6921490-6926654 GCF_001723895.1 Crocodylus porosus
GTTATTTATTGTTGATCAGTCTTTATAACTGCATCCCACCTTCCAAAACAAAGTTTTAAAGTCTGAGCTTTAAAATAATGGCTTTATAAGCAGCACCACACAATAGGAGGTAGATATTTCATAAACAGATCTGAGTTGATTCTGAGGGGAAAAAATCTGAATGTTTCAGAGAAATGATTTTAGCAATGTGCAGTGAGTCAAGGGGTGCATCTACATAAGATGTTTACTACAGAGTAGACTAATTAAATAGTAGTTTACATTAAATAGTAGGCTAATTAAATAGTAGTTTACATTAAATAGTAGTAAATAGTAAACAGTAAATGCCACCCATCTAAACATGCACCCCTATTAGGCTGGAGTAAACCAATTAACTATGAAGAAGGAAAGTGCTTGTAAATACAAACACTGTCTTGTTGATGTGTAGATGCTGCCCTGGTGGCTGGGGCATGAGGGTGATTCAGTGCAGAAACTATTTGCTAGCTAGCCCTGCACTACAGCACCCTCGTACCCCAGCCAGCCCCTCCATAAGCTGGCAGGCTGACCCCCCATAACCCCTGCTAGCTGGGGCTGCTGAAACCTGGCTCAACATGCTACAGTCCCAGGTAGCAATGGGCACATCAAACAGTGTGCCCCAGAGCACTAAACTCCAGAATTTATTGCTTCATATGAATTGCATATGTAGATACACCAAGTAACAGAAAAATACCACGGCCTCTCCTTTGTTTCGTTTTTTTAAAGAAAACACATTTTAAGGACTGAAATTTCAAAAATTCTTTGCACAAAAAAAACTATATAAACCACAAAAAATCTGATGAATAATTCTAAATAAGCCAATACATTGTGGTTACTAGTAAACCTAAAGATTTAGTCAGAGATAGCTAATGGGATAAATACTGTTTGTCATTCTCTGAACTACAATCAGCCCTGGTTCAGGCCCTGATTCAGGAGCGCATTCCTCTTCATAACACAGAAGCACATTAAAAGGTTGTAAGATATAAGCCCTATTAAAGGCTATGAGATATAGACAAATGCTTAAGGTGTTTCCCGAGTCAGGTGTTCATCTAACAACTGCTGACAACTATGATCCGACACAAGTACATTTTATTATAGTGGTTATAGGTCTGATGCCTTGCCTGTAAGATAATTCAGGACGTACAGACATGTGCAGAAGCACCCTACCGAACTGGGTGCTTATAAATATAGAGATAAATGCAAAAAAAAATTGTTCCATGCATGTTAATTCAAAATGAATAAAAGAACATATTCACACCCCTCTTTTACTTGCAGTTTCCATTAAAAATTAAGCAATCAAGTTTTACCCATGGGATTGCTAATAAAAAACAAACAAACAAAAAACACACTTGAAGTTTGAACAAACATAAATTTTAATGCAAATGGTGGGGAAAAAATCCTAAAATCCATCAAGTTTAATTCCAGGTGAGGAAAAACAACATTTTCAAGCATATGAACAAAATCCTGTCTAGCTAGCACTTAATGTGGACCAATTAGAGATCGGGGGAAGTCCTAAGATTGGGACAAGGTTTAGTAAAGAGCCCTCATTTGTGTTAATCCCTGAATCAAGATCTTTGGTTCAGACGCAATGGAATTAGTAAATGGTAAGCTTTAGTCTTAAAGTTTTGCCACAAAACTGTGTAATCTTGACTTAAAGAATTCTTGCAAAATCAGGTGTTCACTGAACCCATTTGAGGCTGATCTCTTAGACAAATGCCTATTTTTGCCAAGTCCTGGCCATGTCAAAAGAAGAACCAAGTCCAATAACCTTTATTACCACCCTCTATAGGTAATTTTGAATGAGCAAAGAGTTCAGGATAAGGAAGCAAGTATAGAGACTTCCAGTTTTGTGGGGGGGGGGGGTTTCCTTGTGTGAAGCAGAACAAAGCAAGGACTCCAATGGGATTTGAATAAAACAACAAGAGTTCCTCCATGTTTCGTTATTTAAGTGGGCAGTGCTAGGGGAAGGAGCCTGCCCCAGCTAGTTGTTCCTAGTCTCTGTCTCTCTGATGTTGTGTTATGACAGATTTTAAATTTTGATAATCCCTTTTTAGCCATTTCAAGTGAAGGCCATGAAATGCCAGAGCTTCAACAAAACTGGGTCCTGTCGGTCCACGTTCATACAAATAGCCCAAACCAGGATGATTTATTTACAACAGTTAATACAATTGGTAGTAACGACTTTATAGGCAACCTCTAAGTGCAGGCAAGATGAAAAATTTACTAAATTGGAGTATAAAAATTCATAAGAAAATGTACAGAATCAATATTTCATGGGCCTTGCTTTACCTTGCCTTACACAAATCTACTCCAGAGTCCACATTAAAATTTAAACCAGCTTCTTGCGACAAGTTCAAATGCTGGGGCCGTTTCATATTAGTTTAACTTTGGAGGATATTTTTTGTTATGTTTGTTTGTTTCATAAATTGGAAGAAAGCACTTAGGGGGCTATACAGTCAGAGAGCTGCAGCACTGCCTTTTCTTTCATTTTTTTCCCCTTTTTTAAGAGCAAACTAACTGCTGACATAAATAGCAGGATATTAAAACAAAAATTGTAATCCTGAAAGATATCTGCATTCTCTTTAATAAAACATGGAATGGACTGTTGTCTGGAGACAATATGTAAAGAGTGTTATGGGAAGTCCTCATGAGTGGGAACTGGGTCCCTAATTCCCTTAGGCAGTTTTGGAAATTACAACCCACAGGTTCCTATTTTTTAATGCAGTCTAGTAAGTAATGGCTCTCAGGTAGGCTAGCACCTAACTGAATTGGGTAGATTGCTCAGCCCCTCAAATTGATTGCTCAGTCCCAGTTTTCTCAGCCCAAGTTGCTCAGCAGAACTTACATTTGTGCCCAACATTTTAATGGCTAGAACACTAGAGCTCTTTTGAAAATCTGTCTCCAGTTTTAGGCTCTGAGCACTTCTGTCAATGTGGACCAGGGTTGTTAACTGGTGTCCTTCATAGGAATGAGCTCATGGTTCTTTGTTCACTTTTTTAGTGAAGGGTTGCACTCCAGGCAAAAAAGAAAGCTCCATGAAAAATGAAAATTAATAATGGCAACTTCAGGAAAAGGGCCACAGAGAATAAGTTTCCTCCAGAATACATCTGAAACATGCTGGCAGTTTGCTTTTGGGGAAAATTGAAGTGTTGATGTATGCTTTCTATGGACCATTTACATGCATATTCACGTTCCCTACCTCTCATTTTGGGCTGCCTGATCAGAATGCAGTTTGTCAGAACTTTTAGGGCTTTGTGTACTTCTCACTGGCGTTCAAGCTAGTTAAAGTGTTTTGTTCAGAGTGATAACCAGCATTTCTTTCCCCTGGATAACAGAGTGTAGCAATGTTTAAGTATTAGACATTTGATATGTACCTTTTGCCCAGAAACAATGGAAAGTTGCTGATTTGAGCCGGCCTAAAATGTATCTGTAAGTACTTTACCCACAGTAATGAGAGAAGCAAACAGGATTATATCCATAGTATACTGCAAGTAAAAACATCATAATCATTTGGTCAGTACCAACCCAAGGACACCTCTAAAAATTTGGCTCTTAGTTTTCACAGGGCAATCTTCATCATGGTTTGTAAGAATGTGAGACCAGATCTCCAGACAGTTTAGCTGTGCAATTATGGGTAAGAGTGGGTCAATTACATGTGCAAATAACTAATTGGATGCAACTGCAGTACTTGCACAATTTAAGAGCACAAATGAGCTTCTAAAACTGTCTGAACTTCTGACCCTTAAGGTCACTCTGACTTTGGACTACTTGACAGTATCCTATTAGATGATAAACTCTGAATTAGGTTAGTTATTCCATCTTGATTAAGTATAATCTGATTGTTAAAAATAATTCCCTCAGTGGAACAAACAAGTGCACTAAAGAAATTTAATGATTGTGTTCTAAAGTTAACAGGAGACTCCAGTATGTTAGCAAAAACTGGTAATCACTTATTACTTATTATACTGTAATTCATTAAGCTTGTAAGAAATATTTAGATACTTAATTGGCATTTAACAAGATAGCTATAGCGAGTAAATGAGACATTAAATCCTCTTCTAAAATGCCCATTAGGTTTGCTTTGGAAATTAATTGATCTAATTCACTTGCTGTAAACCATTCTGTTCTGTGCCAGTTTAGACATTCAAGATATTAATGGGAGACAAAAATGGGGGTATAGGTGACTTCAGATCAAGTTATATTTATGACTAATGACTGGATCACCTCTATGTATGATTGTAATGAATAACCCAATATGAGCGTTTATATCAAATGAAGTAGAGGTTTGCTGATACAGTGCTCCAATATCCGATTGGCACCAATATGAGGAAAATTGAGAGCATCAGTGTAACAGGGGGCCTTCCCAGAGCCAATTAGGAGTTTGCCTGCCTACATGTTTATGGGTTAACTGCTCACCTCTCTTTCTCCTCCCACGCCTTGTTGTTCAATAATTCGTGTCTTAATTAGGCAGGAGGCTGCCCATTTCCTGCTCCGATGCCAGGGGGCGTTATGTGCAGCTCCAAAACCTCCCCTACACCACAGCCCATGCCTTGCAGATGGCATCCACATGATGTTCATAACGCAAACCATAACTGAGGCTCCAGGGTCTCACAGGGACCCTCACTCCCTCCCTGTAGCAGCAGGTCATTGTGCTCAATCTTTAGGCCTTTCTTTCAACCCACACTCAGGCTCCCCTCAGCAGAGGACTTACCGGGGTCAAGACTCGCCTCTAGCTTCCTGACTGAGCCCCCCTATTTAGCCTCAGGCCCAACTATGGCCTCAGGCATTCAAAACCATAACTTGACCTACTCCACACACATGGGGTTCCTACTATGCCCACTCTAGGGCCTCTATACCACACCCCACCCTGGGGTCTTCTTATCATCTTTGCAATCAACTACTCATGGGGCTGGCCCTTGTGCTGCCCATCATGCTTACTCCCAGTTCATTCCTACTCAACACATCCCTGGGACTGCCGTTCAGGCCTACTCCCTGTTCAGCCCTACTCTACTTCTGCTCAGCTCTATTCTGTGCAGGGCCACCTATATCCCTACACTCTCAGGGCCTTCACAATGCACCCCCTACCCAGGGCCACACAACTATCCCCAACCAGGGGCCTCTGGGGTCTTATTCCCCTGTGGGCTCAGGTGGC
>NW_017728922.1:6926754-6988014 GCF_001723895.1 Crocodylus porosus
CTGTCTTGGGGGTAGGGGTAAGGGGGGAGGGAAGAGGCATGGTGGATAGCAGATTGAGGCCCCCCACAGTGAGGGAGGGAGTGGGGCTGGTGCTGGGGCAGGGTCAGATGGTGCCCAGCCAGGGTGGGGTAGGGTACAGGATGCAGCCATGGCTTATCTGAGGAGTGCAGGGGTGGAGGTGGCTCCCACTGCTGCACACACCCCAGGAGGGCTTGCAGGGGGTGTGCCCCCAGACCTGTGCATGGAGCAAGGGTGGGATGCTGCTGTGGGCTGGGGCTGCACTGGGTTCTTCCTGGTGGGGGTACTGGACTGGTCTGCACTCTGGGTGGGCAGTGACAGTGCTGGGGGAGCAGGTTGTGGGGGGCTGCAGCCACCCAAAAATTCACCATGCACCCCATTGCCCCTCCTCCCAGTGCTGTCATCACCCACCCTGAGCACAACCTGGGCCAACCCTCTCGCCAGGAAGAGCCCAATGCAGCCTAGGAAGAGCCCTAGCCTGCAGTAGCAGCCCGCCCCACTCCACACAAAGATGTGGGGGCACATGCCCCCCGTGCCCTCCCATGGTGTCTGCAGTGGCAGAAGCCACTCCCCAACTCCATGCCCCTCTGGACGAGCCGTATCTCTGTCCCAGACCCTGCCCTGCCCCAGCTGGGCAGCACCTACCCTGCCCCAGCACCAGCCCCAGCCCCACTCTCTCCCTCACTGCAGGAGGTTCAATCTGGCCCACATGTCCCTCCCCACCACACCACTTCTCCCCACAACAGACTCTCCAGGCTGCAGGGCTACATATCAGCCAGACACCACTCTCCGGGCTACGGGGCTGCATATCAGAATCATATCAGAATCGGCAAATATGGCTCCTTAAAAATTGGCCATTGGTATCAGCCCCCCAATAAATCTCTATTAGTACACTCCTAAATTGAAGTTGTTCATCCCTCTCCAACTATACAACTACTATAGTTCTCCTTACTTTGATCCACACAGTAAAGAAAAGACTTCTTCAGATACAAAATAGCCCATTCTAAAGTTCATTCTGTTTTCATCATCCCAGCAAAGGCTAATCCTGCAGACCTGATTCACTTGTGTAGTCTCAATGATTTCTACTTTTGGATGAATCCTGAGTTTGACCTAGATATTTGGCTTCCAGCTTGCCTTGTTTTTATTCTCACAAATTAATGTGTTATTCACAAAAGCCAACATTTTCAGAAGTGCCAAGTAACATTGGGTAACTCAACACACGAAGGTGCTATTTGCCAGTATTGCTAAGCACTCACAATTCCTGTGATCAGTGAGAACTCCAGTCACTCAGCACCTCTGCAATCTAAAACTCACATGTCTCACACTGGATGCGCAAAAAGGCACTCAGAATTGGTGGACCCTTTCTGAAGTTTAGAAATCAATAGGAGTTAGGTGCTAGTGATATTTTCAAAAGCCTATTTCCACCTTTTTGGCACCTAAATAAAAATCTGTCCCTAAATCACAGAGCAGGCCAAGATCCATTGGCTTTCAGTGATATATAGACTTCAAACTGCATCAATCACTTTGAAAATAGCACACAAGTGAAGACACTTCTTGGCCCCAAAGTCTTAAATGTAGAAAATACATATACAAAATGGTGAGAGTTTCCTTCTAAACAGTTGCAAAGAAAATTGTTCCTGCAAGGTATGCTGTAACAATGATATTAGAGACTAAATCCCAATTTACACTAAAACTGCTTAATGCTGTAGTGCCATGTTAAAGGCCATAGAGTAAGCCAATCCCCTATTTCTCTGTGTATAGACTTGCAATGGAAAAATACATCTAAAGAATATAGTATCAATCAGCTTCTCATTCAATCCCACACCAAGACCTGAATTCAGAATCATGCAATCCCCGTATGAGAAGTGAGGCATTGTAACCATGTCAAGCAATAGCACAGCCACACTCACTTCACCAAGCTGGCTCATGGAGAGGATGAAAAGGAAGCAGTGGATGGCTGCAGAGGGGCAGAGGATGTGAGGGGGGTCTCCAGGCTTGGCAGATTAGGGATAGAGAAAAAGATTTGTTTAATTTTTAAATGCGTTTATTGGGAACTTTTAGGCCCAATTTTCAAGCATAATAAAGCAGTTTTCAAAATTTCCACTCTGAATATGCAGCTCATTGCATCCTACTTCCAATTCAGCACATGGTAAAAGCAGGTACTATCATGTTCACTGTCTGCGTTGTATGCCCAAACCACTGTTTGGATACACAATGGCTGTGAGTACAACCTTCAGGTTGACATGTACGCTGTCTGACTTGCAATGATTGCAGTTCACACTGGCAATTGTTAACAATCTGTACATTCGATTCTGAACACACCTTTGGATTGGGCTTGCTGATATTCAACTGAGGGGCATTAATACTTTTCAGAATGTCATAGGGAAAAGTTAATGGGATGCCATGCATTCTTGCAATCTTTGTCAGGTGATTAGATCAATTGCAGACTATTTCCTCCTCTCATTACAGTCTATGTCTTAATTACAAGTGTTGTCTCAAGAATAAGAATATATAGTGGGAGAGGGAATATACCAGCCATTGCAATTTGCTGCTAACCGCTGCTTGTGACCAAAGTGCAAGCTGACATGTATTGTTTCCAGGAGACTCTTAACTCTTTCACCGAAACCTCAGGGCAGGTGACCCTGAACTCAATTCTTCAGTTTCTGCACCTGTAAAATGGAGATACTAAAGCTTACCTTGCTCATAAATCTATTGTAGGGGCCATGTGCCTTAATGTTTATAAAGTGCTTTGGGATCCATCAGTCTCTGGTTAACACATGCTCATTATTTTTTGGTGGATTTCCAGTGTTTATCCTTAGGCAAATGATTTCTCATTTGTAGGAGTTTATAAAAGAAGTGTCTATTCAGAATTAAACATTTATTTTCCAGATATTATTTAAATGATCACCTCCAAAACATTAGGCATGCATAGGTAAATGCCCAGTAACCACAGAAAAATTTCAAGGTCCTCAACCCTCTCTTCAAACACATGTCAATACTGCAAACCTTCTCCATTTTGGATTTTAAAGGCTAGTCTGAAACTTTGCTTCAGTTAAATATTCTGGGTTTGAGCCAAATGTTTCTTTATCAGGATTAAAAATATGGTTTAAAAAGAGTGATATCACGGCTATTTTAACACCAGCATGTAAAGTCTTTTCATGGCTCTAGAGATATTTATAAACCTTGAGAATGGAGCTAAATTCTCCAGAACATCCGATTGTCTTTTGTTTCTTATTGCTGCACTTGTTTATAAACAGTGCCACACACAACACACACACACACACACACACACACACACACACACCCTTTTGCACACGTAATTCTGACCAAAGGAACTGTGTCAAAAGTCTTTGGCATAGACACAAGCATACCAGCAAACCTGCTGTATATCTTCTTTGCAAGGGAGTTAAGGAGTAGCTGAAATAAACTATGCTTAGTTTTGCTGGTATCAAGTGGAAAAACACAAAGATTACTTTTCCAACAGAATATGCCGGTACATACATTGGCAAAGTGTTCCTAGTGCAGACTTGGTCTTTGTTATATCTTTCTACCTATATTTACCATTTAGGCATTCAGATCTTCAGCTGGTTTAGATTAGCCCCGCTCCACTGACTTCAATGCCAGTTTACAACAGTTGAAGATCTGACCTTGTACATTCCAGCAGTCACATGAACTAGAAAAGTAGCAAGAGATCGCATATGAATTTTAACACAACTGCATGTTGTCTTTTTAGTACGAGCATGATTTTCTTTAATATTGAATATTTCTTAAGGGGAACATGCTACAACCAAAAGGCCTGCTCCTAAAAGGTGCTGAAAGCCTCCTATAATGTACTGAGTTATCTCAACTCCTAGTGATTCCCATGAGAGACAAAGGCATTCAGTCACTTGCAACAGGTACTCAAGTCCTTCGCAGAATGTGCCTTACCGGATGTTACACATTCTGTATCCCCTGTGAAGTACTCTAGAGTAACTAGCCTTGTAGAAAACACATTGAAAATATGGGACAAAACTAACTTTATTCCTCTTGTGCCAGAAATCTCTGTACCCAGCCTGGAGTTGGCAGCCTTTTACATCTGTAAGTGCCCCTCTTTTCAAATGACATACACTCTGCATCCCAGGGCATTTGAGGGTTAATCTTGTCATCCCAAGATCTTTCTCAAATGCCAGACAAGCTCAGCATCAATTTGACACAGATTTCTTTTGGGGAATCTGGGTTATTATTTCTGGGAGCACTGTCCATTTGACTGACGGGAAGCTATATCACAGCAGCATCATCAGCATCCTCTACCATGTCTGCTATGAAAGTCGCTGAATTAAACATTTAAACCTTCAATTAAATAAAAAACCTGCAGAAAACTGATGTTTACAGAACTTCATATGTAATTTATAAACATTTTATTCCAGTTCCCATTTTGCTTAAACACTTTAATTTGTAGTGGGAATGCATCCCCGATGATGCTTGGTGTTGTTTCGCAGTTCACCCTGGGAGACGCAGTTAAAAATGCAGAAGACAGAGTTGACATCACTGGGGTGGTTTCTGACATGTATCTAGCTTTAAACAGCTGCTTAGAAAATTAAGGGCATTTATTTTTAAAACTGTTGTCGTTCTGTGGTTCACACACATGTGGATGTAGGCACTTGCTTTTTTGCAAGAGTTACAATAAAAGTACTTTAGAGTAAATGTTAACGTTCTTGGAAAACAGATTCCTAGCATTGATACATTCAGATGAACTGAGCCCCTAGCATACACTTGCTTTGAACTGTTTTTTTTGTAGGGGTTGGGTTTTCATTTTCTTTTTTTCTTTTTAAACAGGAGTATATGTATAAGACATAGCTTTCAAACCCATTCACATTTTCAAATCAGAAAAAATAGTTTATCCATTTTTTTAAGCTAAATGTCTAAAGGAAGGTACATAAATCAAAATTAGGCACCTAAATAACTGGCTTGGTTTTCAGACATGCTGAACACACATATCCCCAACTGTCTTTCATAACAACTAGTCTAATGCCACTGAAGTCAGCAGAGTTCAGGGATGAATATGACTCACTGAAAGTTTTTGTGAAAACAAGTGCTTCAGTTCACTCGGGTTCATGGAAAGGCAGTTTTATATTTTATTTCTTCTGAGCCTGCAACCCGTGAGTTTCCGAATATTGAAACAAAGTATCTAGACCAGGACAAAAATTAAATCATGTTGAATATCTATACAAACTGGCCTATGATTTGCAACATAAGTTCTCAAAATTGTAGTAGGTTTTTCAACAAATTACTGGACTGTGGTTTGACTTGTACAAAAAAGCAAGAAAATATGGTGTACCTTGGGGCTTTACAGCTTGAGCCCGGGTGCATACTTAGAACACGAATGCATTGGTCCAAAACATTTTCATTTGCAATATGGACTGCAGTTCCTGTGAGCACTGCCAGGTTTATTAGAACATTTTGGATATCCAGGAACTAAATACAACGGCTCCACAGAACCCTTTAATGGAACTAAGCTACAGTGAATGGAGGCGAACGCTTCTGAATAGAATCTCTTGCAGGCATTAACATACTTTAATTTATGCCCATTATCTACAGAGTTTCAAGTGATCCATCTCAAATATCCCAACTGTCTCCAAGTAAGCAAGCCCCGAGTTTATAGTTTTCAGCTCCTATGCATCTCAGCTGGACTCAAACAGCAGAAACAAATTTATATTCTCGCTACATAGGGGACAATCCACCCAGAAACATTATGTTAGAGACAAGCAGCAGCACAATAAACCACGGAGGAAATGAAATACAAGTTTCCTCTTTTTTTGTCAAGCATTGCCAGCGACATTTGATTTCCATTCATACTCTTGTTTGCTCATCCTTGCAAACGTTGCCCATCCACTTTGCAGCCTCATCCCCTCCTCTCTTCAACGCAGGGTTTGTTTTTTTCCAGGACCCCTTGGGTTCAGGGTCTCTCCTGGGAGCTTGGCAAGCTCAGCCTGACAAGAAAACTAAAGTATTTTCCCAGCAGCTCTTATCAGGAAACAATGTGTCAAAGAAGATGAAACTAGCTCTCCATTCTTGGAAGATTTACTACAAATCCCCCTATGCCCACAGAAGCAATGTTAACACTAACCAGTTACACAGTCTGGGAGTGTAATATGGGCTTCTCTCCCAAGAAACAAGCCCCATAAATGCATTCTGTGGTAAGGCTGAGTTGGTTTCCCAGCTCTATCATTTACTGGCTGATAAACATCTCCATGGGGGTCTATTAATAGCACTCTTTGAAATTTAGAACTGTCTGAGTAAAAAGCCAGTTTCCCCTAAAGACTGTCCATGCTTTACACCTCTCTGTGGCCTTGCTCTAAATGAATACAGCATATTGCAGAGATGCTGCCATATTCTGTTAGCTTCCCTGTACGTGCAACGCAGCCTGGTACAAGATGTCATATCTGTGCAGGGAACAATTGCGGCAGGTGGGGTGAAGGCAGGGAAGCCTGGCAAGTTAGAGTGGCAGGGGAAAGGAGGAGGGGAAATGGTTCAGCCTGGTTCAGTTTTTGAGTCCCCGTAAAACCGCTGGAGAAAAGAATGGTAAATGGAAAAAATATGTAGATGCTCAGCTAGCACCAAATCTATTGCACTATTTATGAGTGGTGTTCTTTCTGCTTGGAATTAGGGATTTGAGTGATTATTTACTTCTTTAAAAATAAATGCTTATCTCTGAATAAATAAAATAAATATAAATCAGTTTTTTCTCTCAGTTGCCTCTCTTTGTCTTCCCCTGCCCCAAACACCACTCCCTACCCACAACCAAAGCAGAAGGAAGACAAGGGGCACAGCAAGTTAAATGAAAGCTGCTACAAGAATGAAGCCTAGCAATGTATATCATCTTAGTTTAGACTCATTTACTCTGATTGGGCATTTCATAGACATTAGGGCTAGAAGGGACCCTGGAGGATCATCAAGTCCAGCCCCTGCCCAAAGGGCAGGAAGTCATAGGATCCCAGCAAGATAAGCATCCAATTTGCTCTTGAAGGTGTTTGAACCACCTCCGCTGGCAGGCTGTTCCAGACCTTGGGGGCTCGGACAGTAAAGAAATTCTTCCTTATGTCCAGCCTGAAATGGTTTTGCAGGAGTTTGTGACCGTTTGACTGCATCATCCCTTGAGGCGCTCCGGTGAACAAATGTTCCCCCAGATACTGGTGGTCACCCCTGATAAACTTATAGGTGGCCACCAGATCACCCCTGAGCCTGCACTTTTCCAGGCTAAAGAGTCCCATGGCTCTCAGCCTGTCATTTGTTTGTTGGCTGGGCTCTTTCTGAGTCTAATCCCTGAGAGGCCCAGACCAGAGCCTAAACCTGGAATTAGGAACATGCAACTTTCTGAGATCACAGGGCCTAATTCACTGCTGGTAGAAAGCAGGAAGAACTCCACTCAAGTCTACACTGACATCTGTCTATGTAAGGAATACTTATGTCTGTTACAGTTTTTGTGGAGCGCTCATCTACCAGGCTGTCAGAAGGCAATAATGCAGGGTGATGAAGAACCGATAGGAGACGAGATGGTCTCTGGGCTCCCTGAAAAGCTAGAAGCTACGTGTGTATGGAGGGGTCTTGGCTGAAATGAACAGGGAGCCACCTTGAAGTAACAGCTACAGAGAAGATAGCATAGGTTCAGGTCTACCTTGTTTATCACGCTTATCATACTAAATTCCCATTTAAACCGAGAGCTGAAGGCTTTCAACAGCTGGCAGAAACAGTCTCACACTCCACTGTCACTCCCTGAAACAAGTGGGCCTGAGTGGCATAACATTTGCAGCCACTTTCAAATCCCTTCAGATTGCTGTAAATGAGTATTAGCATACTAGAAAATCGGGTGCTATCAGTCCTGCCCAACCAAGTGAGGACAGAATCCATTGACCACTTACAAAAATACAATTTTTACACACTAAAATTGGTGCTTTCCCTCACAGTATTAAATTTCATTCAAATACATTTGAGAGATTTCCCCCCCATTTGGTAAAATAACTTCCGCCAAAACTTCAGCTATTAGTGCAGATAACAGTCTCATCACATGAAAACCATTCTTGCTTTTCATATTGTCAGAGAAAATTCATTTGCTGTTAAGGGTAGGTTCTAGTAAGCATAAATATTTATGTCTGTATGGGTGTCAGATATTTTAATTAGAAACTACACCTATAACAGGATTGGTCTTTATTGAAGCTTTGAGCTGAACAAAGCAAGACTTCAATTTTTGTAGTCCATGTAATATATGTGACTGGTTCTCTGTTGTGGTGAATTTTCTTTAACACAAAAGCCCTGTTACTTCAGTGAATTTAACGACTGTTAGAAATACTGGATTAACTAGCTGCGGCTTGGAAACTCCTCCATAGCAAGAACAACAAGAGTAATGAGCACAAATCACAAGAATCCCCCTTTACCTCATTCAGGTATCTCAGTCCTGGTTGACAGAACACCAGCTAGGCTGCTAGAAAACAAGAACTTAATTTCATAGAGAAAAAAAGAAATTTTATTTGTTTTCACTCCTCATCCAAACCAAAAATGAGAGCTTCTGCATGCTTTCATGAAGAGAAGGGCCCCAATCACCGCCAATACTCCCATGGTTAGTGGAATCGCCTGGGATGTGGGAGACCCAGTTCAAGCCTCCTCTGAATCAGGCAGAGGAGAGATTTCAATCCAGGCCTCCCACATCCTAAGTGAATCACAGGATTCAGCCACTGAGTTAGAATCAGTCTGGCCCAAGAAATAATCAGTTATATAAAAATGGAACAGCTCCAACAGGAAAGATTGAAGGATACCGACAAATCCGCATTTTCTGAAGAAAAATGGCTAGTGGGAAAATTCTTGACCAGTTCTAGATGGCCGTGTATTTTCACTTTCATAGAAAGCCAGAAGGAATCATTGTGACCTTTCAGATGGGTTTTGTGCCAAGATTGCTGATTTGTTACGTTTCCCCACACACAAAGGGACATTTTAGGAGTCAGTTCAAGTACTCCTGGGTTTGACATGGATTTTGGATATGGTGTTGGGAAAGTTGCATCATTTCTCTTCTGCCTCAGTTTCTCATCTTTAAAGTGGAGATGATAATAGATCTGCTTACCTCACAGTTGTGAGAATAAGTTTTTGATAACTGCAAGACAGTTATCTATACTGTTAGAGAGCAATAAAATCACTCTGATAAGAGTATCTGATTTTTGGTTAAAGGAAAAAAGTAAAACCAAGAAAGAACAAAAGTAAGGCTTCCATGAGAGACCATAGTTTGAGTCTCCTGCCTAACTGCTGTAGTAATAGTAGCTCTCAATGTGGCTGCCTGTCTCTATAGACAGCAGAGGTCACACAGATTTAAACATAAAATGCTCCAGAAAGGGGCTCTCATTTAAAGCTGAGCCCTGCAAGGTTCGGAGTTTAATCAGCTTCTGCTGAGAAGATGAAAACTGAGGGTGCAGGTACACAGCAGAACCCACCGACAAGGATACAACAAACCTTTGGGCATGATTCTGTGGGAGGCTAAAGATATCACGTGAGACTATACTAATGTATATTGTTCAAGGCGTAGAATATCCAGGGCATCCATACTGACTGGTCTGATTTTGAACCTCAGAACTATAGATGAAAAACTATTTATACACAAGACATCCACCATAGATCTCTCTGGCCCCCACTCCCCAAAGGAAAAGGAAACTATCAACATATAATCCCAGCCTGTAAAATGTTGAAAAGGACTTGAATCTTTTTTCATTACTTTTTAAATACTTGGTGGCTCCTCTCAGGAGCATTAAAATCCTTTCCCTTGGGGAAAAAAAATATTGTGGTAACAAAAAGTTTAAGCTCTGTCCTCAGTTCAGTTGCATTCATACTGACTGCCACACATTCAGAAAACATTAGAGGAGATCGGTCCTCCAGAGACACTGCCTCTCCTGCAAAAGAGAGCCCCAGCAATTATGTAAAGGCACCATGCTCCTGTATTATTTAGCACAGAGAGGTTTTTCTTCTTACAGTCCCTTTGTGCTCCCAGATGTTTTAATTACTGAGGAAAGGGAGCGGATGATTCTGGCCATATGTCTCCATTCCGCATAAATAAATACTGTCGCCAGCCCAGCTTAGTTTTGCAGAGCTGTCGACGATCCCACTGACACTAAAGCTGTCGGGCCTGATAAGCATCTTCAATCCTTCAGTGAGCATGCTAATTCCAGGAACACCAAGACTGATATCCCATGAAAATATTCAATCTAGAAACAATTAGGCTCACATTGATGCAAAATGGTACCTCTAGGAATTTGGGCGCTCGCTTGATTGGAATCATGAGCAGAGCTGTATGTGGAGATAGCAGCAGAGATAAGCAAAAATGAGAGAGCAGGTAAAAATGTCTTTCCAGTATGGCACCTATTCTGGTATCTGCTAGAGTTACCAAGTACTGAATTTTCCATTCTCTGGCCTCTTCCCAGAGACTCAGGTTGCATCAGTGTTTTACTCATTTGATTTATACACACATTATTAATCATGATTACTACAGTGGTACCAAGAAATAAATCAAGTTTGGGTTCCTGGACACTGTAAAAATATAGTAGCAGACGTGCACCAAAAAGCATACAATTTAAATAGACAAGTTGAAGAAGGATTGAAGAAAGTGCAGAATACATAAGCAGAGTAATCAATGAAATAGCACAAAATGGGTTTTAGTGCCATGATTTGGGGGCAAAAGGGTATTTCCAATTAGCAGGGGATTAACTAAATAACATAACTGACAATTGTTAAGTATGCAGCTACAAAAACACCTTGCAATATGAAGCAACAGTACCAATAACCAGGAAGCCAAACACATCTTTGAAGGGTTATTTTTTTGGTTCCCACTACACCTTCCCAAAGTCCTTACCACTCAGGTTGTGGGGCCAAAGATGAGCCTTGCAGCATGAGCTAAAGAGTAAAAAAGTAGGACTACTACAGATCAAAGGGGCATTAACTCAAAATCTGAAGGCAGAACCTGATTCAGGGACCATAGGCCCATGCCTAGGCACAGTTCCTAGGCTCCAGCAGAAATGTTAACCTCTCAGCCTTCATTTAAAAAGAAGAAGCAATATGTTTTAGCACTTGCAGCTGAAAATAAAAGATTGAGATTCAAACCATAAGCCAAGCACAACCAATTCTGTGACAGATGCTGAGTCTACAGAGAGCCCAGAACAATAGCACTAACAGGTGAGCTGCCCTGGTTGCTTAAGTGGGGTGTTAATATCAAGATTGTTGATCCACGGGTTCTTTCAATGTCACTTCATCAGAGGCTTCTGCCTGATAGAGGGAGGGACCAGGCCTACTCCACTACCTAAACCCCACCTAGAGGAATGCTTCTGTCCCTACTGGAAAGAAGTGTAGGGAAGAGAGACCCTCTGCTGCTCCTCTTGCTACTCCGGGAGGAAAGAAAGGAATCATATGCAGTTGTTTCTGCATTTCTACAAAGTGATGGAGCCACACCAATTTCCTCTTCTCTACATAAGGGGTAGGACACACACAGGGTTTATACCAAAGTGTGCTTAGAAACCTGAAATGCCTCGAAGAAAGGGTTCCAATGTCCCTGTGTTCCCTCTTTCGTTAATACAGTGTTCTACAAAACATTGTGTTGTGCAACATGGTTAAAGCCTGGTGAATAAACTTTGGGCGTTGTGCTTAAGGATTCAGGAATAAGTCCTGATTTGCATAAGCAAAAAACAGAGTCAAAAGATCTGTTTAAAGTTACATATAAATAAAAACACAAGACTGAAAGAGAAATACAGAAATACAGAACAAAGAGAGTAGGAAAGCAATATGTGTGTGTATCTCAGCTGCTCTATGAGCATTGCATTTCTTCTTGAGGTCATGACATATGGGAATAACTAACTTTGATGAGTACTTACATATGGTACACACCTCAGGAGACTCCATGGCCAAAAAAACAGTGTATGCATGCACACAGCAACAGCGTGCATGGGGCCAGGAGTACAACCTGACAACTTGGAGACCAGCATCTGGCTGGTAAGTCTGGTGTGGGGGAAGGGAAGGGGTGCAGGGGGGTGTGGATTGAGGCCCCTGCAGTGAGAGAGGGTGTGGGTCTGGTGCAGGTGGTACTCAGCCATGTGGGGCATGTGCAGGATGGAGCCATGATCCCTGAACACAGTGCAGCCTGGCCCAGCCACCACGGGGAAGAGGTCAGCGCAGGCCCCAGCCCCAGTCTGCCCCACTCCACCCCGTGTGCAGATCTGGGGTCACATGCCCCCCATGCCCTCCCAGGGTGTGCGCAGAGGTGGGTGACCGCCCCCCCCATTCCTCCCAGATGACCCACTCACAGCTCTGGCCTGCACCTGCCCCACCCCAGATGAGCACTGCCTGCCTCAGCCCCATTTCTTCCCTCATCGTGAAGGGCTTGATCTGTTCCCCAATGACACTTTCCTTCCACCACCCCTTCTCCCACACCAGACTTACCAGCCAGATGCTGGTTTCCAAGCTGCCAGGCTGCACTCTTGGCCCTGTGCATGCTGTGGCTGCATGCATGCACAGGGCATTTATCAGCGACATTATTGGCTGCATCAGGAAAAGAAGCCGATTTCTGATGCTTTCAATTTTCCCTATATCAGTGCCAATCTGATATGGGACCGATGAATCGGTGCACCTCTAAATGAAATTAGAGATGCACAACATGAACTTTCTTGAGACTCAGCTCACTTCATCAGATGCTATAAACAGCCAGTGCTAAACTGAGATGCAGACTAGGTGCCTGTAAAGTAAGGCTGTGCGAAACAGCACCATTCCATTTTGACTTGTGTTTTGACATTTCAATGGAACAGCATTTCATTTCACATTTCATTTTGATTTAAAACTGCTGTTCCATTTCGTTTCATCAAAACAGTGAAATGGTTTCGATGCTGTTTCAACATTTCACCCATAGGCTATAATGGGGAAGCACAAAACAGCTTATAACTTTGTCATTTAAGCCCTGATTTAGATGAAACTTGCAAAAATGGTAGATCCTTCTGAGGGCATGAAGCCTACCATGTTTCAAGGAGATAGGTATGGGGGTTTTAAGGAAAATGCACCTCAAAATCCTAAAAGCAAAACTCATGTCACGTGTATATGTTAAACCACAACGGGTTTAAACTGCAGGCATGCTAGCCCCTGATGAGGCCACAAATCCTGCCAATTTTCAGGGAGATAGGTACAGAGGTTTGGGGGAAACTGCACCTCAAGCTGTGGACAAGCAAAACTCATGACACGGGTGACCATGTGTGTGTTAAGGTGCAGCAGACTGAAAACTTCAGGGGTAGTAGCCCCTGCTGTGGCCATGATGCTTCCCACCTATCAAGGAGATAAGTACAGGGGCTTCTGGGCTCTGAGGCCTTGCACCTCTAGCTGCTGACAGGCAAAACTCATGATGTGGGTGGGTGACACTGCGTGTGTGTTAAGGTGCACCCTCACTCAACTGACACCAAGGCAGAAAGCAGGGCAATTCAAACAATGCTGCTTTTTATGTAGTTTTTCCATCCCTTCCCCAGAGCACTGGGATTGGAAGGAACCTCAGAAAAGGATAACAGTCACTGGCCAGCTACGCAGTCAATAATGAGAGCACTCCTTCCCTCCCTTTCCTGCCTCTTTCCCCTCCCTCTCCTTACTTTAGTTTCTGTTTCCCTGCAGGCAATCCCAGCTTGGGCTTCGAAACTCGAAACATTAAAAATATTTTAAACAAAGCAAGTCGAAATGTTTCAATTTTAAGGCTGTTTCGGAGCTTTCTGTTTCATTTCAATTTCACTGTTTTGGGGTTGAAACGAGTCTAAACAGTGTCGAAACTAAACAGCCAGCAAAATTTCACACAGCCCTATTGTAAAGTGTTAAATCCTCTCTACCCAAAAAAGCTTGACAAAAAGTATCACATTAAATAGTTGATAATTTAAGAGTGGATTACTTCAGGTTGGCTTAAACAGTTCCCGAACTGATTTAAATGAAACTAGAGAGAAGGCATCCATCATCTAAGGCCCATGGATGCCCGTGGATGCAGACATGAAAGAATAAAAGGATCAACTCACCTGCTAAAACTTTGCCTATAACAAGCCTCTACTATGCCCCATTCCCTACCCATTTACTAAATAGTTCTCCTGAGCCAGTAATGACTAGATCAGAATTTACTTGTGGCATAAACCAGCATTCAAGTTATTACTGCCAACCTCTCCAGAGAAAGAAGGAAATGGAGGAATTCTGACTCCAAAGGATGTCTGGAGACTTGTCTACATGGAAAGTTAGTGTTCAGTAAGCTCAAGAATAAACCTACAGCACATTAGCTGCTTTGCGCTTAACTCTTCCTGTGGACATGATGGCCCAATACAGTTCTACTTATTAGATACCTAAACGAGATCCTTTCCCACCATGTTTGTGTTCCTGGAAAAAACAACTGGAACAAAAGTTGGAAGGGTTCTTCTTGCTGCTCACTGCTTTTTGTGATTAGTCTCAAGGCTAAAATTATGGTACACTGAAATAGTAAAGTTATTAATTTTTTTTATCAATGTTGGTAGGGTGAAATAGGATCACACTTAGGCCTCAAGTTCACAGACATAGGCAGTAGTTGGAATACGATCTGTCCTTTAGTGTGTAGTAGGTACACAGTAGTATTGGAAGTTTTGGAAGTGCACCTATTGTGCTAAGAACATCCACAGGGGGAGTTAGTATGGAGCAGTTAGTGCACTAATTCACTTCCTAGCTTAGTGCATACTGACTTTTCCATGTAGACAAGCTTGGAGATGCAGTGTCTCCTGCAACCACTTTTGGAAGGGAGCAACTTATCACTACCTTTCTTAAGGCTTTTTCTAAAGTGAAAATCCAGCCTAGAGATGCTAAGGTGATGAGCATTCTGGAAAATACTCAATTTGACTATATTCTTCTATGTGTTTGTTAAAGGAACTGTAATCAAATCAAATAAATCCATATTATATATATCCCAGAAAGCATTTGATATGTTGTAGCTGGATAGCTAGCATGAAACAGGCTTCATACACACATTTAATTAATCTTGGAAAATTCTCCCAGGTTTGTTCTCCTGGTTTAAAAAAAACAAAACAAACAAAAAAACACTTACCCAGAAACACCTGAATAGACATTTGAATACTAAGCCCTTGAAGAGCAGAGAGATTGAAGTGCTGACACAGCACAGCTAGGGGACGCCTGTGCACACACCACAGCCCACTACAACAGGGGTGGGCAAAATGGCAGATCTAGCTGCTGGCAGGACTTAAGTTCCCAGAAGCCCCTGCCCACATCACTGCAGCTGATTTCCATAGAGACCCCAAGAGGGGTGGGGCTGTGACGGCGTGGAGCCAGGGTTTCCATGGAGACAGGGCTGAGCAGTGCTGGCAGGGCACGCAACTGGGTGGGGAGCTGCTCCAGGGCTGGGGCAAGGATTTTTCAGTGGTGATAGCAGAGTTCAGAGCTGAGGTAGAGCCACAATCTGGTGTCCACATACTCCAGGTGGGCATGTAGGCAGCAGATTGCAGCTCTGTCCCACTGCCCACATGCCCCTGGGATCTAAATGGAAACCATAGAGGGCTGCTGGGAAATGGAGTTTGCCACAAGCTGAATCCAGCCCATGGGCTGGACTTTGCCTGAACCCTGCTCTACAGTTCTAAAGCCTGCTAAGCAACAAATAGCAGCAGTGCACAGAGCGGCCCTGACTGGCTGAACAAGATTGATCAGTCAGCCTATGTCTGCCTGCAGTGCACAGTGGGATTGTGAATGGGTTCTTTTCTGCTCTGGAGCAGCAGAGTCCAGTGAACCACATGCAGTCTCCCTGGAAGTCTCAAGGGGAAAATAGTCTGGAAGTCTCAAGTAAAATACTCTGGAATTCTGGAGGACCCTGCTGTGGCTTCTTTCAGAAAATAATGTGTATAGACATTCACTGTCCTAGGAGAAAAGCTCTCCTGACAGTGACTTAACCCTGGCTGTTTCCAGGTTATTTTCATCCTGGAGCAGCCATTTTTACTCTGGGAGAAAAATCCTGAACTTTTGTACACTCATGGTTTCTCCTGGGAGAATTTTAAAGTCAGAGCAGTACAACTTTGTTGTATGAAACTTTTCTATCTAATCTTATATATATTTGAGACAGGAAAGAAAAAAAAACAAACAATAAAAATGCTGAATTTTTTGTTGACAATGACAAAAGACATTGAAAAATCTAGGCATATTTAGGCTAAATAGGAAGAAGTAAAGCTATATAAAATTATGAAGGAGACAGTGAATGCTAGTCCTTTCTGCATGAGAATGAAGGGTGACTTGATTAAATTAAAGGGCAATACATTTACAATAATCAAAAGGAATGTATCTATAAAGCTAGTCAGCCTGAGAAATTCACAGTCAGTGAGTCAAGTGATTCAACTGGATTTTAGGAAGACCGGATTATTTCTTTACCACTAGCAATTAAGCATAATAGACCACCATTAATACTTCACATTTGAACACATCTGACCTTTGATGCTTGGTCCTAATCTCTAATAATGTTTGTAGCTATGGAAAATGAAGATGTAAAGGCTAAAGGTAAGTCAGTTCCATGCATAAAAATTGCGAAATGATCAGGAATTGGCTAACATGACTTTATGTCTTGGATGCAACAATAATTGAATAAAATGCTATTGTTTGTGTTATGTTCATTTAGTTTGGTCATTTCCATAATTCACTTCTCATCTTAAAATCTATGGCCGTGTATAGACAAAATGAGGGGTGTGTGTGCATGACACTTTAAAGTGGGCTAAATGCTTTTGCACCGCTTTAATGGTGTTGGTCTTTGCATGTCAGAGGCATATTGGACATTAATTTCAGCCACTGTAGGAAATTCAGCAGCATAATGCACCTGAAATGACTTGGGGCACAGCCAACTAAAACTCATGCTGCCCCTAGAGCTGCAGAACGAAGTACTGGGCACTGTGCAGCTTAGGGGCTTGGCAGGAAGCCCTGCAGACAGCCTGGCAGCAGCCCGGGAAGGCAGGCTCCACCCAAGAAAAGTGCCTGCCTGCCTGCCCGAGCTGTTCAGGGGCCTAGTGCTTCCCTCTGTGGCGGCGGTGCCCCCCCGTAACTGCCTGAGCCAGGTGCCTGTGGGTGGGTGGCACCTGGTGGGGGCTGCCACTACCATGGCGGGAAGCACTAGCCCCACCCTCCACCGTGGCAGGTAAGTGTGGGGTGTGTGCATGCCACAGGAGTTTACTTTGCCCTAAATTGAGGCAGTGGGTTTAAAAACCCACCCCTTCAATTTAGGGTCCCTGTTTCATCTACACATGCCCTATTACTGTACAGTACAAGATGGAACCTTTCCTCCAAAGCATGGGACATGAGGTAGCTCAGCAAACAAGGAAGCTTTTCCAAACATCTTATCTTTATTCCTGCTTCATGGTGACAGTAACAGAAAACAGAAGAACTTCATGTAAAGGAGTCCCTTTAGTGGATGATACAACAGGTTGTGCAGCAGGGCAAGAGAAAGCTAAAAAAAAATAAAAAAAATTCACAACTTTAATATAAGTGTGTTTTTAAAAATATAGTCAAGCTCTTTAAAACTTACTTTTAAAAAAAACCCTAAAATGTACATTTTTGTTTTGCTTTCACTTTCTCATATTCTGAACAAGTCTCTAATTGCAAGAGCTAAAATACTGCAAGAAAAAAGGCGGCTTGTGTGGTTTTTCTGACCTGACTAGAACAGAAAATACTGGAAAACTCAAAGAACTCAAACTGAGATTTCCAGCTCAGCTTTGCTAACTGAAGAAATTCAGATAAGCACCTGAACATGTTTTTACCTTTATTCAAACAATGTTTTTTTTCTAGGGGGTTAAACACAGGATGGAGGTTCTGACATTCTGGGGCCTGGCCTCTAGTCTTAGTCACACAGATACAATATCAGCAATAACTCCACTTTTCTTATTAGATACATCAACAGGCAATCAGTGCGAGCAATCATATAGTATAATTCCCCCACGTGGGTGCTGTGTCTAGCTCCGCCACAGATATTTTGTATCTAATACAGCAAAACCTAAGTAACCACTTTTTCAAGAGTGACCATTGATTTTAGATTCCTCAGTTTCTAAAGGCTGAGCTTATGCAGTCTTAAAGTACACAATCACAAAAACTGATGCACCTAAAGTTCCCTGAAAACCTGGTCTTGGCTGCTCTATGCCTCAATTCTCCAGTCTGTAAAATGTCAATTTTAGTATTTCAGGTACCTCACAGGAGTGTTATTAATCTTAAATCTTTACTGAGATTCTCACATGGCTCTAGAGAAGTCCAGGGTGTTCTTATTCAAGTCTGATATTCTGTTATATTTTTCCCCAAAGTTTCTACTGCCATCATTTTATATTACTATGATTTAGCAGGACAATGTTTCACGTTGCCCTACAAGAACATGCAAACAGAATGTAAGACAAATGTCAGATTTCTTTTCTGGCTCTGTCTGTATTTAGCAAGTCATCGCAAGCTCCCCTCAAATCAACTAGAACAAGCTTTTGCCCAGTACAAAAATAAAAAGGTGCAGCACAATTCAGTCTATAAACTGTAGGAATCTAGTGGTTTACATGAGGTAATATTGCCATAATGTAATCCAGATTATGAAATTATGCATTTATTTTCATTCAAACCCTGTTGCAAACATTTCATAACCAGTGGCTGGTTAGTTTGACTCATCTATTTTTAAAAACATTGTTATTTTTAAGAAAGAGAAATGAAAGGGATCTTTTATTGTTGGCAAAAAGGGTCTGGGTACAATACAAATTTTTTTCCAAACTGCAAGCACTAAATTGCCAACTTCAAGCTACAGAAAACAGCTGTCTTTAAAGTTCAGACATCTCAGTTCACAAGAGAAGTCTCCTTGAAGATTCTGGGATAAAGTGTTTGACCAGAAGTACATAACTAAACTTGTTGGTGGCACTCAGCTTGAAACAAAGCTTTCGTTACTATCTTCCTATTATTTTTAGAGTCATTAATAACTGCTGGCATTTCCCTGCAGTATTTAAGGAGGAAGACACCATGAAAGTTCATTCTTTAGCTACACCATTTCTTCACCCATTATGCCCCCCTTGCCCTATGCTGTCTGAGTACATTTTCACATTGGAAAAGCACAAAGTTAATGTACAGGGACATCTGTAGTGCTGGAAGGAAGTGGTGTGAAACCACACAGTGCTGAATGCTAATCCCAAGGGTGTAGTCTCATTGCTTCCCCAGGAGGGTGGAAAAGGGGAAGTGGAAGATGTAATTTGTTTATTTATTAGATTTGTCCCCAAGTTATGTTTTTCTTTTTATATATATGTACTACTGTAGCGGTCAAAGTCCTTGATCTGGAGTGGCTACTCTATTATCAAAGCAACTGTACATAGTCTCTAATCCAGGCTGAAATCTCCAAAAGTGACTATGGTACTTAGACACAATTTCCATTAAAATTAATTTGAGGTTTCTAAATTCCCTTAAATGAGTTTCTATAGACTATTTCAACAAACAAAAAACAAGCAAAAAAGCATTCACTGGCAATATGGGAAATCAATAATTATGGAGACTGCAGATGTAATCCTGACCCCCACTTCTGTCAAGAGAGGCTTTGCAATTGACTACAAAGGGGTCAAGATTTTATAGTGTAAATTGTCATCTGTCTCACTGTAGTAACAGGGGTAAAACAAACAATGTGATTCTGCTTTTGATGAGCAAGCAACTTCAGAGAGGAAACCAGTTTGTTTCTCTTGAACACGTGGCTCCTACCACAGCACAAATGAATTAAGTCAAATTTCCAATGAGCCCTCTCTCTGGCAGAAGAACTAGCTTATCCATGTATATGTGAATTTAAAAAGGCATTATTTTCAAATCTGTTTCAGAGTTGCACTTCTCTAGCTTGTACTACATGTGCTCCATCAGAGTGGATATGCCTTTCTTTTAAAAAAAAACAAAAAACAATGGCTGGCTATAAGAGGATGGCCCAAGAGGAAGTTTCATAGGAAACAGCCCTTAAATCTTGGCAACGTGTGTGCAGTTAACACCTGTCCCCTGCCTGGGCCCCCATTGTGTCTAGAGCCAAATGTAGGTCTGCACCCAAAATAACACTTTCTGGTTTATGCTTTGAAATCAAAGCTGCTAAACGCATTAAAAATATAACAATTAGCATTTCCATTATGGGATTCCTCAGTGGTTGAAATACATTAATAAGCCTCCTAACAGTAGAGTAGTTCTGCTTATTCTTTCTTTGTTACAGAAACAGAATAACTATATGCATTGTCTAGGCAGTTCTTCATTGCCCAAGTCCTATGTCATAATCCAAGCTCTGCCCCCTGTCCCAGCCTTTCCTTTAGATGGAAACAAGCTTTGGAGATAATATAAAGGGAGCAGTTAATACTATGGTCTCAGTTTCTCTACATACTCAAGCAGGCATAGGTTACACAGCTCAGAGTCTCAAGCATTTCTGTTAGCTATAGGAAAGAACTGTTCTCTTCAAACAATAAAGAAACTAAATATGCTCACACCATGTGATTGCAGGAACAGGGACTATAGGTGATGATGTACAATGGTAATCCTTTAAAGCAGCCCTGCAAAATGAAGCTACAAAGGAATTAAATCTCAGACATCAAGGTTGTATCCAGATGAGCGTGGTCGTGCGATATGTGGTGCTACAGACATGCATGTTCAGTTGTGCATGTTGTGCTGCATGTTCAGTTGTTCTCTGCACTGCAAGAGACCAGCACGGAGGGGGGTTTTAGCCTCTGGATATACAGGGATCAAAAAAACCTGTGGAGAAAAAAGGTGGAGCGGCACATTCATGAGCAGTGCGTGCTGCTCAAAAGCAGAGCTGGGCCACCGGAAGCCATGCTGTGACTGCCCGCCAGGCTCCATGTGGCAGAATCACTGCTGCTATAGCCCAGGAGGTCTCCAGAACCCCAGGTAAGGCTGCTGGGGCCAGCCCAGTGCTGGACCCAGCCTCCCCTACCACTCCTGGGGTAGTTTGCCACATACCAGAACATGGGTAGCACAGGCATTCCCTAGGGACAAGTATAAGTGGTGCAAAGTGTGGTGCTGCTAGTTGTCCCCAGGAAACCAAACATCCACAGAACATGCATACAGAACCCAAGGATGTATCTACACATGCTATTAGCATGCAGCAATTAACTCTGGCACAATTTGAACTGGAGTTTATTACTCCCAGATGCACTGTTTGAATTTGTGCCTGGGACCACAGCACATTGAGCCAGGTCAGAACAGCCCCAGCTGGTGAGGCTAGCCAGCAAGCAACCCCACACTGAAGCACACTTGTGTTGCACCCAGCCACATCTGTGTCTACATATGCAGGGTAGTACTTGTATTTATAAATATTACCCTGATACAGTGTTTATTAGTTTCCTTTGGCCTAATAGGGCTGCACATGTATATGCAAGACTTTTACTGTGGAGCTAATTAATCTACTCGGCACTAAATGTCTTGTGTAGACGTTCCCCAAGGGTACAGAATATAAGTGAAAGGCCCTGGTTAGAACCAAGAATCCTTCTTTAAAGACTCTTCAGCTGGAGCCACAAAACAACTCTCCTTAAAAGGTGGAAATGGCATCCTTTCCATTTCTTATAGGAAGGGATTCATGAGGAAACCAGAGTCTTGAAGGAAGCTGATGGCAAAGAACTGTTTTAATTATTCTCCAAGTCGCTGACTCCACCTTCATCAGAATATATTAAATAAAATGTATGGATGCTGGAGACTGGAATACTGCAGTTCATAACTACAATTAACCACTATTAATTAATGGCTGAAAGATAAATGAGCCATGGGATCCATTTATTCCTGTGTTGGGAGTATTTAAATTCACAGTAGGATGCCAGCCCATTTTTCACTGCAGTGAATTAAAGCAAGTGTGAATCAAGGCCCGATGCTATATGTTGCAGGAGACAATTTCAGAACAGTTTGGATCTCATGCCACATCTCTGTAAATGGCAAAAGAAGGACAAATGAGAGACACCCTTAGATTAAAGGGGAAGGAGGTAGAGAGGGGAATACGAGCTTTTAGGTATGGGACTTTTCATCCTTGTCTTCAAGTTTCAGATGGGTATGGATGGATAGGGTAGATTTTCCCATAGACATACACCGTTCACTTATTCAGTACCCAGTGTGCTGGATCCAGTTGCAGGCTATTCCGGGATGTTAGGCTGTTCCAGGCTATTCCAGTAAATAATACATGTTAACATGTTAACACAGCATGTTTTCTGCATGTTGAAGCGACTATGCTTTTTTCTTTTTGTTAGGGATGCATCTTACCTGAGAAAGATAATTAAACTACAGTCAGTACCAATTTCGACCTCTATAGTCCAGTTAAGGTTTGTAAATCCTATCCAGAGCCTGTCATGAAACAAAGGCAATGCTTTCTGTCGTTTGCCCTAATAAAATTGCAATGAACAATTCCCACAGAATACAGGCCAAAAATGGCTGGTTTATCCCAGAACCATAACAAAGATGTTAACAAGAGCCATACAGTGACTGTAACAGTTATTAGGGATTCAGTGGAAAAGTCTGTTGTTTGTACAAGGTCACAAAGCAAAACCCAGAATCTGTTTTTATCCCCACTATCAAACAAGCTAATTAAGACTTCCACCTTTTTGGCCCCTTGTGTTAGAGGGGAGGAGGGATGGTGCAGAGGGTTAAGTTGTGAGCTATAGACCACAGTCCACCTGCTTCTCTCAAAAAGGGTGTTGCAAAGATTCTATAGTAAGAGGAATTGCATTAACAGCTAAAATAGACACCAGAAGAAACCTTAGAAACGTGGAAATCAGTTTCTTTTAGCACTGATTTCCAGCCTAAATGCTGTGCTCTTAGACTAGTAGAAAACACTGGATCTTTTTTCAGTAGGAATTTCCACTCTTTCAACCTTGTTTTCATTGACAATTGATATAAAAATCAAAATATTGATTTTTTGTTTTTTTTTTACAAAAAAGGACTTCTCCAAAAACTGTATTTAAAAGCATTGAAATATGTTGTTTTGACATTTTCAGTTGCTACAAAATGTACACAGTCTCAAATTGAATTAATTTAGATTCATATCTTCATTGAACTTCATCTTCCTCACTAAGGTGCCTTATAGGAGCTGTAGGTCAGAGTCTCACGGCCCCTGTTCTCTTTTCCAGGGTGTGCTACCCTTCTTATGCAGAAAATGTCAATTTTGCAGAACGTGCATTTTCCATCAAAAAGACGTTTCAGCTGGAAACTCCTAACTAGTTGCATTTCTAATGTCTTCAGTCCTGAAAATAATCTCTGGAATCTCATGGAAGCACGCTCTCCTGTGTAGTTTGCAATACTTTCTGCATTGGTTGTGATTTTAAACACCAGTCTCTCATGTAATATTTTTGGTTTTTCCATTAGCATTCCCAAAAATTCAAAGGAAGTATAACAATGAAAACAAATTGCAATTAAATACTTATTGTCTTTGCCATACCTAGGTCTACAAGTTCAAGTTTTGGGCAAAGGTTTGAGGTAATTCTTAAGACAGCCATTTCTCCCATCAGTCAGGGCCACTGGCGTTTTCCAGGACTTGGGAATTTTGTGATTATAAAAACTCCCTTGATAAAATGTTTAAGGAGCCAAATTGTACTCCTCATTCAGACAAAACTACCAGTGATTTTTAATGATGTCAATGTGAGTTACCAGTCTACATGAAAAGGAGCAACTATTCCCTACAGGTCCCCCAATAACTCACAGATGTTATCAATTCATGCAGGAAGCACTCGATCCGCTTATTCACTACTTGTAATGGAAAATGGGGAATATGCATTTAATTACTGGGGTGAATCCTCAGAAGAGTATGGTCTCATTAACCAGAGGGCCCAAAGTACAATGAATTCTTTCCCACAGAAAAAGAAGCATCATAAATCCAAAACAAAAAATTTCCTGCTACAAAGATTACAGCTCCAGAAATAAAGTAAGGAATTGGATTTAGTTATCAATACGATTAACACAGGCAACAAAAAGACAAATGCTAGTAGGAAATGATTTGGTTATAAATTCCCTTGGCTCAGACACGTGAATTTCTGTTCCCATATCTGGCCCTCTAACGATCTGCAATCTAGATGTCTTGCAGGCTAAAAACCAAGGATAAGGAGATCAAATGTTCTTTTTTTTAGGTGAATGAAGCCATTTCCCATAGTTTTCAGAAGAATCTGCTGGAGAAAGACATCCCCCAAACTCTTTTCTGTAGACTACTTTTTTTTGTTTGTTTTATTTAATATAGGTAATTTTAGTCTTAAAGCACATGTGTTGCCCTTTCTGTATGGAGACACAACACCAGGAAATAATAATCTGTAACTAAACCCAACATGTGCAACAATAGCAAGAAACATACTGAAATTTGCCGTTGGTATATAATGTACCTAGAAAACTGAGGTCAAACTTCTCCATTGGTGGGAGATATGATAGGTGTAAACAAGGAAACAATTGGACTGCTTATTTCAGTGGAACAAGAATAAACTGTCTTACAACAATGGGTATGGGTATGAGGATTAGCTAGTATTTATAAAACGCTGATAAGTTGAGATTGTTTCTCTTCTGATCCAAATGCCAATAAAACGCTACTTTATAGTTCTGCTATTAGGCAACAAGAAGGAAAAATGTAAATAAAATTAAAGATCATTAACCTGGAACACAATCCCCTGAAGAAAATGCATGGGGCAAGAGAGATCTAAAAGGACACAGCTGACAGCACTGGTGTTCATTTCTAACCTTGTTGCATTATCTCCAGTAGCACAAGCAAATGTAATTACAGCCAGCAGCAAAATGAGAACTAGGATAACAGACTCAATACTGATTTTAAAAAATCCTTAAAGCATATGGGCACTGAAGTGGAGCATATGGATCAAGTCCGAAAGTACAAGGCCTACCATATGCTTGCAGAGCCTGGTTCAAAGGAAACCCCTCTTCCCTCCTCCCCATGTCTTTGGCTAGGTCATGAATCAGCTGCTTCCCAACATCCCATGCCATTGGGCAAGTTTGCTTTTGACTACTCAAGCCAGGTTCAACACAGCATGGGGAGACTCTCAGGTAGAAAGCAGACAGATGGCTGGTCCCAGCTAGTCAGGCAGAGACTAAAGTGAAGTGTCTTCTTGCCCTCTCTCAAACCATACCTCACACTGCATCCTGTACCAGCTGCATTTATCTAACCCGTCCTACCTTCCATTTCCTAAACAAAATAGCTCTTAATTTTCTTGACCTATCATGTTGACCTGTGAACCCTGCAGGGAACATTAACAATCTGTTAACATAGCCAGGGTTTATGGGATCCAACCAGCTTGCAGAGGGTCTTTATCTTCTTCCAACCAAAGCTACTGTTTTTCATGCTTGACTGGTCCTAACTGACCCCATCTGCCCATAGATGTCTAGCATATGCTGTGTGCCTGGCACTGCCCTGCAGAAACTGACCCCTTGCAGCTCTTTGGTGTCTGGCATATGATAAGGACAGTCTAGCTAGCAGTCAAGGAATATGATCACTGAAGTGTGGCACTGGGAGGGGAAAGAGGAGACAGGAAAAGAAGCAATAATTCAATCCAGAACTCACCCACTTTCCTTGTAAAACAGCATTTACAATTGCTGCTTGTGTCAGTACAACTAGGGGAACCAGACATATGGTCCTAGGTTCCCTCTTCTGCAAGAGACCTACTAGTCAAAGTAGAATTCTGTAAGCAAGACCAGGGCACCCAGCTGTGAAGTTCACTTTGCTCGTCTTCCAAGTCAGAGCAATGTGTGCTCCAGGCTAGTGCTTGCTGCTGACAACAGCATTCATACTAGCCAGCTGTGGGACCCGTCATGTCTCCTTACCCACAGCCCAAATGCCTTTGGGGATGCAATGGAAGGGCTACACCATAACTTGGCCATCTGTCCAAGCACTCTTCAGTTACATAGGGATCCCCCCCTACTGCTTTCACAGAGAGGAAACTTGCTCTGTTTTTTCTCCCCTCCTGAAAGGACAAAACTGAACCTTATACTCAAGCTCAGTGACTAAAATGGAAGGGGTCAGAATTAATGGCTGCACAATGCAGGTCTCTGTATTCCAAATATCATAAGCATTCCAAAATTATGATTCAAGCCTCAACAGTTCTGAGATCTGGCTTAAAAATTGCGATTGAAAAATGTCTGCCTTCCTCTTTCTAAGCTTGGAAAAGTGTATTTGGATCAAGTTTTCACATTTTCCTCCAAAACTACAGGGTCTAGAAACATCATCAGAATCCCAGGAGCTGGGGCTTTACAAGAAAATAATGAGGCTTAGCAAGACCATCATTACTATGCCAATATTAATGTTGATGTGAGACTTTTGCATTTCCATTCTTGCATTGTTAAAATCTGAAACTTTAAAATTGCATTAACAGATTTTTGCATTACATTGCCTTAGTTTAAAATTAAAAGAGCAAGAGGAAGGAAGGAAGGAAAATATTCTTAGGTTTTAAATTGAACTACACTATAGTCACAAAAACCATTGTTAAAGAACTACAGTCAGATAACTACAGTTAAACAGAAATGTCATGCTGTACATCAGATCAGCGGTGGGCAACTTTTTGGGCATGCCACAAAATTAGCTCCACATCTTCCCCAGGTGCCATGCTGATTTTCCTTGGCCCAATCTGCTGCTCTGCTTTCTGCTTCTTGCCCTGTACGCCTGCCTGACCTACTGCTCTGCTTTCTGTTTCCTTCCCCATCTGCTGCTGCAATGCCTGCTCCCTCCCCAACCTTCTGCTTGGCACACACAGGGTGCGTCTACACATGCATTTACTGTGCAATAAATTACTATGCAGTAAGTTACTTTGCAGTAAGCAATTTTAAGACAGCATCTACACATGCAGGAGTTATAGTGCAATAACACTGTCTGAACTGACTTGGGAGTAAAGTGTGTCCCAAGTCAGTCCACACACACACAGTGTTACTGTGCAGTAACGTGTCTACACATGTGTTACTGCTTAGTAACTACTCACCCAAATCAGTGTAAGTAACCATAGTTATTGTGCAGTACAGGTGCACACATGTAGACACATGCCAGTATTGCGCAGTAAAGTGTGCATGTGTAGATGCACCCACAGAGGCTGTCCATGCCACATGTAATGCCCCGTTGTATATTCTCAACTCCTAGAGGCTTCTGCATTGTGAATCAGACATCAAAGCAGAATTCTTTAAGATTACTCTTTGTTTTAATTGTGTGTGTTCAGAGGAATGCTTTTCACGCACAAATTCTGCCACCCTATTCATTTCAAGAAATGTTCTATGACAGAAGGAATCTCATAACTTAATAAAACTATGCAAGGAAAGAGGTACTACTTGAATGAGTGGAATAACAACTTTCCATCTTTTAGAGCCAATGCTCTGTAAAACTAATCGGATCTCCTCTGAATTTTCACCTAAGGGTGATACCACACAAGGCATTTTAGAATAGAAAAGAAAAAAAGTCTGAGGAAGCACACAAAAACAGGGTGTCCTAATGGAACTTAACTTAAAACCTTAATACTATGACAATTAATCCCCCAGGAAAGGTAAAGTCAGACCAGAGTTAGTTTGTCATCAAGGTTCACTGTTTTATCACAGTCCCTATGGAGTAAAATTTTCTACACATATTTTGACTATGTCTTAAAACATATTGTTCTTCTGTTTTTGACCTTGGCAAGATATAAAACAGTATAAAACTGACCAATCTCTATATTATTATAAATAACTGCTAGAGACTATATTTTAATATACTGGCACATTACATATATTATATAATGGCCTGGCCTCAATGTCTTTTGTGGATCCAAATTGTAGACCATGGCTGATTCCTAGGAACCTCTGTGAATTGGAGCAGGATGTTGTCTGAAGCTTAGTTTTTTATTGCATGGTATATGTGAATTTCAAGCAACCCATCTCAATTCCATTCACGATAGCTAATCTAAAATACAGAACTCATGGAAAAAATTGTTATATCTAGCCAATATTAACTATGCAAGAAAGGAGGTCAGAAAAAAAAATCTTGCCTTCCAACCAAAACTTTCAATGTTTTGCCAATAAACCAAAAACCAAAATTTGTTGGCAAAAAATGTTTATGGATAAAAGATAATTCTGGCTTTCTAAAAAAAGTCAAGTTTTTTTTATAGAGTGCAGACACTCTTGAAGAAAGTTTTCAGTTTTTGAACACCTACTTTTCCATCAAAATGTTTATCTAACTTATCAGGCAAGTTTTCTTTGAGTAGATGCGATAAGTTATTAGACCAACTGAGTAGTTAGAAAAAAGTTCTTAACAAGATTTTGGGCACAGTCACCCTTCGTCAGGCACAGGGAAGGGAGCCTGCTGGCCTGAGACTCCAAGGAATGAGAGAAGCTAAAAGTATGGTAGGATGTCAGTGAAAATGTAAATAGGTAGAGATAAGCAAGACAAAGGTAAAGCAAGGGAGGGGGAAGAGAGCAGTGGGAAAGAGAAAAGAAGGGTCAGAGGGAGACAACAGTGATAAAATACAAGCTGGAAAAGAGGCTATCTGTGAAAAAGGGAATAGTTGGAGATCAGGAAAGCAGGAATGAAAGAAGCTAAAAGTGTGACAGGATATCAGTGAAAATATAAAAGGGTAGAAGTAGGAAAACAAAAGGTAAGGCAGGGGAGGGAGGGGGAAGAAAACAGGGGACAAAAAAGGCCAAGGGGAAAACACTGCAGTGATAATAAGTTAAAAAAGAGGTTATAAATAAAAAGGAAATAGTAGAGAATCAGAAAGCGAAAAGGGCAGAGAAGAGGGGGAGGGAGGGGAGAAGAGGTGGGGGGGAAGGAGATGTGAGAGGTCAGGTCTGTCAGGTACCAGGTGAATCAGATGTCAGGCAGATTGTAATGTGTCATAAATCCATAGTGTGTCTATAGTGAGTCAATGTTTTTTAGTATCGAGTAGGTTGATGCAGTGAAATTCATAGGCTTGACTACAAAAGTTGTGTTGTACATTCCCTTTAAGAATTAGAGCTGAGAGATCTGAGAGGGAGCGATTGTCCTGAGAAAAGTGCGCCCCCACTGGTAGTTGGGTATTCTGGTCTTCGATAGATTTCCAGTGTGTGCTCATTCTGGTACACAGTTGTTGTTTGGTCTCTCCTATGTATTTTCCATCAGGGCATTTCCTGCACTGGATGAGATATATCACATTTCGGGAGGTCCAGGGATGGTGATGGTTCTGTTGCGGGGTGTAGTTATTGTGGGGGTGGTGGAGATATGCTGGCAGGTTTTGCATTTCTTGTCCTGGCATGGTCTGGATCCATTGGGTGTGGTTTGTGTCATAGGGAGTTATTTAATGTATCTGCATTCATAAATGCCCCTTCTCTGTCTTTAGGATATCATGAAAGTGGTAACCATAAAAAACTGCAGAACTATGTTTATCAAGTACTTTAACTACCTTAAACATTCCTCAGCCAAGAATTCACCTAGCCCAGGATTTAGTCCAAGCCTTAGGCGGCTTCACACAAAGGGAACATCTTTAAAAAAATCAGTTTGCCAGTGACATGTTTCTTCCTCACCCTTCTGGGTACATTTTCTCCCCACCAAATTACACCAGCCTAAAGATCAGAGTGGGCTAGTTTATGAATAGATCAAGGACAGCTTTCTACTACATAAAATCTAAAATTAACCAACTCTCCAGATCTGGATGCAGAATTTTTGTACCAACAAAGAAGATGAGATTCCCAGCTTCCCAATGTGACACTTCTGTCTCGACTTTCCACTGGTAGGCTTTAGGTGCAGGGAAGCTGTCTTCGGTACTGGTAATTTTCAGGTGTGGTCATCACTCACGTAGCCCTGTACAGACAGATTTACAGTGCCTGACCCTAAACTCATTGAAAGCAATGGGATATTTGCCACAGTCTTCAGCAATGAAATG
The DNA here is from genome assembly GCF_001723895.1 of Crocodylus porosus. Lineage (NCBI taxonomy): Eukaryota > Metazoa > Chordata > Crocodylia > Crocodylidae > Crocodylus > Crocodylus porosus. Next base: position 6,956,613 of record NW_017728922.1, read on the forward strand.
GCAGGCCTGTGGGAATTCTACAGACTGAGGAATATAGAGATAGTCCAATTTTCATGTTCAGACAGATTTTCTTAAACATATGTGGCTTTGTAGAATAGCTTGCTATAACAGTGCTATTGCACACTATCATTTATTTCTTGTTTGTCTATCTATGAGCATTGATGGCCAAGAGTTCAGAGAGACTAAATTCATTTGGGTACCAATGCTCAAGTTACCCATGCATATAACTTGAACCATAACAGGCTACTCGATATTCTCTAGCTCTTGTTTGATTGCTGAAAGCAAGAAAACAACTTCACACACTATGTGCCTCATTAGCATCATAAAATGCAGAGGCATCATTTATTAAAAAGACATTTACTGGATTATTTTGAGCCTAACACAATATATGCAACTGGTTGTGTTTTCCCCCCTGAGAATATGGGCCACATCTAGAGGGAAGAAACATGAAGTAGTTGTTATTGCTACAAAGGGGCATGATCTAGAGTTCTGGTTTCTGTCCCCAGTTGTGTCACAGAGCATCAGTGGGACCCTTAGCCTCTCTGTACAGTGTGGTTAGTAACTAACCCTTATTTGTTATTGGTTTCAGACCCTCAGAAGGAACATGCTATGGAAATTTGCCTAAAAGTTGAAAGCTGATGACCTGTTTCCATGTCCAGAATTGCAAAACCGTACCTGTATAACCATTAGGGCTGTGCAAAGCTTCAGTCACTGATTTGATTCAGAGGAGATTTGACCCAATTCAGCGGCCAATTCTCTGAATCTAATCAAATCAAGAGACCCATTAATCTTTCTGAATTGAATCGGAAGCCTCCGATTTGATTCAGAGAGATTCGACAATTGGGCCATAGACACAGCTTTACATGTTTTCTCCATGTACCTCAAGGTACCAGGTGCAGCTCATGACTGCTGAGATGGTGTGGCAGATGGAGCCCAGGGGTGGGGGAGTCTCCCATGCACTCAGCAGGAGACTCGGAAGTGGACCAGAAGTACTTTCGGTCCACTTCTGGGTCTGCTGCCAAGCGTGTGGGGGACCTCCCCACACTCCTGTGGCATTCTCCATCTGCCCCACCATCTCAGCATTCACGAGCTGTGCCTGGTACCTTGAGGTATGTAGAAAAAAAAACAACATATAAAGTTGTGTCTGTGGCCGATTTGCTGATCCTTTGAATCAGAATCAAATCTTCAGATTTGGCCGAATTGAATCAGGAAAGTTATCCAAATCAGTAAATTGAATCGCTGTCCCCTGAATCAGGCCAAATCCAAATCGAATACTGCCTGCTTTGCACACCCCTAATAGCCATGTACTTCTGTTTGTACCTTCAGAATGTAACAGTGATGAATGCTAGCACATGAATTTTCTGGAGTAATACAAGGAATCCAGGAAGTATGTATTTAGTTGAGAATGCAAAGATGCCAAACTGACTAGTTAAGAATTTGTCCTTGTAAAGTGCCGGCAAAAGGAAGCATGCACATGCTTGTGTGCCAGCAGCTGTGGGAAGCCTACCTATAAATTTACCCTTCCAGCTCAACAAGAGGATTACTCCATAACTAGGTCTATCCAAAATGAAAGTTCTTTTATTTAAAATAAGTTCTTTCTTGCTTCCAACGTAACCAGAGGAATAAAACATAGTTACAGCAATTCAGATATTGAATTTTGCTGGAGCCAAGTAGAATATGAACCTCTGAAGTTTGAGTCGAACATCAAGAACCATGTTTAAACGCCAATAAAAGCAAACAGAACATCCAGAACTTCTCAAATGTAAAATGATGACATTGGTAGAATCTTGAACATATTCCTTCTTTTAAGAATAGGTTACTAACAAGGAGATTTACAAACAATTATGAGTTTTTATGAAAAGGCACTAGACAAATTTCACTTAAATAACTGCTTACCTCCATATTATGTGTGTGCATTGGGAATGGGGAATGTCTTATGTAATTCTACTTTGGAGGAGTGATTGGGCAGGAGCCAGACCTGGATTATCTCAAACTGATAAACAGAGCAAGCGAGCACGCGTGTGTTTAGAAAGAGCAACTGATGCCAAATATGCAGGTCTTAGCTCTCATAAAACATAAGCTGCTACATTTCGGCATCAGAAGTTACAAACACAATTGACTTCTATTAAATTTCAATGTAAACTACTTTGCTTCCCTAATGTAGCATGAACTTTAACTGTAGCAGTTTCAGTGACATTACTTGGGTACCACATTACCAGACAAAGTTACTTGCTTGCCGCCTGTTGGAAAAACATGTTTTTTTTCCATTTCATCTCCATCAGGTTTTTAATTTACATAAAGCCTCTCCCTCTCTCTCATGTGTGCATGTACAATTTATCCTTCTCCCTTATAGGTCATATAAATATTATATCTTCAGTCAGCAAATGGCTGAAAAAAATGTTGATTTTGACTCATTTTACAGGACTTAAAGAACCAGGTATACTACAATAACTTGCTAAATAAATTATATTTATCAGCTTATGGTAAGTATTTTGTGGGTATCAAGGAAAATAATGTCCTTTACTTCATAAAAGTCAACCAGTTGTGTTATATTTGCACTGAGCCGTGTGCTCACATTAAAGTATCTCTGCTAGAAGACTAAGATTACTCCGCATTTAGAGCAACTACTTTAATACACATCGCATCATAATGCCAAGGATTTTATTTAAGTAAGAAGATGACATGGAATTATGACCTTTTTTTTCCCCCTGACATCCAGGCTAGAACCTGATCATAGTTTTTTTTCAGTGACAAGTTACATGTGCTGCCAAGAGAAACTCAATAACTTTAGCCAACAAGGGTACCTGGAAACCTTTCCTTCAGTTTTGATTCATACCAGATCACGTGCCTTGAGTTGCAGTTTCATGTTCAGTTTCATATCAAAAGTAATATGAAGTTTCTTATATGAAACCATAAGATGGACCCGGGTAGCTTAAATCCCAGTTTGGAAATCCTACTGAACTTCTCAGTCAAGAATGTGACAAAGTGATTATCCACACCTTTCTTGCCTTCCTTGAGTAATTAATACCTTACCTTCACCACAAAAACGGAGAGAAGGCATGCCTAACTCACACAGTTCCTATCTAGCTCACTTCTAATATAAGAAGTGAACAAAGAGGTTTAAGTGGACTGATTTCTAGCCTGAGTGCTGGTGGGGAACATTTGCAGGAGGCTCAGTAGGAGCATGCTTTGCTGAAAATAATTCCTGAAAGTAGTTTTATAAGTAGGACAGCAGGATGCCCTTTTCATCCCAGAGGCAGATGCCATTGGGGCCTGGAAACAGGATGCAGAGACTGCTCCCTAACTGGTTCTCCATAACACTATGTTTATTTTTATTGCATAAGTCTTAGTCCATCATAGGCAAATTTATGATTTTGTAAAGGAGGGTGCAGATACTGTGGCACACCATCATACATAACATAATACGTATATTTCTCTAGTCAAAGAGAAACTAGAAGAGCCCCTACCCTATTAGTAAAGCTTCTAGTTTCTCTTTGACTAGAGAAATATATGTATTATGTTATCTATGACAGTGTACCATGCTAGCACTATATTATTTAGTTTAAAATCAAAGCAAATAACTTTTGGAACGTGCACTAATTTGCTAGAGTATCTATAAAGTTTTTAAAAAAACACACCAAAATAGTAAAAGGATATTTTATCTTTAGTCCTATAGTCATTATAAATTTAAATGTACATCTCTTATTTAGATCTGTAAAACAAAATCTTGCCTTCATGAATGTTTTGACAGTGCCTCTAATATTTCACTGCCGGTCATTTCTATACCTGAGTTAATATTATCACACCAGAGTTAAGGTCTTTAGCTAGAGCTAAGAAGAGTCTGTTGGGCTATAAAAATACAAGAGAAGAGAGACATTATCAGAAATGGCTAACAGATGGCAAAATTACAGAAGAAAGGACAGTTTAAATAGTGAAACATCAAGACCATGAAAAAGGAATGAGGTTCATAAACACCTGCGCAGTGGAGTAAGATTAGCAGGAATCAGGGGGGATGATAATGTACAATGAACAAATTGACTCTGTCAGCACTATCTGAATAGAAATGCCACCAACCATCCCAGGCAGTTGGTTTTAAAGTTTGGGGCGAGACAGATATCAAAAAAGGAAAAGAACCCCCCGCTGCCCATAGAGCTAAGCAAAGAAGGAGCTCCAGGGGCGGAGGGAGGCTGCTATTGATTGCTGGGGAAACAATGTGAGAAAAAAATTGCTTTAGATAGGTAGCCACCAACACTGCATCTCAAGAGAAATGGGGTGCTTTGCCCAGTTTAATTCATAATGAAACAGGGGAGGGGAAAAAAAGATGCCTAGCCATAACAGTCTGCACCATCTGTAAGGGCGGACAGAACGTGAGCTGATTCTCCACAATGGATGAAGTGTGAAATGAGTTCTGTCATCTCCGTGCACCCTAAGGGAAGTTGGCCCTTATCCGGGATTCAACATAGCAAGATCTCAGATTGTTTAATTTGAACGGAGGCTTAGGAGACAGGGGACTCTACTCCATTCCCTCCAATTGTGCTATATGGCAAAAATAGGAATAATGCTAAATAAATATATTGGGAGAAATAGATGGGATGTTAGGAGGAAAAGGAAAAAAGAAACTACCACTTCAGCCTTTGCCACTTTTAGCAAATTCTAATTAGGAAGCTGGCAGCGCCACCCCCTCAGCAGGAAGCCGGCATTATTAACGCTGGCACAGAATGCAACCCGACTGCAATCTGCAGAAGCGGTTGCTGAACTGGCACGGCATTCCCTCCAGTTCTTGGCTGAAGTGCCAGAACAGATGTCTGAAGGGTTTTTTTCCCCTCAACGTTGCATGACCTTATGCCAGAGATTACATGTGCCAAGGTAAAGGTTCTTAGTGGGTCAAGGAAACATCCTCAGAAGGAAAAACACTGCTTTTAAATGGTACTTCAGTGGGCTCTGGAGGGGTAAAAGGGTTTTTATTGGGAGGGGGAGTAGGTGGGGGGGAGCACAGAGAAGTGTGTAACCATTCAGCTATAATTATAGTAATCTGGAATAGTCAATGAGAAAAAAAAAAAAAAACAATGGCCTTTCCTCTCTTGTTATTCTGAATCATTTGTAGATGTTCATGTTTTAATCATATTTTTTCCACATGAATCAATGCAAGAAATAGAACGACAGAAAGATAATTACGTGCATTGAACAAATACTCTACCTAGCTGAGGTTATGCTGGGAAGGGCTGTTTGTAATTAATGAAGTACTGCCACACACTTGTCAAGTACAACCAGCATTTTAAGGGCAGGCCATCATTTTACATTCTGAGCTCCCTGAATGTTAACAAAATCAGGAAGAAAATAAAGTTTTGCACTGTCTCTGCTGTGTCAGGTTCTGAAAAGCAAAAAAAGCCCCATAAATGGAATGCAAAATGTATTTGGCTTTAGGTTTTTATGCATATGGAACTCAGCCTAGGTTCTTTCAAAGTCTAACCAAGGCTAGGTAGAGGCATTCAAAAAGCACAATGTGGAATAGATCTAAGTTACACAATTTTCTGTGAGCCGCGTGTTTTAGATTGCTAGTGAACAGAACACACATTCACCCTTTGGTGTCAGCCAATCAGTGGTGAGGGGCAGGGCTGTATGATGGACAGCCCTCTTAATCAGTGGTAGGGCCACCAGGGCCTCTCAGCCAATCAGAGATGTGGGGAGGGGAGAGGGGGCAGCGCTGTGGTAAGCCTACAAAAATGATGGTCAGCCCCATGATGTTCCCATGAAATTAGCCAGCTGCCTCTTGATTTGGGTGAACTTCTAGTTATGGGTATAGACTGGTTTCTGATCACTTATACCAGTAAAAGACAAACATTACAGTGTCTTTACCTGCCCCAAAGGTCACAGACCTTACAAATTGTCACGGGGTGGTGTCCTAAGAGCAGCTGTGATCATTCCTAGCGCCCCCTACCTTGCCAAGTTGGTGTCAATGCACCCTCGTTCTCACCCGCCACGTCTTTGATGTTAACAGTATTAAAGGAGGCTGCCTTTTGTCCCTCTTGACACAGTACCCCTGACGTATTCAAGTCTGCATCCTGCCTCAGATGACTCCATGCACTAAAGCCTTAGGGCCTACGCGTGGCTCCTACCACCCCTGATACCATGCCCCAAGCCTCTCAGATGTCCCAGATGTTGTCTTGTCAAAATCCCTTGCCATGCCCTCACAGCTCCCCCTTGCTTGCCTTACTATCGCCCGCGTCCTCACGGACACCTTTTGGGCTCATCTCAATCGCCTGCACTGGGGCCTTTCTCTGCGCTCCCTGCGGACGCTCTCCAGCCTTTCTCACAGCCGTGCCCACAGTGGGGCTCTCTCTCTCTTGGTCCTGCCCACCCTGGGGCCCTGCCTCACAATCAGGGTTCAGGTGGCCATAGCCGTGCCTGGCCCCCAAATTCACCTCTTGGGTCTTATGTGAGCGCCCTCCCTGGGGCTCCTCATCTGTGCGCCCTTCCTGGCACCAGGGTCCCCACACTGCTGTGGAGCCCCTGTGAGGCCTCCTCCAACCCCTATTATCTTCACTCAGTCCTCTGGTGTAACAACAAAGCAATATCATAAGCCAATCAGCTACAACTCAAAACTAAGCCTCCTGGCTAAACACAAACTCTAGCCCTCTGGCTAAACATCACTGAAACCCTTACCAGGGCTTTCTACACCCAGTCCTCAAACCAAAGCTGTTTGGACCATCAAGCTGCTCTAAGCTGCATACTCCAGCAGAGCTCCTTCTCCCTTGAATGTTAGTAGGGAACTGCCTGCTTGGCCTCAGCCTAGGCTGTTTATATAGGCCAAGCCCTGCCCCCTTCCGGTCAGCTGACCGAATTGCGGTTGCCCCGGCAACCGGCACCTGTAACTCTCTAGGAGCAAGGCACTTCAGTGTCCTGAGACACACCTCCTCGCTTAAGTTCATAGCTCACTAGGAGCAGGGCACGGGAGTGTCCTGCGGCACAAATTAATCTGGGCCAAAGGGCACAGCTTTTTATTGCGAAACAAATCAAAACTCCTTGATTTCAGTTGATTTTCACTTTTTTGTTTAGAATTTGATGTAAGCACTGACATGTAAAACTCTGGGCCTATCAGAACAAAACAAGATATTAACATACAAAATTGTAATGAAAAACTGGACTAGAAAATGCAAAATACTAGTTAGAGCTGGTCGAAATATCCATGAATAATAAATTAATCAATCAGCACAACTTATTTTAATTTTTACCAAGAAAATGGTCAGCATTTTTTGAGACTGAGAAATTCTGAAGTACATTTTCATCAATGTTTGGAATATAATGATAATAATTCAAGAATTATTAACACACACATTTTTCCTCATCTTGACCAGCTTTTTTGCCATAACATTTTGAGCAAAACTGAATATATGAGTAAAAATGAATGAATAATGTATACACCATGAGTAAATTGAAAAAACATTTGCATATTTGCTATTTGTGGTGTATAACTGGTCGTGTGTGTCACATGGACATGGCTTCTACCTCCTGACTGGGAGAACAAATGAAATCACAAGATAACGGCAATGTTGATGATAAGAGAACAAATGTTGAGTCTTTGGGCACGTTCCCACAAGTGCACATGTGTGGTGTGTAGCACTTTAACGCCTTTTGAGGTGCCATAATCTGCACATGGCACATATGCACCCATGTGCAACACTGCTAATTCGTAGCATGGTGATTTTTTTTGACACTGAGAGATCCAGTGCTGGCCCCAGACTCCCATACCCCACCCAGATCTCTTTGCCATTCACTGGGGTGGATGTGCAGTGGTGTGCCTGGGGACATATAGCAGTGGCACACGTTTGCTGCTGCTATTTGCCCCACAGGAACCGAGAGACCCTAAATGTGCACACTCCTGGGGATGCACCCTTTGTGATCTTACACAGGTGTCTTTGTGCACCGTTGGAACATATATGGGAATCCATATGAACAACCATTCTCCAAACCTTTATGCAAGTGATTTTAAATAGAAGAGAGTACCTTTTATTCTGTATAGTTCTCATTACTGAGGTATCTGAGTGCTTCATAACCTTTATATGTTTCTCTACACAGAGGGCCTGTAAGGAAAGGAAGTGCTATAATCTTCCTTTACAGTTGTGGAACTAAAACACAGAGAAATTAATGTCCAGTTTTACATAAGGACAGAAACACTTGGAAATACTGCGGAAAGGGGTGATCCTGAAATAACATTCTAAATAGTGTTTTCAAGTGCCTAACTAAGCACTAGTAGGAGGAATCACCCCTTCTGCAGAAAATTCACTGTCCTGATCCCTTTCCTTTTCTTTCATGGACTGAACCAGGATCATTACTTTCTTTGTAAAATAGCACCAGCAGCAGAAGCAACCACTTTTCATTCAACAGCTGAGTGGTTAAAATGCACATCTAGGATATAGAAGACTTAGTTTCATTTCCCTTCTCTCCAGAAGGGAATTCAAACCCATTCTGATCAAGAAAGTGCCACCAGGCTGCAGCCTCTTTTGTGGTGCAGTGCTGGGTGGAAATTTCTAACCAGTCCTGTTGAAGTTGTTCCACTTTGGGCATGTCTACATGTGCATTTATGCCAGCTTAAACTTATTGCACAGTAAGCAGGAATAGGTCAGCATCTATACATGCAGATGTTAAAGCCCAGTAACACTGTGTGTGGACTGATGGGACTAAAATTAGTCCCAAGTCAGTCCGCACACACGGTGTCACTGTGCAGTAAAGTGTCTACAAGTGTGTTTCTGTGCAGGAACTAATGGGATAGCTGCTGACCAACACCCAGGACAAAACCAAACTCCTGAATGAATACTTAATGTCGGTATTCCACCAGTCCAAGGATATTAGCCTCCTTGACAGGATACAGGATGACCATGGTGGTCATAGTTGACATAGATCTTGTGGGGGAGCACCTACGAAGGCTAAATATCTATAAGTCAGCTGGACCAGATGAACTACACCTGAGGGTGCTAAAAGAACTGGCTAATGTCATCACATGACCGATGGCAAAGTTATTTGAAGACTCATGGCACTCAGGAGAGGTCCCAGAAGACTAGAAAAAAGGCAATGCGGTACCTGTTCTGTCCACCTGGCCTCAAACATCCGGTCATGTGCGGCTCTGCCTCAGATGGCCAGTGATGTTCACCGTACCATTTCCTGTGGGCCACTGAGTTGTTTATTCCCAGTGTGGTCTCCCCCAATCTCTCCTGCCATGACTTTCAATATTCTATCAGTGGAGGGGCTGACCACTTGGGATCTCTCAGTGGCAGAGGGTCCATCCAGCTCTCTTCCATGGGGCTCCACCTACACCCCAACCTCAAACCAAGCTTCGGTGGATCACCGCAGTTTTCCTGGCCATGCTCCCAATGCCGTTATGTCCCTGGTTACATCTGCCTGGGTGGCCCTCTCCTAGAGTACAATCTCCCAGAAGGTGACATGTTTAAATAATGCCGGGTTGCCTGAGATGTCTAATTTGGGTCACGAGGCCAGCTCCCCTTCCCCAGGGCTTGAAGCCTGACCCAGGTCTCAAGCAACAATAGAGCTCAAAAGAGCTCTGCCACCATTATCCTGCCTGCACCACCCAGACCTGCCCCTCAACCCCTCCAAAAGGGGGAAACACAAAGAACATACAAAAAAAACCCACTACCACATTTCAAGGGACCTGTGCGGTCCCTTCCAGGGTCCTTCTGCCAGGGTAATGGTCACCCGCCTCTCTACAAATTTGTCATAGGATATACCCTACGTGTGGCCTGGGTAGCTTGTGGTCTCTTGCTGGGATCGTCTCCCCAGTTACCTAGCCTTCCATCTCTTCGGGTGCCTCACGGCCCTTCTGTGGACACCTGCCCACTCTTCACATGCAGGCTCGACACCCTGCCTCTTGTGGCCTTGCTTCATAGCCCCTCGTGCTGCCCTCACCCGATGCCTCCCAGAGGGTGCATCTCTTCAGCCTCTTTGGTGCCCTCAACAGTCCCACCTGTTATGGCGAGGAGATCCTCGTCTGTCTCTCTGGCCCCTCCATCAATGTTGCCAGCATCATGGTCTTCTTCTGTCTCCTGGCTCCTTTTGCAACCGTCACCATCATAAGGAGCAGCTTCTGGCTCCTGGCTCCTTTTGACACCATCACCGGTCTCAGGAGCAGCTTCTCCCTCCCGGCGCCTTTTGCTGATGTCACCAGCATCAGGAGCAGCTTCTGGCTCCCGACTCCTTTTGCCGTCATCACCAGTGTCAGGAGTAGCTTCTGGCTCCCGGCTCCCCCTGGAGGGTCATCCTCCACTGGGGCAGGGAGCTTCCGCAGGCTCTCTCACCCAGAGGGGCTTCCAGGAGGCACCCAGTGTTGGTGCCTTCACTGGCCCTGGTCTCCCGCTCCTCCACCTTCACCGGTGGTCTGCTTTATTCCCACCGGCTGGTGATTGCCGATGATGTCACCAGCCAGCTTCAGCAGTATAAAGGTGTGGCTCATGATCCATGCGGGTCTCTCCCCTGGTTCCAGCTGCACTGTGGGTCCTGCTGCAGGTAAGTGTTTCCCTTTCTGTTTTGTTTTAGATTTATTTTGCTCAGGGGGCTCCCATCCCCAGGGGTCCCCATTTGTACTTTGGGGTCCTCTCTCCTGCTTTTTCCTGGGATACTTATCTTTAAGAAAAAGAGAAGGTAGGACCCAGGAAACTACAGACCAATCAGTTTGACCTCAACCCCAGGTAAAATCCTAGAGAAAATCAAAGAAACCATCACACACAGGCTAACTGAAGGCAGTATTCTGAAGGTCCCTTCCAGCCCCTAACAACTATGAAACTATGATGCTGCCTTGCCCTGACATACTGCTGCACTAAGTGACTTACATTATACTACTTCCCATTCTGGTTAGTTTTGGTTCTAGAGCTTATGCAGTCAATCTCTCACTCTGTGTTGTTGATACAATGCATATCACAATAAGGCTTTAATCTTGGTGGGGTTTCTGACTACATTTCAGCATAAATTACCAAAATCACCTATATTTGTCCAGCTCCCCTTTATTCCTTTGCCTTTATTTTAATCCTCTCTTAAGACTTATTCAAGTAAATAATGTGCTGACAAGAGTCGTAGAATCATAGAAAGTTAGGGTTGGAAGGGACCTCAGGAGGTCATCTAATCCATCTTCTTGCTCAAAGCAGGAACATCCCCAACTAGATCATCCCAGTCAAAGCTTTGTCTAGCCAGGTTTTGAAAACTCCCAAGGATGGAGCTTCCCTCATCTTTCTGGGTAACCTGTTCCAGTGTTTTACTACCAGTTTAGTGACAAAATTCTTCCTAATATTTAACCTAAACCTAAACTTCCCTTGCTGCCATTGCTCCCTGTTCTGTCATCTGCCACCATTGAAAACAGTCTAACTCCATCCTCTTTCAAACCACCCTTTGGGTAATTAATGGCTGCTACTAAATCTGCTCTGTCTTCTCATCTCTAGACTAAATAAGCCCAGTTCCCTCAGTCTTTCCTCATAAGTCATGTTCCCCAGCCCCCGCTAGACTTTCTCCAAACCCTTTCTGTAGTGGGGGGCCCAAAACTGAACACAGTACTCCATGTGGCCTCACCAGTGCTGAATAGAGGGGAACAATCATTTCCCTTGACCTAGTGGCAACACACCTACCAATATAGCCAAGTATGCCATTAGCCTTCTTGGCAACAAGGGCATACTGCTGGCTCATATTCAGATTATTGTCCACTGTAAACCCTAGGTCCTTTTCTGCAGAACTGCTGCCCAGCCAGTCAGACCCAAGCCTGTACCAGTGCATGGGATTGTTCTGTCCTAAGTGCAGGACTTTGCACTTGTCCTTGATGAACCTCATGAGATTCCTTTTGGCCCAATCCTCCAATTTGTCTAGGTCACTGAATCCTAGCCCTTCCCACCAGTGTATCTACTACACCCCCAAGCTTGGGGTGTCATCTGCAGGCTTGCTGAGGATGTACTCTATGCCATCTTCCAGGTCACTGATGGAGGCATTGAACAAAACTGGCCCCCAGGACTGACCTCTGGGGCACTCCACTTGATACTGGCTGTCAACTAGATATTGAGCCATTGATTACGACTCTCTGAGCCCAATTCTCCAGCCAGTTTTCTATCCACCTTACAGTCCATTCATCCAGCCCATACTTCCTTAGCTTGCCTAAAAGAAAGCTGTGGAAGACTGCATCAAAAGCCTTGCTAAAATCAAGGTACACCACATCCACTGGTCTCCACATATCCACAGAGTCAGTCACCTTGTCACAGAAGGCAATCAGTTTGGTCAGCCATGACTTGCCCCTGGTAATGATGCCCCCTTGCATGATGACTGTTCCTAATCACCTTTTCTCCTCCAAATGCTTAGAAATGGATTTCTTTCTAAGCTCCATGATCTGTTTCATGATTTTTCCAGGGACTGAGGTGAGGCTGATTGGTCTGTAGTTTTCTGGACCCTCCTTTTTTCTCTTCTTAAATATGGGCACTATGTTTACCTTTTTCCAATCATCCAGGACCTCTCCTGATTGCCATGAGTTTTCAAAGATGATGTCCAATGGCTCTGCAGTCACATCAGCCAATTACCTCAACACCCTCGGGTGCACCGCATCCCCCTCATGGACTTGTAAACATTCAGCTAGTCTAAGTAGTTCCTAACCTGTTTTTTCACCATTGATGGCTCCTTACTTCCTTCCCAAACTGTGGCACCTGGTGCAGCAGTCTGAGAGCTGACCTTGCCTGTGAAGACTGAAGTGAAAAAGGCATTGAGCACTCCAGCCTTTTCTGCATCCTCTGTCACAAGGTTGCCTCCCCCATTCAGTAAGGGAGTCCCACTTTCCCTGATCCTCCTCTTGCTACCAACATACTTGTAGAAACCCTTCTTGTTACCTTTCACATCCTTTACTAGCTATCCCATCAATCCTTCATGCATGATTCAATTTAAATGCTTTGGTGGTATAAACTGGCATAGATCCATGGCTATCAGTAGAAGCTTCATTGGCTCAAATTTACATTAGCATGGGACATGAGCTTGAAACTTAAACATCCTGAATTGTGCAGTGTACTATGTAAAAGATTTCTCATACAGAAAGTTCACCAAAACACACAGTTTAGATGACAGAATTGGTGTGTTTTGCCCTGGTTTATGCTGCATACACAAAAGAAAACAACAATAATCCTTAGCATCCATATTTTAAAACTCAGCCCCACAGCACCTTCTGATAGATGCTATGTGCATACTGCAGTCAGTTGAAGCTGAGCACGCTTAACATCTCAAGGCAAGGTACTTACTAGGTACAATGAAGCCAAGCCTCAGAAATTCACATCCTCATTCAGAGACACATTTGAAACCCCCACCCGAAGGCTGTTCAGGATTTTCAGTTTCAATTGGCACTCAATTTTACTTCACAAAGTCTAGACTGGGGCTTCTCTTGTATATATGCACAAAGGCAAAGAGGTTGCAAGGATCCCCTTCCCGCCTTCTACCTTCAGACAGCATGGGTCAATGCCAGTAGCAATAATACCAGTTCTTTTATGCTATAAACTTAACAGTGGGGACAAGATGAAATGGCATAGACCTACTTACCTATTTGTGCACCCATTTTTCATCATGCAATTACATGAGGTGAAACTATGACACTACTAAAATTGATAGAAAAACTCTTCCTTAATTCCAGTAAAACCCGGACTTCATTCCAATTTTATTTGAAAACACAGGAGAAGAGATGCTGAAATAGAGAACAGAGAGAAGAAAGGAAGGAACAAAGTGATTGCATAAAATTATTTCTCAAAATAGACAACTTGGAGACCTGATTTTCTGTCACCTGTACTTTGCATTACCTTTGCCAAGTGGGAATGAAATGCTACCATTCTGCTTGAGTTGCATTTCATATTCATTCCGTATTTACTTTCCATAGCCATCAATGACAGAACAAGACATAAACCAGTTGAGAAAGTGGGCTTCTATTTATGACTCAGAACTGGGGTTCTTATGAGACACAAGAACCTACATTTTGTAACTTGGACTCTCAACCTGGTGGTCATGAACATGAGTAGCAATGAAAACCTTCTCTTTATGGCTTGATGGGAAGGAACTCTGTTCTAACATGAAGTCACAATACAGAAAAGTTGGAGAACTTAGTGTCCTGGTAGTGTTCAGCGGAGCACAAGTATTTGAACCTCATGTTTATTTGTGCCACTTGTGATACTGAAAAGCAGGTGTAAAATCTCTGTCTATAGTAAATGGACAGTTAACAGGAAAAGTTACTGAATATGAGCTCTCAAGCAATAGCGGTAATGTACATGAGTAAAAAAAGGTGGATACATGGATTGGCAGCTTTCCCTAAAGATTAACAAACCTCGCTCACCCCTCACCACTTAATGAATGGCCTCATTCTTTTCAATAAGGATTTGGTGGGCCTTAGGGTGTCATAAGTCATCTGTAAATATTTTATCTAGAATGAAACTTGGCATCTGGTACAAGGTCACAGCCCCAGGAGCAAATATTTTCCCCACTTCTAAATTAGAACAGAAAATCAGTTGCTTGTTTTGAAGTTAGGAGAGTGCAAAGTGATTGGAAGTTAATAGCTTCAAACAGTCTTCTGGCTGATAAACAACTGGTTTGTGAGGTTTTTTTTTTTTTTTCCAGACTACTACTCCATAATGGGGGCTTAACTGACTAAGGCCATGAGCAGAGAAACAAGTTACCTCTGGGTAATTTAGGATGTGATTTAACACATCACTTTTGCTATGATAACTGTTTATGCCTTAATCCATTGTTACTTATGTCCGCACCCGTAAGGTGATGCTACCCTCAATCAAATTTGGGTAAGATGCCATGCAGTAGCCACAGGGTAAGAGTGTGCATATTAGATTTTAGAACAGATAATGTGTTATAAATTCATACCTTAATTTACCTTGAAGCAACTTGGTTTCATGTCTATAATGTAATCCTAGTCCTACTGAAGTCAATGGGAGTTTTGCCAAAGGTAGCTTGTGGACCTGTCATTCAGACTAGTAGGTACACAGTTCTGTACAGAGATTTTGGTATTATCAGACAGAAGATCAGGAGTTTTAAATATGTTTGCTGGCACATAAAGCCCAACATAAGCAGTCCATGTGCTTTTGATATGGAAAAACATGTAACTAAACCATGGCTGCTTTCTGGCTGAATTGACAGAGCTGTTTCCTACAAGGGTTTGAGGAGTCCAAGTGATTATCAGCTGGGCTAATATGGTAAACATGGCTGCACCTTCACCCATCAGAAGGGAGTCTCTGCTAATTGCTCCAGTCACAAGTAAGAAGACATCAGAACTATATGTAAGATTTGGGAGCCCTCAAGCTGCTGAAGAGGGAGACAGCACACACAAAGCTTCTATTTCTGTGCCTGAGCCTTGTCTATCTGTAGAATTAAATAACTGATCTTCCTTTTGGTACCACTCCTGTATCTATTTAAGAACAGAGTGCCAGTAAAATGGTGTATAGAAAAACTAACATGATACCATTCCTACACCCTGTTTTACACATTCAAGAAACACAATCCTCAGTAAGATCAGGAGAAATTGCATCAGTTATTATCTGAAAACTACAGCATATATCTCATTCCTCAGTAGACATGTTCCATGGGGTCTCTTTTTTATAAACCTGCCTGTGGCTACATCTGTTTGGCTCCAGACCCACTTAAGTCTGCTGTCATCACTCAACCCCTGTATTACAGGGTCAGCTCCAACAAGAGAAAGCAGTGCATGAAACGCAAGTTCCCACTATTAAATGATTAGAAGAACCCAGGGGAATCCATGTTCCCCTTGTACATGTATTAATAGTTTACTGTAATAGCTGTATGAACATTTTATTTTCATTTGTTATCATGCAGCCCCCTCCTATTCCAGAGTTATTTCAGTGCACTGATGTGCCACATGTGCGTGCGTCGTTGTTATGTCTTCAATGGTAATAGGGACACTTGTCCCACATGTGGAAATTTCAGTCTTTAATAGGGCTATCAGATTTATTGGACTCTATAATGGGTGTATTTTGAAAGGACAGGCAGTGTAGATTGGCTGTAGGGCCAAAAGTTCACTGAGCTACATTTCATCTGAAAAACTTGCTAAATCAAACCCTCTCATGAAATTTCTAGTCTATGCAACCAGTATCATGATAACAGACCTTCTTAAAGAATATTGGCACTTCTACAGCCCCTGGCTGCAGGAAGGGCAGCAGTATAAAAAATGAAAAGTACATACATACATACCTAAAATGTGATAAAAGTAAATGTTATCAAGTCTTTCTTTTCAAGTTTACACCTCCTCTGATGAGCTTATCCGTGTCTCCTCTGCCTCATATCCCATGTTAGTGCTACACAGATGGAAATGCTTTTCAAGATGGAGATACAATAAGACAAATCTTTAGCATTTGGCAATTAAGAATGCTGTTGTGTGAACATGCAACTGACAGAATGTAAGTACAGAGCACAGACAAGCTGAGCACTGATCAATTGAAAATTGGCAACAGTGGACTGTATACAAGTATCTCCTTTGAAAATATGCCCCGAAATACTATAATATAAAAATCTCAGTGAGCTGAGGGCCCAGCCTCCTATTTGGCAACATTTGCACTCGTAGTTCTGCATTCACAAAGGAAATAATGCATTGGCGCTGAATTTTCATGGACTAAGAATTCCAGGTGAACCTTTTGCACAGCTTTAAGTAATGTTACTTTCACATAATGGGCTTATAGCAATAGCATCCCTTAGTACTGAGACTGAATGTTGCCGAAACAAAGAGGCCAGGTAGATTTGTGGATAACTTGGTGAGAGCCTAAAAAACCCTTTCCATTGGCCTGTCCTCAGGAATGATGGAATGCTTTATTTACTCAAGTAAAGAGGAGGTGGTTGTAGGTGTGGGAGATGCGACTCCTTTTAGCTGGTCTCTTACTCATTTGGCACAGAGCTGAGGAACTGAACCAGACTCAATCTAAGCTTGTAGAGTGTCTGTTTGGCTTTTCTTTCCTCCCTTTTCCTTCTTTTCTTCATCCAAGATTCAGACAGGAAAGCAGCAACTGGCCCACTTTCCACTGGGGCTAGGGTGCTTTGGGAATTACCTCAGCTGGCTTTCTACATCATGTTTCCAGGATCTGGGAGAGGTTTCCAAAAACTGCTCAGGCCCACCCACGTCTAAACACCAAAGCTTCCCTTGAGCAGGGATAGCCAACCCCAGCAAGCCTCCTACAGAACAGATGTGGGTGGGCCTCCACGTTTGGAGACTTCTAAATGATGGAAATGGAACTTCAAAGGGACCTAGAGGAGGCACTTCAGAAAATCAATCAAATCCGGTGGAAAGATGGTTAGTGGCTTCTTATGGTCTCTCTCTCATTTCTTTTTAAAGCTATTACTCTTGGACACAGGAAGGTGCTGTCACCCTCTCCACAGGCCACAAAAGAGTCTTGAGAGTCAGAGAAAAATGTTGACTACATGAGCCCTAGTGGTAGCAGAACTAGAGATGCAACCAAGCAATATCCCACTGTCACAATAATACTGATGAAAAGGATGTCGAATAATAGAATTAAAAGTTTTTGCCCAGATAGTTTTCTTTCACTGAGATTTCTCGAAGCATTGATCAATATTCAGATTTGAAAGTCAGGTAGGTTTTAGCAGGTCTCTTTCTCTCATATCAAGAGGCTCAATGATTTCCCCAAATTACACAGCTATCCTGACATTCCAGTCCAGTTCTCTAACTCATAAACAACACATGTGGACAACTGGGTGTGGGGGATCCCTGTCATCAAGAGAACAACATTTTTCACACCAAAAAATTGTTTGTGGATGGAAAAAGGAAAATTTCTCTCTCTAGCCAATTTTGTGAATATTGATAAAAACTGAAATTTCCATATGACGAATGATTGTTTCATGCAATTCTAGTGTAAGATAAAACAATCCTTCATTGCTCGCCATATGACTCTTGGAAGTGGTCACTCTTTCTTCCAAGAAATAAGAAATACTTTACCCTATGTCCATCCTCACTGCCAGTTAAAATATAAATTAAACAGAGAAATAAACAGGATTGCTCTGTAACTAGGAGAAATATATTTTGTTGCCACTATAGCAAAGGTCATAGCCAATACATTAGTAAAGGAACCTACTTAGGAATTATAACCTGGGGATAATATAAATTGAGTCAACTGGGCAAAATCTGTCCTATAGGAAGTGGTGTTGGTGACTCAGTTGGCATCTCTTGAGTCCGGACTATACAAATACCCCAGCCTGCTGATGTTAGATATTACTGTGCTACATGAAGTGCTGTTCTTTACAGCATTTGTTGCAGAAGTAGAAGTATTACATCTCATGTACTGGCTAAACAGAATTTAGGCAATTATATTTATCCACCTAAAATTTCCATGGAACTGCAGTTCTCAGCTTTGTGTCCTAAAGGGTGTTTAGTGAACAGTTTTCACAAGGTGTCTTTATTTGAGAGATGAGTAAAAAGTGATTTCTATGGCTTCATCTCTGCTTGAAACCTAAAAACAGCCCAAAATGCTTTAAAAATAGACAGGATCACGAGAACTGAACCCTCAAATCATAAACTCAGATTAAACTACAAGTCCAAAATACATGGCTCTGGGTCATTTTAAGTCTGGAAATTTTCCAATGTGCCACTGACCCAGAAATCCACAGCCAGGGATATGGGGGCCTGAGGACCTTGGCTGCCCTTGAGTAGAGGGAATCCTGAAATGGGAACATCAAGTCCCAGTCCCAGGCTGCATGATTCCAGGACAGGATCTGTCCCAGATTCCCAGCATCATGCAGGGATCCGGGTTTTCCATTCACCGCAGAAAAACATGGGAAATGGCTGCGGGTTTCCCCTTGAAGCCTGGCAGAGTTCCAGCCTTCGTGTGGCTGCAGGGAGTAGGACACAGTGGGGGCCATGTGCATGTGTGTGTGCACACATGCACATGGCCAGGAATGCAGCTCCAGGCAGCAGTGGAGAGGACTATTTATATTTATTCAGCCTCCATAAGCACTGCAACGTTTCAAATCTTCAGTGCAACATATCAATTTAGTAATCATTCAGTAAACCAGTTACAATCCTAGCTGGCAGTAAAACAACAAAATAAACCCACCAGACTTGAGAGAGTCATAGTCACTTTCTTGAGATGTGACTTTTCCTTTTGTTCCAATTCATTTGCTTGTCTTGTTCAACATCTTTAGCATCCAATTACACTTATATTTCAGGATTCCTGTTCAATGCACTCTTTATTGTACTCCAGTTTCAGTTATGCAGGTTTACATGGGTGTATGTACGTAATCCTCTACTATTTACACTTTGCAATTTTTTATTTTAGTGAACTTCCAGTGGTGACAACTTCTGAATTTTTCCTAGTCTAACTAAAGCCTCAATCCTGCAATGATATTAATTTGTGACTGAAGTCGATATGGCTTTGAAGGGATGCACAGAAGCAGAACCAGTTGCATGATCAGGGCCAAGTACCTATCACAGGCTAATGGGATAGCAAACAGGTAATCCTTAGTGAGGGATAAGCACCAAGAGAATAATTTGGATTCTTTTTATTTGCTTTGATTACAGCTCTTTGGGCTGAGTATCTCTCAATGAAGGCTTGAGACATTTAATTAGGAAGTACCTTTTGAGTGTGAATAACACAATATTACTGTCATTTGAAGCCAAACCTCATTAATTTCCCAAATCTCTGGAAGGAAAGGCCACATAAACAATATTATATATACTTCTTTAACTATCTCCTTGATGTCTTTTTTCTTGCACTGGAATAACACTTGAATGCAGGATGCCTTGCTATAATTTTTAATCCCAGATGTTACACACTCCCTTGATAATGAAATACCCCATTCTCCAATATGAATATTCACAGCACATTAGATATAGGAATAAAGAAAGAAACGCTAGCTCTTAATCCTACTCAGCTCTGACTTCAGGTACTACATACCAATATCTACCAGGCACTGCAAGGATCTAGGTGTTCAAAGCTTCAAAAATAAAAAGGCAGAAAATAAAAGAGAGTTGAGAGATCCCAGCCTTTCTTAGGGGTGGTTGACAAGCTGGATTATAAACTAAACCATAATGTGCCAAGCAGCACAGTGCATGGAGCCAAGAAAGGGATAATTTCAGGCAAGACCCAGTTTCCAGAGCCAAAACCACTAGACTAAAAGCTTTTCAGAAGGTTTGCCATTCCCACTGCTGCTGAGATGAATTTTAACTCATTATTGATTAAGGGAATTTTAAAATCAATTTTAATTAAATGAAAGATTTCTATCATGACTTCTTGTGTGTGGCAGTCAAACTGGACCACATAAAAATATATAATGTGCAATCAGGTAGAAGGGGCCACAGACAAGAAGTTTAACTGACGGGTTCTGAAGATTGAGGTGAGACTGCTCATGTTCAGTCTTTTTCTTTTTTTGTTTCTTTACTGCACAAAGATCACATGTGGCTTTTGTGTTAGCAAAGTAATTTTTAAAATTGGAGCTGATATGGCTATCCCCTTACATCAGATGCAGTTAAGTAGAACTATCTGCCTAAAAGCCAAAGAAAGGGATAGGTTTGGCAGCCAAACAAAATACATACAGTCAGATATACAGATAAAAGAGCCATGAGATATGGTTCCTAGACATCTCACCAGAGTGGGTCAACCTCATTGTCTGCCTTTTAAGGGGACAGGGCACTTCTGGACATTCATATCTTTACAGAAAGGATGAAGGTGCCAAAAAACCTGTTCATGAACAGGTCTCCCAACATTTGTTCAGGCAAACTCATACACTGACAATTTTCTTTGTCTTATTTACACTAACTGTAATTCATAGGACTTTCTGAGGCACTGGTTTTCCTCACATAATCCAAACTAGGACAGAGATTTGTCCCTTTCTAGTGACTGGTCCATATAAGCAGTTTGCTGCTGCTTCTAGCTAATAGACTTAAGCCTAGGTCCATAAAAAATGCTGAGTGCCTAGAGGTGCAGAGAAGGTCCTACATGTAAATCTCACTGAAATGAATGAGTTAGATGCCTTTGTGTTTAACAAAATCTCACCAGAAATCCCACTATGTGCATCTCTGGTCCTCTAAATACCTTTTGCTATTGTGCCCCTTATCCCTTTGTCAAGTACTGAATGTTGTGGGTTCAAACCCCTTGTGGGGGGTTCGGTTACACTCATCCATCTTAGCTGGGGCCCTGAAATAAATCAAAGTAGTCTTATTCAGACACAGACAATTCTCCACAGGTCCTTACTATTTCAATAACACTATTTTGCACTTCTCTAAGTCTTTTTGCACACTGTGGGCATGTCCCCATGAGTGGGAATGTGTATTTCCCTGGGGATAAGTAGCAGCAGCACACCTTGTGCCGCTGCTACTTGTCCCTAAGAAACACTCGTGTCATGCCTCACTCTGGCCTGTGACACATCCCCGGGTGGGGTAGGGGAGGCTGGGTACAGCAATTGTTCTGGCCCCTGCAGCCTTACCTGGGGTCCTGGGAGCCGCAGGGAGCCTGGCCAGCAGCCGAAGTATGGCTCTGGGCAGCCAGGCTCCCGTTTTAGGCCTTGTGTGCTGCCACCATGTGCGCTGCCCTGCTTTTTTTAGTTGTGGGGTTTTTTGACCCCAGGATCTCCTAGGGTCAAAAAACTCCCCCCACACTAAAAAGTAGCAGCACATGGAACACCAGCATGTGCAGCATATGTGGCATTTGGTGCTGCAGATGGATCTGCCGCATCACATACTGCACATCTGTGCTCGTCTGGAAGCACCCTATAGGTTTCTATCCATTAGGTCATTAACATTAATCTTCACCTACAACCCTGTAAGTAAGAGATCTATCTATCTATTTTATGGAACAAGATTTTGCCTAACAGGTTAAGTGACTTGCGGTTACAGAAGGAATCAGTAATAAAGGGGCAATTAGCCCCACATAAACCATATGAGTGTATCGGAGTCATATTCCTTCTCTCAGGTCCTTTCAGCAACTAAAAAAAAGTCTATGCCATCTCCAAATTAGAGAAATACCATATGCATCCAATGCTACTCTTGGGAGCACATGTAATAGTAACATCCTGAGAGTATCTGTGGACACCTCCAAAAAGCAGTCACATGACACTCTTCAGCAAGTGGCAGCAGGTTGGTGAGACTTGTATCTCAGTGATAGATTCAGAATCCCTCCAGAGATGGTAGAACCATATCCAAACAGCAACCAACTATTTTCAAACACAATGCATAGTACAGTGAACTGGCTATTTTACAACCCTGGCCCAGTTTTCAAAGCGGCCTCAATTTGTGTTGTGCAAAATATTCATGTCCAACCGCAAAATTGCAATCATCCTTGGTTTAAATTCAGCCTGAGTCCCTGGGCCAGCAGTGGTTAGCACAAACTTCTGGGGTCCAAGTCAGAGGTTTTTGCAATATTTTTCCCTGCCTAGACATCTTTGAATATATAAAGACTGTTGTACAATGGTGAATTTTATGTTCAACTTGTGTTTACTAAAGGGAAGAAAAAAAATCAAACATATAGTTGTATGTTTTTTGCTATCCCTACTTTTTCCACTTCCAGTGAAAGACTAAACACTACCCCTCACCTTAAAACTTTAAACATCAGATAAAAACATTAATTTAAACTCAAATTTTTTCAAACTTCCAAACATTGTGATCTCAAAGTTATCTGATCTGCCTGAGCAACATGAGATCAAGAAGTGAACCTGCTTCAGACTGAAATTCATAATGTTTTGCATTGTCTTAAGGCTTAGAATGAAAGAACTCCTCAGCATTTTTATCAGGACTATTAAACACCAAAGATAGAAAAACAGAAAAGTCCTAAGTAAATATATATCATATTTTACACTGAGCCCAATGCATCTTAAGGCAGGACTTGAGAAGCATTAGTCACTGCTGTGTCAAAACCCATTCAATATAGACAGAATTAATAAAGCTAATGATGGTTATTGTATCTTCTGCCTTTCATACAATGAAAAATCATATAGGCACACAGGGGTCCAAATAACCCTGCTAATTAAATGTGTGAAATATGAAATGTCTAGCTAAATATACACATATCACTTTGGCTAGTCTCAGAAACTCAGAAAGCTAGGAGTAATACCAAAGGACTCAAAATCTATTTAAAAGAATAATACACAAGTCCCATATACTACAGTGGCAAGCTTCGTTACTGAGCCTCAGTGTTTTTATTTAAGGAACACTCAGTAACTAATCTAACTCACACATTTAGATATACCTAATCTATATCTGTTCTCTAAAATCGTATCCTCAATTTTTCCATTGTGCACACAATTTCAGTGGATAGCTGAACAATTACGTACAATTGTATTTGAGGAGACAAATCTAGAGGACGTTAAGATTCTGCTAGTGACCGCTGTCCAGAAATATTCCACACAAGATAAACAAAGAGAATATCATGCTATTAGTTGGGGGCAAAACATTTTTGAATCACAAAACTTTTCGGAATCCAATGTATGTTTCTGTCAGTGGCAAAGCGCTACCTTTCCAGCAGATTCTTTGCAAAATTAAAACTAGTACCTTTGCTGGAATCAGAATAAAACTTATCTGCTTAAAATATCTTAACTAGGAAGTAAAACATTAAAAATACAGTCAGCCAACAAGAGTTAGATCTTTTTTCTGTTTCCAGTACCTATCTGTGTACACAAATAATTCTCCAAAAGTATTAGTATGTAGCTAACCATTAAAAGTTTGTATGCTTAGCCAAGTCCTTCCAAAGTATTCAGACATCTGCATGAATTCCCATGAGGACAGGTATTTTTAAAGGGATTTCCAGTAATTCTTGTTCCCAGTCAGGAAAAATTTGTCATGAGAACAGTCTCTTTTGTAGTTTTACATATGGTCTGTCTGCAGTGTAAAAGTGCATAGGGCATTCAAAGGCGAAATATAAGGGAAGTGTCAATTTTTTCCCCAAAAGTTTAGTTTAATTTGATTGTAAATATTACTGTAAGATGAGATTTATTTCCAAACAGATCACCAATCCTTATCTCTGTGATGACTGCAGAAATGATTGGAAATTTAGGGGTGAGGTTCCCAGAAAATTTCCACAAACCTAGAGTGTGTGTGTGCGTGTGTGTATTCCCCACTGTAGAAAATATTGCTGAATGTTGATGACATTTTTTATCACTTGACCAAAAGATTTTTATTTTCAAGCGAAAAATGAAAAAACTTTAATGTAGAGGTTTGATAAAAAGATTATATTTTCTGTGGAAAACATACATTCCCCCTACCACAAAAAAAAAAAAAAAGGATTCATTTGAAAGACCAATTTTCCATCAAAAACACTTCAGTTAAAAACATCTTTAACTATCATTTGTTTAGTTAAAATGATTAAGTCTATATTTATTTGTCCATTACTCCCTTAATTGAAGTCTCTAGGATCTCACCATTCATAAAACCCAAGACAGGTTATGTGTGAAACAGTGGAGTCTCTCTGTAATGTCAGGATACATTGTGTTATTCTCCTTAAGTAACTTGGAGCACAATGGGCTTATGCTATAATGATCTTTCATGATTATCTTGTGGTATGCTGCAAGTTAAATAAGGTAATTATTGATGTTCCTTGCTGTGAATGAGCCTAGGTGTGATATGATGAGTGCTTTACCATATGTCTCGACCGGGGACAGTTCCCTTGACTTGCCTGCTGCAACTTGGTATTACTGCATGAAAAGGAGATGTCCAGTGGTGATCCTCTTCCTAGGGACTCCACGGACAGAGGTACTCATGGTTTCGATGTGATGCTCCATGGGGCTCTGCCTCCCCTACACCCCATCCACTCGCCAACCAATTGCTAAAGCCCACATTGTCCCACCATGCCCAATGGGCCCCAATTTCCCCGAGGGGCTGAAATTGGTGAAAATTCCTACTGGCTAGCTCAGCCTGCTATGAACTGGGCTAGGCTCCGGTCTCCTCTTTTCTTTTCTTTTCTTTACCTCTCTGGCATCCTCCCAATGCCTCTAATGATTTCTTAGGTAGAACATTGTCAACCATTACTTTTACATACATCCATAAGGATGAATCTCTCCTCCTCAACCTGAATCTCTCCCCCTGAACCTTGCTTTGGTTCTGGCAAGGCTGTGCACACAGGCAGCCACATCAAGATCATGGGCATTGACAGTTATGCAGAGTAATATTGCCTAAAATATTTCTCTTTGCTGGTACCTGCCAAGTGTGTGCACAAAATCTGACTCTGGCACTTAGGTGTGTTGTCCAGCGTACTTAGTGGAGAATAGTATTATGTAGGCTAGTGATATTATTCATATTTGCCAAAGGTGTAAGACCTTGTCTTTTTAGAATGTGAACATACCTTTTGTTCCTTTTAATTTCATGTGTACCTTGCCCTGCCTTACCATTAATTCTCATAGGACCTCTTGCAGACAAAACTAGAAATGAAAGTGAAGAGATATTCCAGATAGCCAGAGATCAGTAAACATGTCGCAAGTAAATGTACCCACCCTTGTTTATGTTTTGAAAAATCCCCTAGTGCTCACCTTAGAAGCAGACTTTGGCTTATTCCCAGCTGTAGATTTGTAGGATCCTGATGGATACAGATAAGTGTGACATAACTATTTTTTTGGCATAGTGATCAAGAAAATCTGAAATTCATTGATGAACAAACCCAGGAACAGTCACATTCTTCTCATAGGTTCATAAACTGTTAGGGGCTGGAAGGGACATTGCAGATCGGGTCCAGTCTCCCTGCACTAGGCAGGAAAAGACAACTGGGGTCAAGTGACCCCACCAACATGACTGTCCAATCCCTTTTGAAGATTTTCAGGGTAGGTGACTGCACCACCACTGGAGGAAGTTTATTCCACAGTCTGGACACCCTGACTGTGAAGGAATTTTTCCTGGAATTGATCCTGACCATCCAGGAGTTTGTATCCACTGCTCCTGGTCTTCCCCAGAGTGCCCTGGTGAACAGCTGTTCACTGAGTTCTTGGTGTACTCCCCTGATGTAGCAGTAAGCCACTACCAAGCCCTTCTCAACCTTCTCTTCTGCAGGCTGAAGAGGCCCAAGTCCCTCAGCCTTTTCTTGTATGGCTTGTCTCGCAAGTCCATGATCATACAGGTAGCTCTTCTCTGGACCCTCTCAAGTTTTTCCACTTCCTTGTTGAAGTGCAGCACCCAGAACTGGACACAGTACTCCAACTCCAGCTGTGGTCTCACCAGTGCAGAGGACAGTGGGAGTATCACTTCCTTAGTTTTGCATAAGATGAAACAGTTAATGCATGCCAGTGTGTTGTTTGCTTTGCTGACCACAGCATCACACTGCCAGCTTATGTTCACACAATAGTCAATCACTATCCCTAGGTCCCTTTCGGCTATGGTACAAGTCAAATTGTTGCCACCAAGCCTGCAGGTATGCTGGGGATTGTTTGCCCCCAGATGGAACATCTTACACTTCTGAATGTTAAACTTCATTTGGTTCCAGTCCACCCAGCTATCTAACCTGTCCAGGCCTGCCTGTATCTGCAACCTATCTTCTGGCATGACCACGCTCCCCCATAACTTGGTGTTGTCTGCAAACTTGGCCAGCAAACTTTTCACTACCACATCCAACTCATTTATAAAGATGTTGAAAAGCACAGACCCCTGAGAGACACCACTGGCCACTTCTTGCCAGGATGACACAGATCTGTTCATGAGAACCCTCTGGATTCTACCATGCTGCCTGTTTCCACCAGCTGAATTTTTCCACAAGGATATTGTGAGATACTAAATCAAAAAGATTTACCCATTAGTTATAGAAGCCATGGCTACCAAAAAAAAAAAAAAATCTTACAGGGCAGAGCATTTCTGAACACTTGTCCTGTAGACACAGAGGAAGATTAATGAAAACAGGGTTGTTTGTTTTTTCAGTGACTAGGTCTGAGAGTCTTGTGGGAGATTTACCGTTTTACTTAGTCCATCTTGGAACCAGGGTCTCTGCTGCAGCCAGTAAGTTCACATCATGACTTAAAAAGGGGCAGTGAATGTAAAGTTCACAGTAATCCACCTTTGTGCTCCTTTAATCCTGCACTTGCTTGTCTACATAAAGAACTTATCATGGAACAATTAGTATGCTGTAAATTCACACTCAATGCACAGTAAGTTTGAGATAGCGCTTTCCAAGTGCTGTAAGCCACCTCACACCTTACTGCACACTAAACCACCCATGGAAGTTAGTACAGGAGAGTTTACACCCTGTAAAGTTCATGCCCTGGCCACATGGTAAGCCCCACACTGGGGGAAGGGCTCCACCTACCCCTGCCCCTCCCCCGGCCCCTGTCCCCTGTCCCTGCCCACCCCAGGCACACTCCCCTGTCTCTAGGTCCCCCCCAACAGCATGCACAGAAAGAGACAGTGTAAAACTTTATTGAGTAGCCCATGCTTCCACAGCTAGGCAGGCATAGTTCTCACACATGCCAAGGAATGCAGCAATGTCAGCAGCAATGTCCTCCTCGGCTGCTAGGGGCAGGGACATGTAGTGCAACCACAGGGAGCACTCCAAAGAGGTGAAGGTTGAGGGGCAGCCCAGGCTCATCCCCCATGCTGTCATAGCTCAGGGTCCCATGCCAGGTGTGCAGGTGCACCCAGGACACCATGGCCATCATCAACATCAGGTTACAGTGGGTTGGGCACCTTTGGTCCATGCAAACAGCTCCTAGTGCACCATCTGGGGCATGCACAGCAGGGGCATGACCTGGGGGCAGTGGCGGTACACAGGAGGGCTGGCTCCAAGGTGCCACCCTGGAGAAGAACCCTGTGGGGAGGGGAGGGGTGCAGGAAGCTCCTCATCCTAGTCATTTGGGAGCCCCGTGTCCCCAAAACTTGGACACTGTGGGTTGGGTGGCAGTGTAGCAGAGGAGTTCACCTGCAGGAGGAGGCAGGGAGAGCAGGGTCTGGAGCCATGGTAGCACATGCTACCAGGAGCCTGGCCTGTCCCACCCTGGGAACGGGAGGCAGGCTGTCTGCAGCCAGCACCCAGCAGCCTGCCAGGCCCAGGGTAGTGAGCAGGGAAGTGGGGCTCAGCCATCAGCTCCCTGGGCCCGGGTCTGTTTGCCCAACTTACTGTGGTCCCTGGGTACCCATGCATACTTGATCCTAGATCTGAGGCCAGGTACTGTGTGGTCGCCGGTACGGAGCACCTTATTTCTGAAATGTTGCAAACTCACACAAACAACTTCTTTCTCATGCAGGGGAGAGGCCATGTTTGGCAGCCGGGATGCAGCCTCAGTTAGCTAATGCCCACATCCAGGGCCCTATGGATGTACCAGCTCTGCCAGAGGAGAACTCTGGACAGGTTTCTCCTCCTGGACCATCTGGTCATGGCATCAGAGGACTGGCTGGCAGATGCTTGGGTCTGGCAGGCAGAGGATGTGGCTCACCAGGACAGGTGGTAGGCATAGGACATTTCCCATGAAGACACACAGGACTGGCATGAGGAAGCACGGAACTGGACAGACTAGAAGTTCTAAGTGCAGCTCCTGGCATTGGAGCACAAGTGGGTGGAGGCATTGCAGGAGCAGAATGCCATCCTGGCCTGGGCAATGCAGAGTGGAGACAATGACTTCTGGGTGCTGAACACCATTCTGGCCCTGGCGGTCACCTTCATAACGCTCGCTGCCCAGCCCTTCACCCTAGCTCCTCCGGTCCCCTGGTAGCCACCTGCTGCCCAGGAACAGGCCCTGCTCATTGGCTTGGGAGGAGGTCCTGTGCTACCTGCAGTAGTCAGGAGACTCTTCCCCTTCCCCAGTGTGACTCAGCCTCCCTGCCTGGCTCCAGTCCTGCCACTTGCCCCGGCTCCACATGGGCACAGAGCCAGACCTGCCTGCAATGGGGCCAGAATTGCACACTGGTCCTGCTGACCCTCGACACTGGCTGCCAGAGGGTGAGATGCCCACAGTGGGGGAACACTGACTTCCATCACCCCTGGGTGAGCACCACCCCCCACCTGCCTGCCACAATCACCATGGCATGCGGACCCATGGGGAATGGCCAGAGGCTAGGGTATTAGCCACCTGTTCCTGGACTCTGCCCCCTAGGCACCCTCACCCCATGGTTTCCCACCCTGGGATGGCACACTATATATAGTTTTCATGGGAAGTAGGGGGTTTTATTGTTGGTTGGTGGGATGGGTAG
Organism: Crocodylus porosus; assembly: GCF_001723895.1. Lineage (NCBI taxonomy): Eukaryota > Metazoa > Chordata > Crocodylia > Crocodylidae > Crocodylus > Crocodylus porosus. The sequence goes on from NW_017728922.1 coordinate 6,985,726, forward strand.
TGGAGGGGCTCTATTTGTTGTGGAGAGGGGAGATGGGGGCTCTGTTTGTTGAGGAGGGAGGGAGGAAGGGGGCTCTGGTTGATGTGAGGGGAATAAAAACGTGTCCTTCAGAGAAGTGTCTTCAGTTAGCAGCATGCTGAGGGTGGGCAGATGCATAGCGAGCTACAGTTGGGAGTGCTGGAGGAGGTGGTCAGCCAGTGCCTCACGTCAGCCAGTGCCCTGACCCTTGCTGGTGGGTGCACAGACCTCCTAAACACTGCCTTGTGGGGTGGGGGGGAGACACACGCACTGCTGGTGCCACCACAGGTGATGCTTCTGCTGCTAGGCATCCTCTGTGCACCATGCCTCCTCTGCCCAGGCCTCATGGAAGCACTCTTCTTGGGCCTTGCAGATGTTATGCAGCACAACATCTGTGGCAATGACCCAGGGGAGGTTGTCCTCAGCAAACCTGAGGTTGGCAGTGAGGGTGCACCAGTGGCCCTTGAGATGGCCAAAGGCACACTCCACCAGGACACAGGTCCAGCCCAGGCACCAGTTAAAGTGGGCCTGCTTTGGGTCCAGGTGGCCAGTGTGGGACTGTATGAGCCTGACCAGGAGTGGGTAGGCAGGGTCCCCAATGAGAAGGGGAAGGACCACCACAGCGCTCAGCTCCATGTCTGGCACCCCTGTGCAAAGTGTCCACTCTCCATCAGGCCCAGCACACCACAGTTCCTGAAGACATGGGCATTGTGGGCATCATGGGCACTGCCCACCCAGCTGGCACCCAAGTGCATGAAGGCCCCATTGTGGTCCACAATGGCCTGGAGCACCATAGACTGAAAGTCCCTCTAGCCATAGTAAGGACCGTCTGTGTGGGGTGGGCAGGTGATGGGGATATTGGTCCCATTCAGGGCCCCAATGCACTTGGGGAATCCCAGGGCACAGAACCCCACTGTCACTGCCAGGGCTTGTGCACATAGAGCATGGTGTCCCCTAGCATATCCTGGAGAGTGCCACACACCCCCAGGATGGCCTGCCCAGTGGTGGCCTTGTCCACACAAAACAGGTGGCCAATGTACTCCAGGCTGTTGGGCATGGCCAGCTTGAGCAGGATGAGGGCCAGCAAGGTGTTCACAGGGAGAGGTGGCCACATGGCAGTGTCTTGCTACTCCAGATGTGGCTGTGGGTTCTCCAGGAAATCCCAGAGGGTGGTCCAGGTCTTCCTGAAAGCGTCTAGCAACTGCTCATCCTCCCAGGTGTGCTGAACAACATTCTGCCACCAGTCATGGCTGGCCTGGCAGGCCCAGAGGCAGTGGGGCTGGAGGCCCAGGAAGGTGATGGTGGCCCCAGCAGTGGCATCCTGGAGCCCAGTGGCAGTGTCCCTGCTGGGGTCTGGCTAGGTGGACAAGGTTGAGGCACCAGGTGTGCAGTGGCAGCCCTGGGATGATGTGATTGTTGCACATGGGGAACCAGGAGGGCCCAGACAGCCTTGGGCCAGGTGGTGGTCAGTGTGGTGGGCTGGCAGGGCCTGCACAGTGGCCAGCAAGAGTCTGGGGTGCTGGTCATTGCTGCCAGGTGCAGGAGCAGCCATGATTCAGGGAAACAGAGGTGGCAAGGAGAGTGCTGTCGCATGCTGTCCCTGTGCCACGCACACTGCTCCTGGTCAGTGGCTGGCCAGAGAGCAATAAGCAGGGCTGACTTTTGAAGAGGGCTCTCCCCAGTGGTTGCAGGGGCCCATAGCAGGGCCCCAGGAAGCAGGAGCAGAATGGCAGCAAATGTGCTCCCACTTTCCTGCATGTGTAGATGCCTACCTGGCACCATTTACTTGCGAGTAATTTACTCATGAGTAAACTGGTGCCACAGCAAATGTGCATGTAGACATGCCCACAGAGAAACACAAGCCCTAGCCCACTTCCCCTGGCCCTTTCTTACAGGCACAGAGATGGTAGTGCAGCAGGAGCTGCTGTGTTGGTTTTATACAAAAAGGGACAGGCCCTGTGCTGACATGTTCTTTATGTGGACCAATGTGTATTTGGCCATATCTCCACTAAGAAGTAAAGATGCATTAGAGAATAGCAGCGCGGAGTAATCCTCCTTGGAGGTGAATCCCATCCTCCATCCTTCGTAGGCTTTCCTTTTTAGCCACAGGAGGTCTGCTAGGTCCCTAGAGAGCCAGGAGGGCTGCTGTGCCTTCTTGCTGCCTTTCCTCCGCGTTGGGATAGATTTAGCTTGTGCATTGAGGATCGCTTCCTTGAGAAGCAACCACTCTTCTTGAACTCCCATCTCCCTGGGGTCATGGTCCCTGAGGGC
>NW_017728922.1:6988057-7032380 GCF_001723895.1 Crocodylus porosus
ACTTCCTGCCCTTTGGGCAGGGGGCTGGACTCGATGATCTCCCGAGGTCCCTTCCAGCCCTAATGTCTATGAAATCTATGAAAACTCTCCTGTAGACAGCCATGTACTGCCATGCATTCTCCTGAATCTTCCTGGGCCTTTACCCTTAACCAAAAGGAATAATAATGCCACCTGTACATACTGACTCTTTGACTGTTGCTCCTACAAAATTGTGGTCATTCTTATCACTTCAAGTTAATTGCCAGTAGTATCATTAGTTCCCTATGGATGAGTAGCATAAGGCAATGATCAGAGGACAAGCTAAACTAATGGTGGGCAAAATGGTGGATCTTGCCATTGGCCAGACTCCATTTCCCAGCAGCCCCTGCCTATATTGCTGCAGCTGGCTTCCATGGAGACCCCAGCAGCAGTGGCACTGGGACAGTGTGGGGCTAGAGTTTCCATGGAGACCAGCCCCAGGAGCACTGGCAGGGTGCTTAGCTGGGTGGGGAGTTGCTCCGTGGCCAGGGTTGGGATCTTGCAGTGATGACAGTGTGGTCCTAAGTCAGGGAAGAGCTGAAATCCACTGCCTGCACAGCCCTGCTTGGAGTGTGTGGGAAGTGGATCGTAGCTCTGCGCCAGCTGCAGACCACACTGTCACCACTAAAAGATTCCATCCCTGGAGCAACTTCCCACCAGCACAGCCGGGGCCAGCCGGGGCCAGCCTACATGGAAACACAGGCCCTGTGCTGCTGGGGTCTCCATGGAAAACAGCTGCTGTGACACAGGCAGGGGCTGCTGGGAAATGGAGTCCATCATGGGTCTCATCTGACTTTGCCCACTCCTGACCTAAGCCATGGCAAAAATTCCATAGTGTCTTGGATTTTGGTGGACTAGGAGCGTATCTCCCAATATGATGAGTCAAGGTCAGATGCTCCTCAGGAGTTTTACTTGGGGATTTACTTGGGGGTCGTGATGAACTACCACCCAGGAACAGGAAGCTGGTAAAATGATTCGTAGGCAGGACTCATTCATACAGTGACTGGTGAGGAAAAGTAGTATATGTAGTAGCTGTATTTTTCAGATTAGAAGCAATGATGGTTAGTATAAAAAAAGACCAAAGAAGAAAAGAATGTCCTTTCCAGCCCAGCTAATCCTATGTCTCATTCCATATCAAGGACTCAGTGATAGACTGAGAAAGAAGACTATTGAGTAATAAAATTTATAAAACAGACAGAGTGAATTGGACAGCACAGCATGTAAAAATGATGGAATAGAGGCATCTCTGCAAGACAGCTCTTTTTCAATGGAGCCACCAATGGCAAGTGATTTTTACTTCAAAGTACTAAATACCAAAGACTAGATCCACACATATTAAATGAAGCAAGTCATAGAGGCAATGAGAATTTTCTAAAGATTTATGTTACTAATGTGTTTTCTACTAGAATGGGGGAAGATTTCGAAGATCAAAGTCCTTGTAGGGTTGCTGATTGCTGATTCCTAATAACAAGATTAGTTGATTGATCTAGAGACCGTTTTGGTATGTATGAACCATTTAAATGTGTATATTTGACTCTTAAGAGTTAAAAATCTATTCCCATATACATTTACTTTGCAGCAATGGGATGTCAGTCTAGGAGTGGAAAACAGTAGTTTATAGTAGTCTGCACTTAAAGTTGAGGTTTTCAGTTCCATGGCGGTTAGATCTGATTCAGGCAAATAAATTCACAAGACAAACAGCAAAATGCATAAAATAACAAGCAGCAGCAAGGCTAACATACTACAAAACTATGGTATTCACCCCTACTATAAGTAAAAAACAACCACCCTTACTGTTGCATTATGGCTATATTTCTAGGGAGTAAGGTTTTATGAAATGGACTCCAATTGGCTGTGGTACTAGTTCAGAAAATAATGTTTTTAAAACAAAATCCACCGTTCATGGAAAATGAGATAGAAGGTCATAAGCCTCCCAGAGGAATCATAAACAAGAAGAGATAAGGGCAGGAAATTTGCTGAAAGTGTGCTCTTCTGCTCAAGACAACAGAATGTTCTACTTGTTGTGCCCATCCCACAGATATAACCTCAGAGGACGTAATCATGTGCTGCTGACTCACAAGATGCCAATGTTTATGAAAAACAAAGATTTTTCTCTTAATCTTGCTTTTTATTACTCCTTTGTCTTATTTCCCATAGAAATTCCAGAAAAGAAAATAAGGGTAACTTCATTCTTCATTGCTATATCTCAAGTGCCCAAATCCTGCACAATGGAATATATAAGTATATAAAACTGTTGTTCAACTTGGAGTTACTTGTACCCTAGGGCATGAGACTAGGGCCCTCCATACACATAGGGTAGAAGTGGGCCTAAACTAACATTATCAGTTTGGGGTACAGTATGAAATTCAATCTAGATTTGGATCTGACATCTGAAAATGGTCACTGCCTTTATGATGTATTTTAAGGGAAATAGACACCAAAATATTAGGGCTATGCAAAACAGCAGTGTTCCACTTCAACTTCCATTTTGACAGAACAATGTTTCATTTTGCGTTTCATTTTGTTTTGAAAGCACTGGTCTTATTCCTATTTGTCAAAACGGTTTCTCTGTTTCAATGCTGTTTCAACATTTCGCCCATAGGTTCTAATGGGGAAATATAAAACAGTCTATAACTTTGTCATTTCTTGCCTGACTCCAACAAAACTTACAGAAATAGTAATCACCTCAAGCTGCTGACAAGTAGGAGCTGGGGAGCAGGAGCAGCGTCCTGTGATCTGGCAGGCAGATCAGGGGCCTGCATCCCCACCTCCGAAGCCCTCCCGGGGGTGCAGGTGGGCTCCCACTCTGCCTGACGGATGACAGGAGGTATACATGAAACTCAACATGTAACCCTTTCTAGAGAGTTTCACTTAACATGTCCTTCAGAGTAAAATTACCAATACTTTTTAACACTGGAACTGTATCCACTTTGGGGAAAACTAAGAAGATCCACAGCAGAATTTCAAACAAGGGGAAGTCCCTCAAATATCATGGGGTTTGGTTTATTGGATGTTTTATGTTAAATACTCTTAAGCTTAGTAAAGGAACCCATTGAAAAACCACTTCAGTATTGCCTATACCTATTCCTTTTGCATCTTCAGTCATAGCTGTTTCAGGTATTCAAGAAAACCAAGATTTTGCCTATATCCACTCCCCCAGAGCACAATCACATGCTTGGAAGAACAACTTGCATTCTTTTCTGCCATATACATCATCAACAATGGAGCTGACAGCTGCATACTAATTCGACTCTCTACCAAAGGCAAGGGAATGTTGACAATGGCACGAAACAGAGAAGGAACTCTGTTTCATCTGCAGATGCCCGACTCACAGGGCACGTCCAGACAAGCGCACACATACCTGTTGTGGCATCTCAAAGCAGTTTGAGACATCAAGAGAGGCATGCTGGGAACAAAAATATGTTCCCCTGTGCCTCATATTTCCAGCCTGGGTTGTAAATTTGATACCTGGAAGTTCAAATATCAAAAACAACAACAAAACCCCCCAAAAAACAAAAGTTGCAGAAAAAGGGGGGCAGGGCACATGCCTGTAGCATGACCAGAGTCCTCCAGGCTGAGTTCTCTAAAGAGAACACAGATTTGGGGTATTTTAGTAAGAGAATTTGGGGTTTTATCATAGAAGTTGCAATTTTTAAACAGGGAGCACCAGGATCCCTACTGGTGAGAGAAGTGGTGGGACCCAGGGCAAGCACCAAGGACTCAGCTGGAGGGCAGACGAGGTAGCCAACCTGACCATTTGAGGCCAGGAGGACAGACTTTGGCAGCTCCAAGTGGGCCATTGCAACAAGCACAGCTTCTGGGTGATAGCTGCCCAGAAGGCAGCATGGGGGCACCAGAAGACATGACAGCAGTGCTGCGTGAAGGCCAGATGTGCAGACATGGCCCACTGGCAGTTGGCCCAGAAGTTCAGGAGGCTCTGCTACAGTGCCTATACCACAGCCCAGGTGGCCATGAGGTCCCCATCTGGGTCTGGCAGGCATGCAGCCATGGGGCCACAGATCCAAGGGAACGAATGCTGTCACAGGTGGCAGCACATCACAGCAAGCCCCCTTTTGCCAGGCTGCTGCAGTGGGTAGAAAGTACAGGAGCCACTCTAGGTGAGGGCTGCTTCAGCAGTCCAGCTGGCACAAGGGGCTAGCATCTCCAGATACCAAGTGGCTGGCCCTCAGAAGCTCCTGAGGCCATGTAGCCCTGACCTGCTCACCAGGGCAGCTTTTTATACTTCTGGGGACAGCACAGGTGCTGGCTCCAGCCTCTAGCTCCCCCTGGATAAAGATCCTGGAGGAGCTGGACACGGTCAGTTTGCCCCAAGTGGCACAATTTGCCCCCACACCAAACTATATGTTCAGGTATGTGTGCTGAGGCAAAAATACCCATCACAAATCTGTGCCATTGCTATTTGAGTTGCTGCAAGTGCATGTGCCTGCATGTATGGATGCGCCCAGGAAGTCATTTGTGATTAAATGGATATCATTCTTACAGTTATTTACCTGACTGTAGCTGCAAAGTAATTTTAAAAGAAGTTTACTTAAATCAGTGATTATTACCATGATGAAACTGCAGATAGTTAAGAATTGAGTCATAGCAGCAAAGAACATTTTGGCTAACATCAGGCATAATGGTGGGCATCTGCATTCTCAGGCCTGTGAGCCTGGGACTTGCATGCAAGATGCTGGCCTGCTAGAAAATATGAGATGTGGATATTGTTAGACATGGATAATGATTATTGAGCTTAGATATTGTGGATTTGGAATTTTGTTGCCTACTGAATTTGGAATGATACATACATACATATATACATACATGTATCTATATTTTTAAAAAATCCAGAAAACTGAAACTGGCACTGAAAAAACGCATTTGGAAGGAAAGATATGAAGAGTTCTGTGAACTGTCCTTTGAACTTGTGAATGAACTGAGGCATATGGATGTTTAAGATGGAAGGCAGAATTCAATTTTTAAAAGCATAGGTACTGTCCCTTCTAAGCTGGAATAATTAACATCTGTCTAACTAAATTAGTTAGACCTCTCTTTAAGTGTAATGTCAGAGTGTCTTGTCATATTGATTGTATTTATTGTGAAAGCACTTCTGGAACTTCTCTTATCCCCATTTTACAGATGGGAACCTTAGGTTCAGAGGGTAAAGGTCTTGATTAATTGGAAGGAGTCCCATGGATAGGAACAAAAAATATTAGTGGACTAAGAAACTTGACTTATTAGTAAAGGTTAAAAAAACTGGGATTACTTAAGGTGAAGTTACATGCTAAACTTAGACCATACTAAGGCCACATAAAATGCAAGCATCTGTATGTTAAAGCTCAGAAACTCTTGCTAAGTGCCCTCTGAGGGTGCCTGGTCTTGGGCAAAAGGCATTGCCCTCTTTGAAGAAGGCTGGGGTGGGGAGGGGCTGAGAAAGGATCATGGGGTCTTGAATCAGGTCACCAGCGGTTGGTGAAGGGCTCCCCACAGCACAGCCCTCTCCCAACGCCCCTGGTCCCAGGATGAGAATTCAGGGGGTCTGAAGAAGTGACAGCCCCCATGCCTCTCCACGTCCCAGCCCTATGCTCCTGCAACCCCCCTCTTCCTCTCTCAACCCCCACCCAGAGCAGGGATAGAGCCCAAATGTCCTGGTTCCTAGCCATGGCCCTGCTCACAAGCACACTGGTGGCAAGACAGAGCTGTGCACCCAAGGGTATGAACCCTTGAAGTGTGACTACTCATAGAATGTTCTAAATTTAACACCACTTATTTACCATCAATTTGGTATATTCTAAGTGTAATATGTAATTTCATCCGAAATAATCCATTCAGTGTCACAGATTAAGTGTTTGAATTGAACTCTTGGGTCCTACTTCACAGATTAGCATGCTAACCACTGGACCATCCATTGTTCTGTCCTGTTAAAGGAAAACTGACAGCTAGGAAAAAGTATTTCCAATCATCCTCAATTGCTTTGGTTTTGTTTTGGTTTTGGTTTGTAGTTGTTTTTGGACCGTTTATGCAGACAGACTTCTAAAATAACTATTGGGTATTAATATGCATGCCACCCAATGCCTGGTAAATTAACTTCTGCAGTTTGCAAATTAAGTAGAAGTCGCTCCACAGTTTAAGGCTACAATTGATTTCTATTAATGACTCTAATTTTGTCCTTCCATCTCTAGGTATAATCCACCAGCAAAGGAAAATCACTTTCAAAACTGACAGGTTAGGTCCAGGGCCAATGCAGAATTTTTTATTCATGTTTATGTGACTTGGAAAAGGGTGTTTCTATTCTGCTTTTTTGAAAATGTAGATGCTAACCTAAGTTGGTTTGCTTTTGTCACTTGGTACCGAAAAAAAAGGATGAGACAAAACAAAACGAAACCACATTGATGTTCTTGGGAATGTCTCATTGAGCTCTAGCAGCCAAGGCAAAGGGCTTATCCAGAAGACGCTCAGAGCCTCATCACACCCCTCTTTGGTTGTGTCAAATGTGAGCTCTCAGTGCAAGGTCAGTGTACCCAGACTCCCTGCTTTGGCAGGACTCTGGAGCCCAGACAGTGAGAACTGCTGTCCCCCTTCCTTTTCCCTGTTGCTGAATTCAGCAGGGAGGGGGAAGGCAGGGAAGGGAAAACAGCAGCAGCATTCATTTCCTGGACTCCAGAGCTCCACAAAAGCAGGGGATCCAGGTAGACCTCACCCCATTAACTGGTGCTCAGAACTCACTGTGCAGCACAGGTGAAGTGGGAGGCTCCCGTGTTGCTCCATTCCCTGATCCACTACTGCACAGGGCCAATAGTTAGTTGATTAAATTGAGGTTTAAAAGTAAAGTTTTTGAATATCCATATCAAAATAGTTTATCTTTTATGAGCTATGGATAGACTCTGCCCTTGTTCCCTGCAGAGACAGATGTGAAGATGCTTTCTTCAAAGGTGATCAGAAAGTGATTTGTCCTTAGGAGGCTCGAAGAGTATCACATTGCAAACTTTCCATAGCATATTTCTATGGACCTCCAAAGGTCCATACTTTTGGAGATGTGCAGATGTAGGTATAAGGCTTCAGCTGTTAAGTACATTAGTCCCTCTGATGAGCCTGAAAAGTCCTTTCAAGGGACCGTGCTATCCCCCAGATCTTTTCTCTTCACACACATACAGATGGTAGTGCTGACCCATCTTCCACTCCCTATCCTGTGGACTCATGTTAAGTCCCGTGAACCTACCAGTGACAGAAAAAGAAGGTGCCTGTGTACCATTCTAGCTTGTTGAGCTTGTTCTATTTACTTTTGGGTAGAAATACATTTATAACTGATTGGCTGGGTATTTTTTTACTATCTCTAGATTCTAACATTTGCTGTTTATGTGCCACAAGGTAAATCACTGTATGGAACACATCCAGCCCTGGTTTATAAATCAGGTCCATGACTGTGATGAGCATGCTCAGAAAGCTTGTTGAAGGAAAGCAATTCATGACAAGCCAAGGACTGAATCAACAGGAAGTGTTTCAGGTCAGCACTGCCAAAGATACAGCATGGAAGGGAAACCCGATCAGTGTCTGTATGTACCATATTTACCATATTTTCCACATATGGCACACCCCCAAAATAGCATGTGGACCTAGCTGCTTCTGAAGACTGCTCTCCATAGGTGGATCTATGATTCTGAGAAAAAATAAAGGGTTTCCAGGGCTGTTAAACAGGAAGAAAGAGACCAAGAACAGAAAAACTGCCCTAAGAAAGGGTAGCTTGATCAGTGGGAAAAAAAGTAGAGATGATCAGAGATGATTATTAACACTAACTAGCTCTTCGGGAGTGAAGAACAAGTAAGACAGTAAGTGAATTGTCTTCCTCAGCTGCCTGAAGAGTAATGCTATTGCTGCTGTATTGTGTAGCAGGAATCAAAACAGAGTTCTTCTAGCAGGGGGCAGAAAATCAGTGTCCCTGCTGAATACATAGGCACTGATTTTGGAGGTCCGATTTTGTGGGGGAAAGCTGCATGCTGTATGCAAGAAAGTACAGTATTTTAAGTGATGATTGTTAATTGCAGCAGAATTGCAGGGGGGAAAATAAGCATGTGGCAGACCCGTGCTCACCATGTCACTGCTGGCCTGCTCTTCCCACCTGATCATAATGTACCAGGGTCTACTTTCCTGCCACTTGATGTTACTTGAGATTCCACTGGAGGATGTTGTTCAGTGTCTTCCAAACCCTGGGCACCTTGGCTTGTGCTTCTTTTGTGAGACTCATTACCTCCCCTTCACCCTATCCCTTTCCACTTGGGTGTCTGGCTTGGGTCTTGACGGGATCTAGATGCTCTGTAGGCACTGTCTGCTCCTCGTGGGTGGTCTGTCTCCACCTCGCTTACCCAGCTGGTGGTACAGGTGTCTCCAATTGGAAAATGAACAACTCAAGAATACTAGAACTGAAATTCTCCCCAGGGTGCAGGTGAGCAGGACAAAGATGCTTTGGTTTGGATGTAGTCCATGCCTTTCAGAAATGAGAGCTCAGGTACGGTGGGGAAACCCCTGTCATAGTTGGAGCTGCCATGCTGCCTGATGGTCCATCAGCTTATGGCTCATGCCGGCTGTAGGGAAGGTGCCCAGAGGTGCCACAGGTGCTCCCTCCTTCCTGCTCCCCACTATGCGTGGCAGCCCAGTTCCATTTGTCCTGGAAGCCTTGAGGAGCCAGACCAACCAGTGGTCCCACTTCCAGCCATGGGGCACTGAAGCGGCCATATGCAGACTGGCCACCTGGAGCCCAGCAGCACAGCAAACAGGGTGCAGACTTGCCACAATGCAAAACAATATTGAACCTTACAGTCAGCTTCCTTTCCCTCTTCTCCTAGGCTCTGTCCTGAGTGAAACCTCAGATTTAATCCTGTAGACTGAGAAACCTGGTTCTGAATGTTACTGCTCCATTTCTGGAAGATACAATTTGGTCAAATAGAAATTATTGGATTAAAAAGAGGCTGAATATACCCTTATACAGGGAGTCGAACTACACAGTCCCTTCTTACCTGAAAAATCTAATCTAAGAGGCACCTTAGTATGAATTTCCCTAAGCAACAAAATAAAAAATAATATGTATATAAAAGGAGTAACCAGAGAAGAGTTTGTGTGACTTTTGTTTTCCAATGAAAACTTGATGGATTAGACAAAAGACATTTCATCCAGCTATTAATACTGTGCAAGTTATTGCAATTCAAATTATTTTATCTACTGCTTCATTGTTTGCAGATCTTTTCATTTGCCCCTCTTTTTTTAATGTATTCCTTTCTCAGTGTCCAACCTTTTCAACCCGTTGTGCAAGGATTAAACACTTTAGTATCAATTTCAAGTTCTCACAGTTTGTTTGTTTTTTAATGATCGCTTATTTTCCCTTTCTTCTTTCTGAGACAGGAATTCTCATTGGATAACAAAATATATGAAGCAACTAGACTTTTACTAGTAACTATGGGCATTTTTACATGTGCTCCAGGTGTGGGGGAGGGGTGCTTTAATTAGAGTGGCTCCAAGACCCTCTCTAATTAAAGCACCCCTAGCATCCCATGTATCAGCATCCCCGCACTGCAAAATGATTGAAGGGTATGTTAAGTAAGACTTGGTCAACAAACTTCAGTTAAAACACCTCACCACCATTTTGAAACACAGGGACACTGATACACGAGATGTGGAGGCTGGCTGGAGTATGCTAATTAGCACACTCCAGCAGACTCAATTAATCAAGTCTGCTCTGATGCACTATAATTACAGCACATTGGAGCAGCCTCCTGGTGTGTCTACTGGCACCCTATAAGAGTAAATAGCTATAGGAACTATTAATTCTTTATGGATAGCTGAGTTTTTGCAAGCCCTGCACTGCTGTACTGTAGTTTAAAAACATATTTTTCACAGCTCTAAGATTTCCCCAATTTTATTCTTGATATGTATGTACCTTCACCAAATTTACAAAAATTGCTAGTTGCTGTGAGGTTTTATTTAGTGCTTTTCTTTGTGTGTTTAATATGAGCATATTAACTCTGCAACGTTTTAACTGACCTACGAATAAAATAACCATTATTACAGCAGCTCAAAAAAAAAAAAAAGAAAAAGAAAAAGAAAAAGAAAAACACACAGTTGTTATTTGTGGTTCCCTAGAATTGACACAAGTACATAGATAGGAGAACATGGATGCATACATATAGCTAGTTTCAACAGCACCAGCAAAATCCAGACTTCTCTCCAAATATTGGTTTCACTGAAGTTCAGTAATAAAACACTGCACAATTTTTGGTTGGTTCTGTTTCTACCAGGGAAAAAGTAAGAGTCGGACATTTTCTAACAGTGGTTATTCCTTTGAGATTTCCAGGCAGTTCTTCAGACACATGTTTCTTTGCAGCAATATAGTGTTATCTTGCTAGTTGTTTTGGGCCTATTTTTTCTATTCTGAGACTTCTGGATGCTTTTATATCAGATATGCTGTTCACTTCCTGTCCTAGAATGTTGAAGAGCTTTGCCATGTACTGTTAAACAGCAGCTGTCATCCACCCCAGAGGTACCTGGATTTCAATGTTTTGTGTGCGTGTGCGTGTGTGTGTGTGTGTGTGCGCGCGTGCACGCATACAGTAAAATCCCTGTCCAGCATTTGAGTAACCAGAACATTCTATTAACCAAAATTTCCAGCCAGCCGGCCGGATGCGGCTGGGGGTCGGGGGGGGAAGCTTGCACATGGTGGCCGCTGCCGCCACCCAGGAACTTGTGCTGTAGTCAGTCCACGTGCGGCCTGGCTCCCCCCCTCCCCACTGCATGTCCAGCTTAAAACCACTGACCTCAGGTAACTGGCATTTTTAGATACCTGGTACCTCCTGTTTGTTCCCTACTCTTGCACGGTAACAAGAATATTTTTGTGTGTGTGTGTGTGTGTGTGTGTGTGTGTGTGTGTGTGTGTACATGCACACACACGTACATACACACACAAATATTATAAAAGCCTTAGTTTGTCTGTCTGTCTGTCCATAATACTTTATTCACACTCTGATTGCCTGTCTGAAACAACCAACCAGAGTGCTCTATGAGCATTCTGGACAGGAGGCAGAGGTGGTGGTGCAGCAGAGTGCCACCATAATGGTGGGGACAGAGTGGCCAAAGTTGGGGGGTGAGGCCTGCTCCCTGCAGCTGGCAGTGGCATGGGATGCTGGCTGAGGGGGCCAAAAGGGATGGTGGGGCAAGGTGCCCTCCTCCAACTCCTGGGAAACAGTGGTGGCGCAGGGTGGTGGCGCTTCATACAGATACACACACGCATATATATGCATATATATGCGCACACACACAGACACTAGCCAATTCTCCATCAGAAATGAAGGGGTGGTGGGGATGGAGTGTCACCACCCACCACCCTTCAACCCCACTGTTTCCCAGGAGTTGGGGAAGGGCAGTTTATATATACATATAAACAAAGAACAAAGAAAACCCAGGCATGCCAGATGACTTATTATCCATAAAGTTGAAGTTAAGCATAATAGGGAAGACAGTGATCTTTAATAATTTGATCCAGTTTACTGAGAAGAAGGCACACAGTGTGATTCTGCTATTAAAGAAGAGAAGACAAAAAAAACCCCCTGTCACTTGTTACATGGAATCATTAACAACGGAACTGCACTAATCAAGCATAATTTTTTCACAACAAAATCATTGATCAGGAGAGTTGGATTTGTTAGGATGTGTACCTTGTGAGTGCTATTTTGAGGACTCCAGTAATATCAGGTCTTGTCTTCACCCTTCACACTGAGAAGAATTTATAAGAATTGCAAAAAACAACCTCAAGTGTTAAAACATGCTTCATTTTTTCCTTCTCACACATCTGTCATCTGCTTTATCCTACAGGGCATCACAATAAAACTCATAATTCTCTTAGAAGTGTCTCCATCCATATCTCATACAGAGCAAAACCACCCATCTCTTCAGGTGGCTTTTTATACCTCTACTCCAGGAGTAGGTAGGCCCCAGTAAGTGGTTGCATCACTACCTCTAGTTCCTTGCTTTATACCATATATATCTAACATTTGTATGGTGGGGGTTAATGTCGAAGAATTCCTAGATGCTCCTACACAACTCAGTAAGGAAAATGAAAAAAACCTAGAAGCAAATGTGAAACAATGTGATTCCTTTCTAAAGGAGAGCAAAGGAGAATGTACTTGTTTTCTGCTGAAAGAAGATTCCAATAGTTAAGCGATACTGCAGGTACAGTGCCACAGAGAGAATAAGACAGAACTGTTGAAATAAGTTGATGTTTTCTGAAACTATACCAAAGCAGTTTGTAATCTGATATGCTCTGTGGCAGACCAGTAGGGGGCACTCCTGTACTGAGCCCTCACCTTACTGCGCCCTACCACTACCAAGCTCTAAGTGCCGCCCCTGGGGTGCCTCACGCTTGGCCAACCCCCTTCCTGGAGTACACCGGCGAGCCTGGGGTATCCACCACCACCACCCAGATCTTTATTTGGGCCCTGTGCCCCATGGGGTACACAAGCCTTGTAGATGTTGAGGGTACTTGACTCACTGCGAGAACTTGGGTGCTTCCTTGAGGCGGAAGCACAGATAGCCTCCCTTAGTCAGCCGAGCATAGGGAGAATAAGCCATGCCCCAATCCCTCTTCCAGCAAGTCCACCAAGCTTGTTATAGTGGACAGTTAAAGAGGATAGGCTTGGGGAAGGGTACAGGTTAGAGAAGTATCACAGAATAGCCCAAAGCAAACAGTACTGGCTTAGTCACCTTTTGACATGCTTCTATATTGCAGTCAGCTATATTTCTAGATAAGTTTCAGGTAGGTTACTCACATGTTTATCTGGAGCCTAGAAGAGCTCCAGAGGCTGTGTGCTTAATCTATGTTTCCCAAAATGGCACCCTCCCTTCCAGGAATAAGGGACCTTTAAATAACCTTTCTGACCTCCTCTTTCAGACTCAATCAGGGCAGGTGTTGTTGAAGGCCGACCAACCAGTTTGAAAAGCATCCTGGTCACCTACTGGAGTGGCATGGCTCAACCCTCTGCCCCCATGCCATGAGGTCAGTGCTTAAAACAATAGAGGGGTTGAGTTCCCACCCTCTTACCTGTCCTCAGGCACATAGGCAGAGTGGGTTGCTTAGCAATCGGAGTGATAGACACATGAGGGAGAGAGAAAAGGGGGAAAAAACTACCCCCAGGAAGAGGAGGAGGCTGGAATAGGATTCCTCCACATGCTCACAGGAAACTGGAACTGATCATCGTCTTCTCCCTTGTTCCTAGTAATAAAGGCCTTAGAAGAGTAGATATTCCCTGTACAGAAAATATCTGTTAATGTCTCCTTAGCTCTCTAGTAATTCAGCAGTTGACCCTCCAAGTTACTCATATGACTAGTAAGTCTATGTACAAAGAGCCTCATGAACTTCAGGGAGGTCCATAGCATAAATGCAGATTACCCATACAAGGAAGCAATGTAAACTGATGTAGCGCTATTGAAATCAAAGAAGTGACGACAATTTTCAGTGGGTTCATGGATCAGTATATTCAACTTTTTCCAAAGATTTATCATTTAGATATGAGATTTATATTGTTTATATTCATGGTCAGTACACATGGCTCTATATATTAATTCACTGTACCTACAGCACATATGTAAATCACTAGTTTACATATACATTGTAAATTGTATTTGCCAAAGTGTGCTGGGCTTGGTTAGAGGGATTAAGTGAAATTTATTTCAAAGTTTAGGCTTTGTAAAAACAAACTTTTACAAAAATATAGGACCAAGAAAAACATGTTCTTGTTTTTTTTAACAGCATTCCAATTTAAGCAGTATTTCTTTGAAAAATAAATATGCCCTTATAGTGTTTGGAAAACAAATACTGCAGCACTGGATTTGTGTGGGAGTTGGAAAGTAAAATTTACTGGACACTAACTAAACAAAAATTAAACTGACTTGGTTTTCATGGCCCAAGCTGAGGAAAAAGAAGAAAATAAGAGAGGATTAAAATATAAAATGGAAAAGAGTGGGAGAAAAAGGAGAAGGAAAACCAAACCCCAAAGTAGGAAAGGGTTAAAATCAAACTTTGGGAATGGCAACAAATGGTCTGTCACAAAATAAATATTCATGAAGCAAGTAACTCATAGTCAATGGAAGGAAAAATTGCACAAGATAGGCAAGAACCATGAAGGGAAAGCATTTGAAAAACAGAGAAACACAGGAATATAATATCATCTTGGGTCACAAGCAGTTTTCTGATCTACACGTGCAGCCAAACTTCCAAAAGCAGCCATTGATTCTGTGCAAAACCCCAGAAGACCATGGCTGTCTAAACTGCTAGTCACGCTTGAACACTCCAACATTAGAATTTAGGTTTTTAGGGGACTGTCTGTTTGTAAATCCCTGGCATACCACGGGGCGCTTTATAAATAAAGATTAGTATAGTCTAAGGGCTTGATGCTGCTGGGATGCATGAGAGCATTGCCCTTCCCTGTGTTGAGGTCAACTGTTCCTGTGCAGATCTAGTGGTCTTAGTGCCTGAACTTATTTGCAGGATTTGGCTCTAGGATGTAATTTAGAAGAGATACTTGGCAGACAACAGTATTTTGCCCAGCCATACTACTGCCAGCTTTTGTGACTTTGTTGCAAGACTTGTAATTGTCGGCTTTTTCCCCCTCGGCCCCAGTTCTTAAAGTTGTGTGCTTTCATGAGAATCTCAGTTTTCACTTGAAAAAAAAAAAATGCATAGGCCTTAGTGGTGGAGACAAGCTTGAAAACATGACCAGAGTGACCAAATGCAGCGTAAAAACAAATTTAAAATACTCCAATATATATATATATTTGAAAGAGATTCCTTTACTTTGGCTCAAGCTGCAATTTCTAAACACTTGGCATAAAGGAATACGACAAGTACCGTTTAGTTCAACAAATCTCGTTCAAACCACAAATCTATTTCAGAAAGCTACCTGAAACAGTTGATCCATAAGGAAATAAAGCACAGCAATTTCAGAGAGAATCCACATGGGCCCATTCAGCATGTAAGCCTGGGCAGAACTCTGTCCACATCTGAATTCAAGGGTAATCATGGTTTGCTTTTAACCTTTTGCCCAGTTACTGAACTTGATGGCTGGCCCTTACCACGTGATTGGGGCTTAAGTGATATTTTCAGGATTACGTTGTACAATGCCATTTCTGAAACACTCTCAAAAGGAGATAAACAACCCCCTCTCCCCTTAAAGACAGGCAGAGTTCCTTAGTACCCTCTCATCTCTTCTGCTTCTGGATTTTTAATACAGACAAACCTAGTTCTGTTGCCAGGAAGGCAAAGAAGAGGTCAACAAACTCCTTTGCTGCAAGTTAGTTTGTCAAACCCCATTCTGGGCAGCATGACTTTACATGTTAATGTGAGTGTTTGCCTCTGTGTCAATAGCCCCTATTGTGTGCATTTGTAACACAAGATTTATGGTAAAGCTTGCAACATTTTTCAGGCATAATGAGCGTTTATTCACCATCCCAGGTCTATAAGCAGAGGCCTGACAAGTAATTATTGACACATTGTGTAGAAATAAAAGCAGTGGGCGAGCTGCTGTTTCGAATGGCAGCGTGGGTAGGGGGGAAGGAGGGGCCGTGTCAAAAGAGTGACAGCCTTGGTGCCCAACATTGTCAAAGTCGACGTTGACTTGCACTGTTCTGTGTGCCTGACTGTATTTGTGCTCCCTGTCACTTGGGTGTGACATGCCAAAACACAAGGAGTGCTCCTTTTCTCATGCTAATGCTTTGTAATGACAGCTTTCTGATCCCCTGGGCTGTGTTAGCACTCAACAAGTCAAGGTGTGACAGGCAGTAGCCCCCTTTGTCAATGTATTCCATAATGCCCTAACCAAATACTGTATTCCTTCCAAGGCTAAAGTGACCATAATGCATCGCAGCATAATAGCAGCTAATTAGCATTACTGAATATACATCTGGGGATATTTACTAGACATATACCTGCATAAATAGTCCCTCACTCTAACTTTCACAGTCTCCTCCTAAATAACCTATTTTAATCCTTTACTTTGTTTCTTTCAGTCATATATCATTAGAAAGTGATGATAGTGGAAGAGAAGAAATTTGAATGCTATATGAATAGCCATTTTTCTTGAGCTTCTTTCTTTGGAGTTGAAACCCTCTTAGGTTGCTCAAGAGAAAGTTATCTTTATAATTTCAATCTTTGCCTTAATGGACATTAATGTATCATTGGTAAACTCTACCAAGTATGTAAACAGGAAAAAGTATCACCAATCAGGATTAAGATGCATTAGCAAAGTTTGCAAAATGCCTTGACTCTAGTCAGTACTGTCAGACTGAAAGGTGCATTAGCACAACATTTATTAAAAAAGGAAACCTACCATATTCCGTGCTTTGGTTATGAAACTTGGTGGGAAAGTACAAGTTCCGGCTACTTCTACTAGTGATGGGCTGGCTTCAGGCGGTATGGAGAACTGCATGGGTCAGAGTGCTTATAAGAAGTTTCCAAATGATGCAATATCCAAGAATAAGCAAAACAAGACTAGGAACCTTGCCAGAAGAGGCTTTTCCACATGGGTTATGATGCTTCCTGTCTCTTGTTTCCAGACATAACCTGGAAGCAGGCTCAGTGAAATGGAAAATATATTTTTAAAAAGTTACCAAGCTCTTCCTTGAATGTCCAAAAAGTTTATTGATTAAATTTTGTGTTCACTTTTGGGTCTACCCCCACCCCCATCTGTGTTTTAGCAGCCTTTTGATTATAGATTATCTCCTGAACTGCTTAGCACCTTGGCAAGAAAGAGAAATCAAAGTTAACCCAATTTGAAAATCCAGTCACTTAGATTGGTCAGATTATTTATTATGGTACTGTCCAAAAACCTCTATTTAGGATTAGAGCCCCACTGCATTAGACAGTGTCCCCACAGAGAGGTATGATCACTGCTCCAAAAAGCTTACTTTGTAAGTTTTAGGGTCAGTGCAATAAATAAAGAGGGATCTGAATGAAAATCATTTCATGACCAGTCAGATAACGTTGAAGTTGAGATTTTCAAGGCTACTTCAGAAACTTGGAACTCACTACATTTAAATGGTCCAGGGTGCTTTGAAATGCTGAAACATTTCAGGTCTCAGTTGACAGATAGTAAGACACATGGGGGACAAGCTTGATACACTACAGTACTGATTCTACTTGTGGACTGAGTGATAACTACGCTCTGCCTTCTATCAATAAGTCAGACTCCCTGGCTGTTTTCTTATGTGAAATCAATGTTGGGTAAAGGAGCCAGCCTGAAAGGAAAGATGGGAATTGCACTGGGACCCTCAAGATATGTTTCCACAGACTTCCTTTGTGACCCAGGGCAAATGTCAATTTCTGACCTTCACAGCTGTAAAATAGGAACACTATCTTGCTTTACTTGTAAGGATAAATCCATAAACAGTTGAGCCTACTGAAGTTCCAGGCTAGATGGCCCTAGTCTGTCATCCTGGACTTGTTATACAAGAATGACGAAATGAGAACTATGGCTCTGGTCCCCAAAGTTCGTATCAGCAACTGAGTCAAACCTTGAATTTGGCCCTGTCATTCAGGCAGACCCTGACTTTGCATGCTGCTAAATATGGGAAATGTTCTGATCTTCTATCTCAACTTCATGTCCTTGGGCCATCTATGCTACTAGTAATACACAAGATTGTCACTGCACTCTGTGCGGCAATGCTGTGAAGACTGTTCATCTCCTGTAATACCCTGTAATTCTTGATTAGGGTAGAGCAGTACCTCCTTCTCCACCTCCCTTTGCTTCTTTGCTTTTTTTATTCAGAATGCCTAACAGGAAACCCAAATGTGGCTGGCCTACAGGATGCCCACTTAGCCAAGTGAATCATTACACTTGTATATGGAATTCCATTACCAATTTAAAACAATTCCTCCTCCTGACATCATATTTTTAATAGAATAACTCATGGACTATATAAGAAAACGGAGGTACATTTCTAACTATTGGAGATGATTATTTGGGTGCCCCACAATTTGCATAGTCCAAGATATATAATACTGAACACTACTACAACAGCTCAGCTCAGAGATGAAACCATAGTGTATCACAGTGCATCATGGGAAAGGAAGTCTTGTCAGGGATCCTACTACAAGGGCAGAAGCGGGGCAAGATACATCCAAACGACAACTCCTATGAAGTGCCATGGCAGTTCAGGTAAAGACAGGCTGATGATCTACATCGTTGGATAATTTATTTTCTGGTTTACCTCAACTAAAATCTAATTCATTATTTCTCCTACCATGGAAAATATAGAGTTTTACAATATTAACAGTTTTTGGAGAATATCAATTTTATGGAAATCAAAAAACACTGATGAAAAATTTCCAGTATAATTAACCTCACACACACAAAAAAATCATGGGTCAGACCTTCTGAAATCATGATATTGGCTGAAATACAAGATTTTAAAATAATACATTCTGAGTCCTTTTCCTTTCTTGTTCTGGAGGCATTAACGGTCACAACTGCAAGCTTTTCTCCATGGCCTTAAACCTAGAAACTTTTTGTTTGAAAAAAAAATCCCAGACCCACAACACAGATCTTGCTTTATTTTGTAACATATTCAGGCTTTAGACTCTGTCGAATTAATGTAAGAATTAATAGAAGTGATAGATGTTAACTTCTCCTCAATGGGCTCTTATTCAAACTGACAGGGCTAAAAATGCAGTTTGAAATATAATAGAACTATTTTTCTTTTTCTATCCTTAAAGTTTGTAAAATATAAATACAGATATTAAAAAAAACCAAACACTCCTTCATTAAATAGTTTTCAGTGAGTGTGTGAGGCTTGAATCTAGTTATTTACCTACAACAGCACAGGAACATAATGAATATGTACTGGCTTGCCCCTCAGGGCTTTTCTGAGTAGAGGATATCACTCCAGATGCTGTGGGCTTAAGTGCCTGACACTTTTGGACCACACCAATAAGTATTCAGTATTCTTATTTTTATCTATCTAGCTACAGCCATTGTGGACTTTGTACTCCATAAGTAAAGCTAAATAGCAATGAGGATATTTTTTCTCTTCTCTTTGCCACTTCTTTTCTTGAAACTGGGGGTATAATCAAAATGTCTCAGATACTGTATATTCCTGTGCTGAAGATTTCAAGTACTAACAACCTATGGCCACAGGTCTCAAATGCTTTTAGAGCCTGTACATCTCCTTGGATAGGCATTGGGAAAATAACAGGAGTAATAAACCTGGATAGGTGTAAAACTCAAAAGGAACAATACCATGAAATGGAATCTGGCCAGACCAGCTCTATCAAAAATACAAGCTCCTGCAAGGCTCCAACAACTAATCGATGTGCTGATATAAATCTGCTTTCGGCA
Source organism: Crocodylus porosus (assembly GCF_001723895.1). Taxonomy (NCBI): domain Eukaryota; kingdom Metazoa; phylum Chordata; order Crocodylia; family Crocodylidae; genus Crocodylus; species Crocodylus porosus. Next base: position 7,007,446 of record NW_017728922.1, read on the forward strand.
GTTTGAAATTGCTCTATTAAAGAGCCCTGTTATTAGATATTCTTTTTTACATTTCCAATAAGCCTCAACTGCAGTTAAGCCTGCCACAGCTCTACTGAAGGAGAGGGGCTAGGAGGTGGGACAATGCTGTCACAGAGAGGATTGGAGACTGATTTCGAGAGTGCTAGCTGAGTCCTGCGCTTAGGTTTGTCAGCCTGGTATTAATCAAAAGCCAAATTCTCTCTGAACAAATGGAGGGCCTGTGTGACATGAGCTGTGGCTTATCAACGAAGGCGAGCCTTTGATTTTTGCAGGGTCTATTTTTGTTTAAGTATCCCAATGGTCCTGAGATAAGAGGGCTATTTTCCTTTAACTACTATTATATAGACTTTTTTTTGGCAAAGGCTGTAATGTTAAAACAGACTGGGAACTGGATGACAGCCTTCCCCAGTTATGCTGTCACAAATGGTCATGCATCTCCAAGATGCTTCCTTGCCAGCAGGAGGCTTAGAATTGCCAATTCTAATCAAAGGCATTAAGTCCCAAAGGCAATTGATGCAATGCTGCCCATCCACTGCAAGAGGTGCTGCCCGGCGTAAGAACTTCCAGCACACCGCGCCAAACATGACGTCTGCCACTTCCTTTTAGCGTGAAGCCATTTGGAACATTTATGCTATTCCTCCCCCCCACCAAGTGATGATATTGATGGATGGATAAGGTCCTGTATGTGGCACCCATGAGATACACAAACATACAGCTCAGTGAGGGTACGCTTGTGATGTTGATACAGCAGCGCTCATGTTGTAGTCTATTGTGAAGGGAGACTGCTTTTCAAAAGGCTGACAGGGTGCAGCTGTTTGCCTCTTTGGAAGCTGTTCCATTTCCTCTTGGATACAGACTCCCTGGGGAACTGCAGCATGGTGATTTGACATCGATAGCCATGCAGACTTAAGGGCAAGCAACATGCTTTCCAATTAATGGAGATCTGCACATAATTATGACAGATGTGTCCATCTATTGTTAGTGACATCAGTAGGGTAAGAAGGCATCAGACAGGAGTCTGTCATTGTTAGCTAGGATGACGGATGGAAATGGTTGCTAGGTGGTAGCTGAAGAACCTGTTAGGGCAGTGGTGGGGAAGTGGGAAGAAAGAGGGTGAGGTAGGGTGAAACAGCCATTCAGCTTTGGAGAGCAAAGCTGTAGACTTCACTTCTGGCTCTAAATAGTTTTTAAAAATAAACTATAATGTAGGGGTACACCAATACAGATTTTTGGGGCCAATACTGATAGCTGATTTTTAAAGAGGCATATCAGCCGATGCTGATCTGATTTCCAATACCAACCCAGCAGCTTGAAGAGCAGTGTCCAGCTGGTAAGTCTGTTGTGTTGGAAAGGGAGTCGGGAGGGAAGAGGTGTGGGGGGCCAGATCAATGCCCTGTGTGGTGAGGGAGGGAGTGGGGCTGGGGCTGGGGACAGCACTGCCCAGCTGGGGCAGGAGGGGTGCAGGATGAAGCCGCAGCTTGTCTGAGGGGCATGGAGGGGAGGGCGGGGGGGAGGTGTTCCCACCACTGTGCAATGCTCATCCAGGAGCCACTCACCTGGTGGCTTGTCCAGCAGTCATCTGGCGGCTCCTGCTGCTGCTCCCACTACTTGTTCAGGAGGGCATAGGTGTTTCCCCAGATCTGTGCAGGGCACGTGGGGCTGGAGCTGTGCCAGACTGCGCTCAGGCTGAGCGATGGCAGTGCTGGGAGTGGGCCAATGGGAGCAGGCCAAAATTTGCAATAGCGCCCTCCCTCCCAAGTGCAGCCCAGCCCGGCCCCAGCCCTGCCTGCTCCACCTGGTACAGATCTGGGGGCATGCCACCCCTCCCATCCCCTTGCAGACGAGCAGCAGGAGCAGCAACAGAAGCCACCAGATGAATGAGCAGACACCAGATGAGCCACCAGATGAGCAGCTCCCGGGTAAGTAGTGCATAGCGGCAGGAGCCACACCCCTCTGAAGCCCCGCACATGAGCCGTGGCTCTGTCCCATGCCCGCCCCACCCCAACTGGGCAGTGCTTGCCTCAGCCCATCTCAGCCCCAGGCCCACTCCTTCCCTCACCACGGGAGGCATTGATCTGCCCTCCGACACGCCTTTCCTCCCCCCTCCCTTCCACCACAACAGACTTACCAGCTGGGCATTGCTCTTCAGGCTGCCAGGCTGTGCTCCTCACTGCCTACATGCTGCGCTCCAGCTGAGTATGCGGGGGCCATTTATCTGCCAAATTATTGGCCATAACCAGCCAATTTCCAATACAGACAAATGTCTTTATATCGGTGCTGATCCAATATCAGACTGATGTATCAGCGCACTTCTAATAAAATAGACTAACCAATGCAGAGGGGGTGCCCACTCTGAAGCATAGGGTACTCTGCATTCACGTCTGGTAATCTAGGTTCAAGTTAGGTTTAAGCTGCAGATGAGACTAGCTAAATGCCATGTTTTTACAACAGTATCTAATAAATGAATTAGACTGAGGTGCTTGAATCCTGTTTAATCATAAGAGGCATTTTTGTGTTAGGTTATTTTTAATTCCAAGGTTCATGAATGACAATTTGTTTCCACTGGTACATGCCTGCAGTTAACTCCACCTGAGAATTTCGTGTGCAGTTTCAGTATCAGTAATTGTATTTCAATCCTGTTGAAAGTGGCTATCCATTACTAATACACCATTGCAGTAGGAATTATACAAACACAGGGTAAGGGGCAGTCTGTGTCCCATAGGGATTACGCTCTAAACAGACAAGACAGAAGAACTGTGGGAGGCGAAACAGGAGCATATAAGTTAAGGGTCTTCCCCAGTGCCACACAGCAGAACAGCAAAGAAAACCCAAGTTTCCTAGGTCCCAAGCCATAGCCCTGTCCACTAGTCTGTCTATTTATTGTGAATGCATATGAACACGTGTATATACACACAGTGTGTTCATCTATAAATAGATATACAAATAAAAACTACAATAAAGCTGGAGCTAAGACTCACAACAGAAAAGTAATTACTGGAGTGCTAAAATCATTATAAAATCAAACATAATAAATTCTGAATTTTTTGGATTCAAGTTAAATTAAAGAGAAATACAAGTATGTTCTGGCTCAGAAAAGCACACTGTTGAGGTGAGCAAACAACCTTAATGTTGCATGAAGCAAAGCAATTAGATGCCTATGCCCAACAGGATCTGGTGGAGAAACTGATTTCCCTACATAACTCCACTAATGCTTTGATTAAAAGGTAAGAGTGCCCTAAATCAAGAATCCAGGTCTGGGAAATCAGGAGTCTATTTAGATACAGATTCAACTACCTCAAATCATCTCTTCCTGTACAACAAGTTGGCCCAAAATCTTGTATCTGAACATCCACAAGGTTTTTGTGGAGGAGAGTGTGAAAATCCAGGTCTAGATCCAAAGCCTGCAGTTTAGACCTATCACCAGTTTAATAGGCAGGATAAAAAAAATCACCCTGGAAGACCTTTGGGCACATCTTAAAAGGCCTAAACTGCTGTTAATCCTCAATTCCACTTGCCATTCACCTGCACCAGACTGCAACTTAATAGTCTAATTAACCAAGAGGCCCTGCAGAGCAGCATTTCATGCCTACTGTTGACCTTGGGGGCTGTGACCTTGCAGGAGTCAATTTTATGAACAGCAAGCGCAGCAGAGTTAGAAAGTGCTTTAGGAATGCTTCATTCATTCAAAATAGAATTTCTGGCATCTGATTATTTAATAAAGCTGAATTCAGCATTGAAACAAAAACACTACAACCTTAAAGCATGAGAGCTGTTTCCTCTTTAATGGGCCTTTTATTGTCAGGATAGCTGAGCATTTGGAAAAATACTTGTGCATGATACATGCCTTCATTAAAGACACTCCAGCAAGTCACCAATTATGAAGTAGTCCCCAAGGACTTACATTATAATAACTGATGTAAGTTAGAGCAGGCCTGAGGCTGTTCTTTCTGTTAGCTGGATCCAGTTTGGGCCACACTCAGGAAGAGAAGCCAAAAAGATACCTTGGATCTAACTTGGATTCATCACCCAGTAAGTGTGCTGCCCTCACTCAGGACAGCTCCCAGTTCTCTACAGAAATGTAAAGCACACATGAATTTTGCAGTGTAAACTCAATATCACACTGCAGCAACCACAGGCGGAAGGAGAACAAAAATTTTGGAGGAACTAACCATGTCCGCACATACGTGTGTGTACTCCCCCCATGGGAAAGTCTATGAGGGAAGGGGAAGGGGCTGAGACAAATGAGGCTGGGGCTGGGGCTGGGACCAGGCAGGGATCAGGAGACAGCAGAGCAGAGCCGGGATTGGGACCAGGGCCTGCTGCACCCATGCAGCCGCTGCTTCCCCCACACCCGGGGTCATTGCCCGGTGCTGGTAGGCCCCATGAACCGCCGCCTCCCATCCCCACACTAGCCCCAGCCCCAGCCTCACACTGCCTGGGGGAGCCCAGAGCCAGGGCCAGAGTAGGGCCAGCTTCAGCTGCACCACTGGGCTGGAACTCCCAGGACTTGTCCTCCTTCAGTTGTCCCCAGAAGAGACCAGCACAGCTTGGTGGCTCCTCCAGAGGCATGGTACAGTGGAGCCAAGGAGGGGAAGGCAGCACGTGCCCCACCGATTGTTGAATGGGGAAAGGGCAGGCTTCAGCTACAAGCTAAGATCAGCCTCTGCTCCATGACTCTTGACTCGCTGTCGCTACTTGGCTCCCTGGTGCCATGCTTCTAGATGACCAGCCAGGCTCCAATTGCCCCACGACATGGCCCAGACGGGGCCCGATGCACCATGAATGTGGCCTGAGCTGGGCTGGGTCATGGGACAATCAGAGCCCAGTGGCTCATCCAGAGTTGGTGCGGTGCTGGGGAACCAAAGGTGGGGGCACATGGCTCCCCCAGTCTTTGTACGGGGAAAGGGCGGGCTACAGCTGTGAGCTGGGCTCAGCCTCTGCTCCCTGCCGCTATGTCTCTCTGCCAAAGCAGGATAGTGCCTTGGTGGGCTGGGCAGCAAGGCACATGGCACTGCACCGCTTTGAAAGCATCAGTGGCAGCAAGACGCAGAGGCAGGGATCTAAGGCTGGGAGCAAAGGCTAATCCCATCTCGCAGCTGCGGCCTCCCCTTGCACTATGTAAAGATTGGAGGGGCCATGTGCGCCACCCCCCCCTCCCCCGGCTCCCCTGCACTGCACTGGCTCAGGATGAGCCGCGAAGCTCCGACTGTCCCACAACTGGCCAGGCCAGGGCCCCATTCACCACAAATCCTCACTGGGCTGGGTTGTGGGACAATCTTCACAATTCAGGAGGCAGCGGGACAAGGTGAATGATTCTTCCTGCCCCTACCCCACTCTCTCCTGCACTGTGGGGGGTCTTGATCTGCCCCCCACCCCACAAGCCCTAGAGCCATAAAGAAAGATTGGAAAAAACTTACCTGCCTGCAGCTGGGCTGGCTGCAACTGTGCAGGGTATGAGTGTGCCCACCCCTCTCCCCCTGCTGCAGCAGCCTGTGGCTGGGCTGCCATACAGCCCTACCTGCTTCCCTGTGTTTGTGGGAGCTGAACCCGGTTAGCGTCCCCCCACTTCTGCTGCCTATGGCAGCAGCTACAGACTGGTCAAAGTTTCTACTAACAAAACACCCCGTGAACTCAGCTTCACAGCATCTGATGAACTCAAGAGTGACACCTTTCTGAACTTTGCACTTAATTTCTATTAAGAGTTTAGAAGAAGACTGGGAGGTATCACAGGACAGTTTAACAAGGTTGATAAGCACAGTTTCAAAGCACAGTTTAAGAAGCTGCAAATCCACCCAGGAAGCCTGGAATGATTAAAGCTAGCTTATAGCTTTTTCTCTGTTTTATGATTTCTTACATAATAGCCATGCATTTACTCTGACCTAAGATTACTCTGGAGTAAGCTATTCCATTGTAAGCATTTTCGGGCAGGTGTCTACACATGCAGAAATTAGGAAGCAGATTTGCACCCAGTTTCCTATAGCCCTGAAATGAGCTGCTGCCAACATCGGAGGGAATGCTAGGCTCTGGGTGCAGCTGCCAGCATTTGGCAGCCATCTTCAAAGCCAGCCTCACACTCTGCTTTCTGGCCAGCCCCTTCCTTGCCCAGGAGCAGTGTGCCAAGTGCAGGGGCAGCACGTGACAGCTCTCTCCTTGCTCACTCTGCCTCTCTGCATCATGGCTGCTTCAGCCCCTGCCACTGGCAGCAGTGACCAGTGCCCTGCACTCCTACTGGCCATGGTGCTCGCCTTCCTGGTCCCAGCAGGCATCCTCTGCCCAGGCCCCCAGACAGCTGTGCACCTCCTAGTGGGGGCCAGAGCACTGGGTGTGGGAAGTCCTGGCCAGCCACCTCCACCAACACTTCCCGCTCTAGCTTGCCTGCACTGCTGCCCATGGACCCCCAACCCCAGCTGTCCACCCCCAGCACTATGCGCATTACAGACACGTGTCAAAAATACAAGTCTTTATTTACCTCATATCAAACAGACACCCTCTCTCGCCTCCCTCCACAATAAACAGAGCCCCTCCACCACCCACCTCACCTACCAACAATAAAAAAAACCCTCTTCCCTGTGCAAACTATTTACAAAGTGATTTTGGAGTGTCCCAGAGTGGGAGACCATGTGCTGGGGGCACTCAGGGGGCAGAGCCCACAGGAAAGTGGCCAGCACACTGGCTTCTGGCCATTCCTGTGTGGGTCTGGATGCCATGGTGAGTGCGGTGTGTGGGGGGCCTCTCCTAGGGATGACAGTGACTGGAGCTCTTCCAAAAGGGGCAACTCTCCCTCTGGAGGGCTGGTGTGCAATCCTAGCACAGTTTCAGGCAGATCTAGCTCCATGCCTGTGCAGAGCTGGGGTGAGTGGCAAAGCTGGGCCCAGGCAGCTCAGGCCTGACCCTTGTGTACATGTCATGAGGATTTACTTCAGTTTAATTCTCCCTAAATTGAAGCGGTGTTTTTAAAAACCCACCTCTTCCATTTAGGGAGAATTAAACCAAAGTAAACCCCTGTAGCATGTACAAGCAGCCACTGAGACTTGTTAATTTAACACAGAGTCACTAACATAAAAAAATTTGGGGGTAACAGTACTATTCCACTTCACTGTATGATCTGGCTTTCCGGATGCAAGTAGGAAATACATTTTTACTTTCTAGGTAGTTTGTCCCTTTAAAAGCCACACTAAAATGATATTCCAATATGAATTTATGTTTCTCTGCTTATCTGTTTCCTCTGTAGTTGCTCAGTTTTCCTGGCTAGAACAGTTCCATATACATTTAAAATATCAATCTAATCTGTCCATAGAGTATTGATTTATCAGCTCCATCTCTGTGTCACTATTGAATACCTTCAGAAATCTGCCAAATACGCCTATCCTTTCCACTACTTCTATCAGTCCTCTAGCCTCAATGTCAGCTCATCTATTGATCTGAAAGCAGCACCGGTCTTCCAGTCTACTAACTCTCTCTCTCTACTTCATATTATAGATGTGTTTTTAATTGGCACTGAAACTTTAATGATAAAATGCAAGATTCCCCCCCTCCCTTCTCTTCCCACCAAATAGTATTCTTCGTAACAGCCCAGATACAACTAAAATCGATGGAGTGGAAGGAAAATAAAGTAGAACAGGAAGGATAAATACAAGTGAAAGAATGAGGGGTTTTTTGTGCGTTTGTTTCTCACAGAGTTTATATTTATTATGCATTTAAGCTGGAATTATTCAAATGCACCTCAGTGAGCTAGGCATTCAAATTCTACTGAAAATCAGTAAAAAGTAGGCAGGCACCTTCCTTCAAACCCTTGGACACTTCCAGCTTTATAAAACAGGTACTACCCCATCCTTTCATCCTTAGTCTATGATGACATAAGGTCCCTTGTCCAGAAATACTTCCTCTTTACTCACATTTAGATTCTTTCTGTTCTGGTATATTTGCTCACTACACTAGCTTTTCGTGTAGTGCATGTAGATAATTTCCATCAAAAAGTAGCTAGACAAATGGTGAGTTACTGATAGGCATTCATCTAGGCATAAAATTACTCTAGGATTAACTCGCTTTTATTGTTTCCTTGCTTTCCATTCTCACTCAACTCCTATTTTACCTACCCTATTACGTGCTGTCTAACTAAACTTTCAGAAGTGAAGGTTGTCCTTTGCTTACATCTCTTGCTCTTTAGTGGAGTCAGTGGTGTCTAGAAACTGACACAGCAGTACCATGCAGTGATTCCAGCTAGAGATAAATGGCTCTTTTTACATGTCATCCTGTTTGGATAATGAAAAGGTTATCAGGGGAATCAAGAGACAAGCAAACACATTAAACCCCTCCAACTTCCATTTTTCTGTTCGTAATTCTGAAGTTTATTTTTAAGATCAGGGTGTGTGAAGTTGTGATACTTTCTTTAAGTGTTCACAGTTTAGAGACATTTTCATCTTCATCTCAGTGGGCCAGACTTTAAGATTTTGCTTGAGTGACCGCAAAATGAAGTTAGAGTTTATTACTTAAAATTTGTTATTTTTTTCATGCAAACAGGTACTAGGACAGACAATTATCTGAATAATCTAAGCAAATGGCTATTTTCTTAGCAAACATGATTTTTTTCAGAGGTGCCAGAGGTTTCTTTCCATTTTGTTGGCAAAACCAGTGAGCTTTCCTTAGCTTCATGCAGGCAACTGGTTATGCCCTACAGGGTTTTATGCAAGTTTTTAAAAGGATTTTAAGAGCTCTAGGTAAGCCTTTTTGATTAAAAAAGTGAAATTGATTAAATTATGGAATTAACAACCTATTCATATTCAAGAAAACAGATCAATTTCTGTTTTTAAATCCCACTGGGAAAGTTTCTGTTTCCAGTGGTTTTCATTGCACTGACTTGCAAAGCACCCCAGGGCTTATTGTGAAATGTGCTATAGAAATAAGCCTGGTTTATACTATTAAGTTTTACCAATATACTGATTGGGTATGATGTAAATGCGAAATGACACCATTTTGTTTCGACTTCCATTTCAGTGTTTCAATGGGACAGTGTTTCGTTTAGAGTTTTATTTCATTTCGAAGCACTGTCCTGTTTTGTTTTGTCTGAACCATTTTGCTGGTTCACCCATAGGCTATAATGGGGAAGCACCAAACTGCCTATAACTGTCATTTCTTGGCAGATTTGGATGAAAACAGCAGGGATGGTAGCCCCCTCTGAGGGCATGAAGTCTGCCAAGTTTCAAGGAGTTTGGTGCACCTCAAGATGCTGACAAACAAAACTCGTGACATGTGTGACTGTGTGTGTGTATGTGCGCGCGCACACGTTCCCATGCATGTGTGTTAAGGTATAGCTGTTTTTCTGTCCCTGCCCCAGAGCACTGGGATTGGGAGGGACCTCAGGGAAGGATCACAGTCACTGGCCAGCTACATGGTCAACATGAGAGCAGTCCTTCCCTCCTCTTCCCCCTCCCTCTCCTTAGTTTCTGTTTATCTGCAAGCAGGCCCAGCTTCAAAACTCAAAACATTTTGAAACTTTTGAAATGTTCTGACAGCCCTTGTTTCATTTCAAGGCTGTTTCAAAGCCTTTAGTTTCTTTTCAATTTCGCTGTCTCAAGCTCAAAACGAGTCAAAATAGTGTTGAAATAAAACACCCAGTGACATTTCGCACAGCCCTATTAAATATATATATATAGTGTAGTTAGACTGACAAAACTCCTGGTACAAATTCATTAATACCAATACTTGTATATTTATTCCATTTCCAATGCAAAAATTACTATAGCTTCATAAAGCACCTATATACCAGTGTAACTACCCACAGTAGGGGTATGCTGCTTCAACTATCTTATATTTAGAGTAGTACAGCTCTCTATGCAGACAAGACAGACCTTAGGCTGTGGTTCTGTTATAAATCCTGCCCCTGTCCAGACCTCCATTACTTCAGTGAGTTCCAAAGAGAGCTCATTGCAGGATCAAGGTCTTTGTAATTATTTTATATATATAAATGGAAGGCTGTTTGCACAGAATTTTGCACTTGGATTCTTTACGCAAAAGGAAGCCACAGAAGTTTGATTGGCTTTAAATCATTTCTTAGCTCTGCTTTTCTTCAAATAAAAAAAAGGTGGGGGATGTGGTTGAATGGGGAAGGAATTAAAACTATATCAGCAAAAATGAACCATCATAAAAAATAACACATGCAGGAAAAGCAGCTGTACTTTGGACTAAACGTAAAAATCCCTGATAATTTTAACGCCCCCTCTCTGGATCCTGTGGGAAAATAACAAAGAGCAGGATGTCAGATTTATTCTTTATGCTTTACTGTTCAACAAAGCAAGTTTATATCAATAAAAATTGCAGCATTGTGTAGTCAGCATTCTTCAATGGATATGTTATCCAGTAGTCTGGATGCCAAGGGTATGTCCATATGGCACAAGTGCTGTGCAGCAACATCCCAAACTAACTCTGCACGCATTAGCCCCACAGCCAGAAGCAGTAAAGCCATGTTAGTGTGACACTGCAGGCACTGCTTCTCAGTATGGCTCACTAGCCGCAGGAGTAGCAGTGCAATAAGGAAGGTACCCTGCTTCCAGTGCCTGAGCTAACTTGGCCATCTCTGCACAGCACTCGCTGCCTCGCATCACATAGACATAAAATATCACAGAGAACAAAAGGGATGTGTCTGTTAAATATCCTCAGAACAGGATCCTCAGATTGTCCCTCTTTGTAGGGACAATCCAATATTGTATTTCTTCTCCTGTACACTGACAGGGGATCCTTTTCAGAGTTGGTCTAAGTGACTGGAACTCCAGCAGAGCCCTCCTGTAGGGGACAAACAGCAGTCTTTGGCTGCTCCTACTCCTAAGATCTCTTACCCACACTACCATGTCCTATCCCCACAAATGCATTTTGTACTCGTCCACCCTCTGTTGGCCCACCTGAGGTCAGCTATTCTTATTTGGAAGGGACTGTGGATTTCCTTATTTATGACCTCTCCGGTGCCCTGCCCCACTGTTCCCACTTCCCCCCTAGACTCCATGGAGAGAACTTTTGTGATGGGTCACAGCAATCACAATGAAGTTAGGTATGTAGTAATGGATCCCACACATCCAGGCAGACTAAACAGAAGAAACTTTGCATGACATTATAAACAAAAATGATATAAAACTTCTTGCAACATGAGAAAAACTATGGGTTAATACCAATGTTTGCAAACCATCCATGATCTCAAGTCATACAAAGCAGAGAAGGTACTGAGAAAACAAAGGCCTCAAGGTGTCAAAAAAGTAAGAAGGGGTGGAAAAAAAAGCAATGCTGATCAAAGATTTCAAGCCTATGGCCCAGGCAAGGCTCAGGAGCACAAGGATGTGCTGTGCTAAGCTCTACAGAATTACTCATGCAGAGGTTCCCTTTGATGGTTTCTGTGCAAACAAGAATTATGGTCATAGATGTTCTACCCTTACAAAACTGTAGGGGACATATACAAGGGGCCTGGAGAGCACTTCCTTTAAGCAACATGAGGAATGGTCACCATTGATTTTCTAGGCTTCTTACCTCTGTGGCAGTTTTACTCCCAACTGCTAATGTGTGGTGAACCTGGCACTATGTTCTGAAGAGGAGATAAAGCAAAGGAACTCTGGGACTGAACCTATAAGGATGAAAGAGTACTCATCTCTAGCCAGCTCATGTGCACATAGCTCCTCAAAGGCTCAGGCATTCAAGTTTGCAAAAGGTTTCATCAGATATTTCTAAATATTTGCTGTGGTCTGACAAATCCCAAGAAAGTGGAAAGTTGTGTCCCTTCCCCACTTCCAGAACAACACATACTGAACTGGGGCATGGGAGACCAACGTCCTGTTCCTAGTTTTACTATTATCCTTCTACTTACAGTATATCTATGCTGTAGTCAAAGATGTGACTGTTGTTCATGTAGATGTATCCAGGCTGCCTTTAAGCTAGTTGGCTTGGGTCATGCTAGCAGAAGGAAACCCGGTCTGGGTTAAGTACCTGAAGGCTTCCCAAGCAGGTTTTGCAGCTTTTGAGTTTCCTGCTGCTCCCACATTTGTACCTGAGCTAACTACTGTTAAGGTAGCATGGGTATGCCTCCATGAACTGCAACCACCTCTCTGACCATGACAAAAAAATACCCTTAATAACTTATACCCCCCCAATAAAACAGTACCTCACTGCCTCACACTCTTCTAATGCATTTCTCTGACACCATAACTATAAAAAATATGAATCCCATTTTGAAGATGGTAGACCTAGCCACAAACAGTATGCCCAAGATCACACAGGAAGACTTTGGCAGAGCAGGGAGTTGGCCCAGGCCTTCAGAATCTCAAACTAGTACCGCTAACCACTGGACCTTGTCTGGATGCAGCCATAGTGTGTAAACTAATAGTTTCCAACTAAACCACCTCTATCTTGTTTTCTTTTTTAAATTAACACACTGGTGCTTAACCTACTGGCCCCACAGACCAGATGAGTGGTGAGGGACCAGTCTGCAGACCCTATCTGATCCCACACACTAGTATTGGACCACACATAGTCTCAGCTAGCCCTGCACCTTCTTTGTCTGGCCCCAGGTGCTAGGATCAGGGCCTCAGGGTCCCAAGCTGCCCATGGTCAGTCCTGCATGTTGGCATTGGGGGCCCAGAGCCCCATGCTGCCTCCTTCTGCCCTAGCAAATCAGGATCAGGCCCCACACTGCCTTGCATGCACAATCTAGCACACAGGGTCACAGCCCATAGGGCTCCCCATGGACACATGGGGAGCCCCATAGGCCAGATGACATGGAACCAGAGGCCAGATCTGGCCCCTGGGGCAGGGGTTGAGCACCCATGCATTAGCCCAACTAGGAATTTTCCAAGAAAACCTCTTTATGTTTCCATGGCCAGAGTCCTTTTCAGTTTAGGGCACCAACCTGAGTGGACACAAGGATGACAGACAAAGATGAGCAGAAGCAGCAGGCAGATTGGCTGAATAAATGAATTTTTGCAAGTTGCTTGCTCAGCTGCTCCATCAGTGACAAAACTGCCAGCAACTTTAATGGGAGGCAGGCGCAGTCCCTGATTCTGGACAGTGCAAATATTGAAACAGCATGACACAACAGCTTGTAAAGAATCAAGCTGAATGGCATAGAAATGTTTCTACCTAGCCCCAACCCCAAATGGAGCGGACCCCTTCTAATTAATCATCTATATTATGAATCTTTCCCCACTACTATAAAAAAAAGAGCAGAATAGCAATAAGGTGCCAGCATTCCAGTTAAGACCTCACAGTCTGCATTAATACATTGAATAGAGGCATCAGGATACCTCTGGAGTTACAAGCTCAGGCTTTCCTTCAGTGCAACTTCATGTTCCTACTTCGCACAAAAGGAATGCATTTCTTCCAGGATAATTGTTTTGTTTTGTTTTTAATTGGTCACTTGTGCTCTTTTGTCAATATCCCAAACTGATAAATTCAAAGCTGCCAAACCAACATTTGAAAGAAGAAAAAATAAAGCAGTATTCAATCCATAAGGCACAAAGAGTAACATGCATGGCCTGTAGGGTAAACATCCTTAGATGCAAGTGGAATCTTGAGTTCCTATCCTGCAGCTGCTTCTTGCACAGAGGTCACTAGGGAAGACTTATGGATGCCATAGCTATAGGATCAGGGCTATTGTGGACAAGTCCTTATGCTCACAGTTGCGGTCAAAATATGCACTCAAATAGCTGCATGTAAACGTAATGCAGCTATGAGGATTCAATGAAGGCACTTTAGATTTCTACCTAGTATTATAGAGGATAGAATGTGGCCCATGGCATTTATGCCTGACTTTCTAAACATAAAGAGAAAAGTGCATTTGGATGAGACATGCTAGTACAAAATAGTTTCTCAGTACTGCTTACCTGACTGATTATAGGATGGATAACTGGCTGAGACAGGGTCATATAATTATGTCAGCTGAAAGAGAGACACTTCAGTATACAAGCAAGTGTGATGCTGCATCTTAATATACCATATTTACTTGAATATAAGACAAGCCAGAATATAAGATGACCCTCCAATAATTAGATTCTATATATGAAACAATTATAAATTCATTATAATGTTCCAGGTATGGAATCTAATTATGGAGGTTTGCCGTGAATCTATCCCTCTCCCACTGCTACAGCGGGGAAAATAAATCTGGGGGTAGGGGGGGTCAGGTAGTCCCTTTCCTCTTTGCCTCTCCTACTCTCTTCCTTCTCTCAGTCCCCCACCCTCTTACTGTCAGACCCTGTTCTCCATGAGCACATGGAAACGAGAAGCAAATCTGAAAACACTGAGCTTAAAATAAACATAGCTCTAGTGATTTACCTATAGTAGCCAGAGACTTAGTTCATCCAGAATTGATGCATTTTACTTTTTTTGCAACTGCTACATGCTTTAGCACAGGTACTCTATAAACACGCTTTTAAGCAACACTTTTGTACCGATTTATATGTAGTACAAATTACGCATGCTATTAGTCCAAAGCCAAAAGACTTAGGATTTACCACATATTTCATTGGTCTGGGCCTCAATAGAGTCAACAGCATTTCAGTCCATGGTGACTCCCCAGCTCAACACTTCTCAGTATATGTATGTACTCCAGATACCCATCCACAAAGGATCCATGTACTAACAAGCCCTGCATTCATTCATGACTCCAACCTGGGGTTCTTGTCATGAGTCCACAGGTCCTCCAAAGTGTATATATAGATGAGATGCAAGGCAGCCTGGTCCAACTCCACTTCATGGAGGGTGGGGCTACCCTATCACATGCAAGAGGCTGAGAGAGGGGGCAACAGGAATTCTGGGTGAACTGTTTTCAGCCCACTTATGGTGATGTTTGCCGAACAGTTAAGGCTGGTGGAAAACAGGAATCTTTGAAAATGGAAAAGAAAGCTGCAGCTCAGCTGTGGGAGTGAAGAGGAAGTCAAAATGTATGAATGTAGTGGCTCACAATGACTTGGAAAAGAGTCAGTGCTGAGGGTGACTGCACTCCATGGTCACTACCCCATAGCTTATTCAGATAGGCTGTACTAACCCATTTTTGTGATAGGTTTCCATCAGCATACTTGTCCCATATGGACCATGTATTTTATGGTCATGGTCAGTGTTAGATACACTTAATCAAGTTCATAGTTGGTTTCTATTGCTAAGCACATGGTGCGTCTGGCAGCCATTTAATGATAAACAGTGTATTAAGTTTCCTGGTATGCATATGTAAGAGCAGGGACTTTTCCCCCATGCACCTCATCTTGTATTTGAGTAAACATAGATGCACAGATAGATTCATAGATGTTAGGGTCAGAAGGGACCTCAATAGAACATCAAGTCTGACCTCCTGCATAGACAGGAAAGATTGTTGGGTTCAGATGACCCTAGCCAGATGCCCATCCAACCTCCTCTTGAAGACCCCCAGGGTAGGGGAGAGCACCACCTCCCTTGGGAGCCCATTCCAGACCTTGGCCACTCTAACTGTGAAGAAGTTCCTCCTAATGTCCAGTCTAAATGTGCTCTCTGCTAGCTTATGGCCATTATTTCTTGTGACCCCCAGGGGCGCCTTGGCAAATAGAGCCTCACCAATTCCCTTCTGCGCCCCCATGATGAATTTATAAGCAGCCACAAAGTCACCTCTCAACCTTCTCTTGCAGGGGCTGAAGAGGTCTAGGTGCCTTAGTCTCTCCCCGTAGGGCTTGGCCTGCAAGCCCTTAACCATACGAGTGGCCCTTCTCTGGACCCTCTCCAGATTATCCACATCCCTCTTGAAGTGTGGCACCCAAAACTGCATGCAGTATTCCAACTGTGGTCTAACCAGCGTCCGATAGAGGGGAAGTATCACCTCCCTGGTTCTGTTTGTCATGCATCTGCTGATGCACGATAACGTGCAGTTAGCTTTTCTGATGACTTTGTCACACTGATGACTCATGTTCATCTTGGAGTCCACTAGGACTCCGAGATCCCTTTCCGCCTCTGTGCTACCAAGCAGGTCATTTCTTAGGCAGTAGGTGTGCTGGACATTTTTCCTCCCTAGGTGCAGCACTTTGCATTTCTCCTTGTTAAACTGCATTCTATTGTTTTCTGCCCATTTGTCCAACCTGTCCAGGTCTGCCTGTAGTTGTTCCCTGCCCTCTGGTGTGTCCATTTCTCCCCACAGTTTTGTATCATCCGCAAACTTGAACAGAGTACACTTCACTCCCTCGTCCAAGTCACTGATGAAGACATTGAAGAGTATTGGTCCAAGGACCGAGCCCTGCAGGACCCCACTACCCACTCCCTTCCAGGTCGATACCGACCCATCCACTTCCACGCTCTGGGTATCACCCTCTAGCCAATTTGCCACAAACCGGACTGTATAATCATCCAAGTCACAGCCTCTTAACTTGTTCACCAGTATGGGGTGTGATACCATATCAAAGGCCTTCCTGAAGTCTAAGTAAATGATATCAACCCCTACTCCTGTGTCAAGGTGTTTTGTAACCTGGCCATAAAAAGAGACTAGATTAGTCAGGCATGATCTACCTGCGATGAACCCATGCTGGTTTCCCCTCAGCATTATTTATACTGCGGGCTCTCGCATATATGAGCCTTAATAATCTTTTCAAAGACTTTGCCAAGGATGGAGGTGAGACTAACTGGCCTATGTCAGAGCAAAAATTTTGAGTATATGCTGCCAGCACAGAAGAGGTTAAGCTGACATGTGCGGTTTGACTCTGTGAGTGGAAAGTTCCAAGGCTCACCCAGCCCGTGCCCCCTGGGTGACCTGCAGAGCTGTCAATCATTGTTGACCTACTTTCCCCACAGACCATGCTCAGATTGTGTCAGCTTCTGACTGAGAGCATGCTCAGTCAGAACCTGACACGAGGTGATCAGACTAGAAATTTCTCTGCGGAGAGCACCCTGATTGGCTACTAAATTCGTATAAAAGTTCTGTGAGCCCCTCCCTCAGGGGGGAGATCGCGTGGACTGGAGACAGAGGCTGCTGCTGCAGGGACTGTCTCTCAGTCAGGCTCTCAGGCCTATTGATCTCTTCCCTCACTCGGCTTTCGTATTGCTTACGGCGATCGTATTGCGGTTTTGTATTCTCAGCTTCTGATTTACCTCGGTATTGACTTTCGGCTTACGATTTTGGATCACCCTTTGGACTTTGTTTTAACCCTGCTCCGGATCATCGACCTCGGCTTCCTTCTTTGACTACGACTCGGCTCAACCCTCTGACCTGACGTCTCCGCTTCATCACCTCCTGGCTTCAGACCTCGGCTTTCTCATTCGACCACCCGATTGTCCATTACCTTGGACTGGCGTCACGTGACTCATCGGTTCACGTGTTACAGTTTTCGTTTTATTGTTTGTATTCCCACTTAATGAGCTGTTGACCAGCCCTGGGACTAGGTCTTCGGACTGAACCTTGTGGGCCAACAGACCCCTTTGTTGTTTACTGTTGTTCGTTCCTAACTGTAACTGAAGACTTCTCTGCCTACGCCAAAGCGTAAGTCAAATAAATATTTGCATTTCACCCCGCTCTGGTTCCACCTCTCCTGACTCCACGCCAATAATCCCACCTGTCCGTGCCAATAGCCACCACCCGGCCAACCCACTGTGACCGCAACCCTGAGCTTGGCTTGCCAGCTCTGCCGGGCTCTCCATCCCGCGACAGCCTATAGTTGCCTGGATCCTCCTTCCTCCCATTCTTGAAAATAGGGACCACATTGGCCCTTTTCCAGTCCTCCGAGATCTGTCCCCTGCACCATGAGTGCTCAAATATTCTTGTCAGTGGCTGTGCAATAACATCAGTCAGTGCCTTC
Organism: Crocodylus porosus; assembly: GCF_001723895.1. Lineage (NCBI taxonomy): Eukaryota > Metazoa > Chordata > Crocodylia > Crocodylidae > Crocodylus > Crocodylus porosus. The sequence goes on from NW_017728922.1 coordinate 7,025,247, forward strand.
AGTACCCTTGGATGGATGGAGCTCATCTGGGCCCACCGACTTAAACACATCCAGTCCTTTCAAGTGACTCTGCAACATCTCAGGGTCAACGCTTGGTAATCTGGTGCCCAGCTGTTGCCTCTCTACAGTCCCATTGTGAGACTTGTCTTGCCCCTCATTTAGGAAGACTGAGGCAAAGAACTCATTGAGGAGTTCAGCCTTGTCCTCCCTGTCTGTCACCAATTACTTTTGCCCATTCAGTAGTGGTCCTATTCCACTCTGGGCCTTCCTTTTACTCCCTATATATCTGAAAAACAATTTTGTTTATCCTTCACTTGGGATGCCATCCTCACCTCCATGTTAGCTTTGGTCTTTCTAACTGCCTCCCTACAACTGCAAGCTGAGGAGGTATACTCCTCTTTAGTAATCTTTCCCTGTTTCCACTGCTTATATGTCCCCCTTTTTGCCCTTAGGCTGCTCTGGATTTCTCTGGTAGGTTGACTCTTGCATCAGCACTCTTGCTCCCATTCAGCCACATGGACTGCTTTCCTTATCACTGCCGATCAGTGTGCCCATGAAAGCTGTAGCAGTTGCTTCCATTAAGGGTACAGTATAGGTTTATTCAACAACTTCAACTGTCATTCATGTGAGGCAGCGTAGCAGTGGAAATGATAAAGATTTAGTGTGGCCAGTCAACTGCCTGCAGCAAGTGTACTATAAGCCATTATTTGGAAATCATGCTGTAGCCCACTTTAGGCCAAACCCAAACCTGAAATCCAGTTTCATGCAGGAGGAGTAGAATTAGGCACTCTGAGACAAGGCAGGGAAAGAAAAGGAAATAATCTATTTCCAAAGGTTGCAAAGTTGCACAGACAATTTGGAGGAGCTTGGATGAACCTAATGCTATGACTTTGCTCTGTAGTAATCTCAGACATACTTCGTCTCTGTACAACATGGAGAACAGGCAACTTCCACACAACCCAGTGAACTTGTTAGACAGAAATGTTCTGCTACAAAGGGCCTTTTGGGGTAGATTTAACCCTTAGTAGAAAACACTAAACAATATTACTGTCCCAGACACTGAAGTCAGTAACAATTTTCTTAAGCACTAAGCACTGGATCAGCTTTGTTCTCTTTGCAATCTGTCATATACCTCTAGACAGATCCCCTAATACCTCTTCTCTGCCATCTCAGAAGCCTCCCCCTTCCAAATTAGGTTCACCCTTCCAAACTTAGGCCCGCCCCTAGGGAGCCACGTGACCAGAGCTGCAGAATTCCCACTGACTCTAGTTGAAGGGGATTAGGTCCGTACTGAGCACTTTTGAAAACCCCGCCCTTAAATTTCTTGGTCTTCAATTACAGTATTTAGGGCAATGATCTTAAAACCTGGAATGTCACTTCTCAGAGTTTGACTATTTTCATTGTTCTTTTACTGTTTTTTAGGTTTCTTGACTGCTGCAGGAAATAAACATCTTGGAGCCAGAGGGACTATGAAGTAAATATGGTACAAAAGTAAAAGCCAATAAGAACACTTTCCAGTTTTCCCTGGGGCACAAAAAGATGTGTCCAGCAATGTTTAGAATAAAAATAACATTTTAAAGCAATATGAATAACAGAAACCATCAAAATGCAGTTACTTTAATTCACAGTTTTAATGTATTTATTTCTTTCAATTAGGCTACGATGGCTTTAGTTCATTAACTAGTTAATAAGGTGAATTAGATAATGTTTGTGCAGCAGTTAGCGCTCTCATTTTTGAAGTGTGTGCAAGATCTATTTACAAGAAAAGTGTTGCTGTTTTCATGGATGGATTCCTATATTGTCTGCCACACATTTATGCTGTTATGGGCCAGTTTCTGATTTTCTTATTCATGTTGAGTTGCAACCAACTCCAAGAGTGGCAGCTGCTATTTGTGCATCCCCTCAAATTCAGCTACCAGGGCTGGATCTGTATGGTTTAGAGTAAGTTCCAAAACCAGCGACCTTTGAAGGGCTTTTATCCTGCCTGATGACTGTCTCCTCTTCACTAACCCCACCACCATTTGAGAAATGCCACAAGAAATCAATGAGTTGTAAAAAAGCTTGGGGTCCTTGAAAATAAAACAGCTTTGTTTATGTTCTTCACTATGAATTTGCATGTCCACCTTTGCGTGGTGGAGTGGGGGGGAGTCTTTTTTTCTTTTCTTTTTTTGGTAACTGTGTACTCAGTTCTCCTAAATCTTGAACACTGTGCACTGGGCTAGTCAGAAAGACAGACAGATAGATGTTCCAGTGCACAGTATTCAAGATCTAGGAGAACTGAGTATACCGTTGCCAAAAACATTTTTAAAAAGACTCCCCTGCCTCTTCCCCACGCAAAGGTTATATGTGGATGCTAGCATAGGGCATGCAAATTTAAATTAAGAACATAAAACAAGCTGTTTTATTTTCAAGGACCCCAAGTTTTCTTACAACGACTGATTTCTCATGGTGCGTGTGTGTGTGCGTGTGAGAGAGAGAGAGAGAGATCCAATCAAGGTATCACTTGAGTGATAGGTGGGGCTGTTGGGGATTGATATTATTATATTCTTAACAGAGCTATTTCTCTCTCTTCAGTCTTTGACTTCTTTGCCAGTCTCAGTTAAACTCTTCAGGAGAGACTGCTCTCATTTTAAATTCTTACTGTTCACTGGTATATTTTAGTGGTGCCCAAGTAAGCACTGCTTCTACGTGGTAAGTGGGTTACTGTGAACTCCCTTGTCAAGTTTCCTGAGGGATTAAAACGTACACTGAGGATGTGAAAACTGTTTTTTCAGGTGGAGCAATCAAATGTTTCTTATTTTTTTGACCACATTTATCCACCCAGAGTGTCCCCTGTGCCCCATGTCTCCTAATTAAAAACGTATGGAAGATGCGGCTCTTGGGTAGAGGCAAGGGTGTGAAGTTCTTGTGAAGGAGACAATACAGAATAAACACCAAGGTAAAAGACAAGTAAATAGACTATGTCTGCTTTGGATGCATCAGTACATTTGGTACTCTGCTTATAGGCAAAGACGTCTATCTCAGAGTCAGTTTTCCTCTTTTTAATTACACTACCATGCCACAATGACTTGCAATGTGAGTAATTCCTCAGCATTTGTCTTTGCCCTGGGTAAGTTAAATGTCCAAATGACAAAGACACCCAAACCACATACCCTATCCTCTGATGGAAGTCAGAGGATTTTTTTGCTGTTGTTTTTCTTGCTATTCCTCCTATTGTATAATGCACAGACATAGATAAGTCAGGACATCAAACTCTTGTCTGTCTCTATCTAGCAGGACATAGGGCAGTGATAAGCAGAAAACTGGACATTAAAAGAAACCTCAAAACATTCTGTAATTGTGGAAGATTCCTCCCTATTATATGTTTCCCTTGTTCTCGTTAGTGATCCAATTCATGGAGTTTCCACTCCTCCGCTTCCTTCGTCTACACCCTCCAACCCACACACACTCACTTTGCCCTCTGAACTGAAGCAATGATCTGTTCCCTGTGATTAAATTAGCGTAAGTAATAAGATATCATAGAACTGATTGATTTCCCCAGCAATGGTTATTAACCAGCTCAATTCAGAGGCAAGCAGGGCCATTATTCTAAACATTGATTCCTGAACAGGATGGCAGAAAAAGAGAATTCTCAGATATTATGTCTGTAACCTGAATGCCAGCACCTCGGTCCAAAATAAAAGGTCTGGGTCCCAGCTTTTTCCAAAGGACCATCACCTCTGTAGATAACAAGAGACATGATAGTTCTTTGCACCAGCCATCCTGTGCCACATTATCACACAACACTTCTAGAAGCTGCCTCCTTTCTTCTTTTAACCTCCCTTTTAGGCTCTTTTTCTGACCTAGGGAGTCCTGCTAGGATCTTCCTATTCTCTGTCACTCTCTTTCTCAGACCATCCACATGAGTGTCTCAGGATAAATGAGGTCCATTTTCAGTGTGGTTGGGTCACTGACAAACTTGGTACCCCCTAGCTAAATTAGAAGTCATCCACCTCCTTCCCAGATAATTAGAGTCCAGATGAAAACACCATGTTTCTATCCCCAAACTCACATCAGGCAGGCAACTATCGCTGGCCTTTTTCTTCCCAGGGCTTCCTGAGTTCTGGGTTATTGCTTCACCCCATTAGGTAAAAGTATGAAGGAAACCTGCAGACACACTAAAGATATGCCTACATTGCTCAGTTGCAGCACCAGCCAGTGCCAGACTGACACACCATGCACATGCTACTTCCCAAACAGAAAGTGTTGTACCTGCCTTTCAATGCTGCATACACAGATTATTGGTGTGTACTCAGTGCCACAGATACAAAGCTACACTGCTTCTAGTTCAGGCGGTAGCGCGTACAGAGCAAGCAGCATATCTCAATAGTTCTGACTGGTGTTGTAATACTGTGGCATGAGCTCTTTTTAGCCTGGTAGATTCAGCCTGCCCTATTTCTCTTTCCCAGTGCCTTTATCTATACTTGCAACCCTACTTCCTGCTATGATCTTCTTTGCCTTTGGCACAGGGTGACCACAGGCAGCTATGTCTATAGTTTCAATTCAGTGAGGCCCCCAGTTTCCCCCTTGAAGGAGGGTAAAATAAAGCCTACCTTCCTGGGTCTTCTCTAGCTCACACTCATTGGGTTCTGTGCTAAGAAACCTCCCTCCTCTCCATATACTTGGCTTCAGCCTCCCCCTACTCCCCACAAGAACTGCTGATGACCCCACTTTTGGCGTTTCCTCCCTTTCTGTTCCTGCTCTTTTCAATACCATTTCCTGTCCCAGGGCTGCTCTTTTATCTCCCTACAGGCCTGGCTCCTAGCAACCTGAGCCACTATCAAGTGACTTCAATGATTACCTCCAGGTGAGGAAGCAAGTCAAATCTCTCACTGGTTCCTCTGAACCCTCAATTCACTTATAGGAACATCTCACCCTGTGAGATGTTCCTTGAGCTAACAACATAGCCTCTTACCAGGAGGTGAAAGAACCCAGATCTGTTCCAGAGACTGGGTAGTTAAGTCGACTTAGTTAAGTCGCCTTATTTTAAGTCAACTTAGTAAGTAAGTACATAACCTTTATATCCTCACAAGCAGCAGAAGTAGCAACCTCATTTGGAAGGGGGAGGCTTCTGAGATGGCAAAGAAGAGGTATTAGGGAATCTGTCTAGACATATATGACAGATGCAGACATTATAGTAAAGGGAGGTGGCAAAGAGAAAAATGGTTCTTGGGGCAATAGGTGAAACAGAGTCATATATTCAAGCTATTAGAATCACTGAAGTAGCAACAAACAGTGCCACAGGAGTTCAACTGTAGCTCCATCAGTTTTAGTTCTGATCCAAATAGCCCTCCCCCTCCTTTAGAATTCTAAATGAGATGTATTAGACTTTAAAGAATCTGTGTGAGTGTACATGTGCCTATGGGACTTTTTCAAGTCACTTATTTGTCTGAATGCCATTGATTTTTCTCCTAATTGTTATTCACTATGCTAATTTCCCTCACAAATCTCACATGCTATTGATCAAAAAGTAATAAACTCTCCAGCAAACAAAACAAGCATTATTGCAATGTTGGGAAAACATCATTTAATATCAATACCATATTTACAATTATCTTTAACCCAAATTTCACCTGTGATGCAATGCATAATCAAAATCAGAGTGCTACAGGCAAAAGGGTGATATTAAAAAATTCCCACTAGACTATTTCCTAGTAGATTACAAAAAGGAAGGCTGAAATAGGACAAACTTGAATGCCTTAAGATAGTGTTGATGCCATAAACAAATACTACTGAATAAGAAAGATTTTTTTTCTCTTTTCTTTTTGGAGACAGCCACTAAAAGGGTAAAGCCAGAATGAGAATCTGTTTCAAACAACTTACCTATAAAGATCCACCCATAGGTTTTATGCCCATTTCAATTGCTGGCCTCAACATTTTTGGTGATGAGAATACAAACCAAATTTACTAAAGACTCTAACAGGTCAGTTGGAACCCAGGTCTGGTGTGAGACACACGGGTGTAAGCCCATTGCATCCCCAAGAGCTCATGCCCTGGCAGATCTCCTGACCTGACCCCAGTGTGAGCTGGGAGGTAAGGGGCTGATGGTGAGTGGGCACTAGCTAGTGGGGCGGTTAATTGGAGCTGAGGAGGGTCATGCCCTCACCATGGCTCCTACTTACGCCAGTCTCTAGGGAGAAGAATGGGAAGGGGAAGAGGGGGGCACTTGCCTGCCCCATTCTCGGTGGGGACAAGCATGCCCTGTCCCAGAGAGCAGTATGGCACTGTCCAGTGTACTGAGCATGCGCGGCTTTGTACTGAGCATGCGTTGGCCATGCCACCAAAAAAAATACCCTAGTTGGGACCCAGCTCTGGTGTGAGACACACAAGTGCAAGCCTATCGCGCCCCCATTAGCTCAGCCCCCAGCAGACCCTTCATCTGGCCCCAGTGGGAGTTGGCAGATAAGTGGGGCTTGTGGTGGGTGGGCACTAGCCAGTGGGGCAGCTGAGTGGAGCCGAGGTAAATCACCCCCCCACACACAAATTCTACTTAGGCCAGTCCCTAGGGAGCCACATGGCTGAAGCTGCATGAACAGAGTGTGCAAATAGGTGCACTCTGGGCCCAGTGCACAAATTCATACAGGAATTTGTGCAGGAAGGCAAGCAAGAGGGGTACAAGGCTCTAGGCAGTGAGCCTGAAGAGAAGGGCCAGCACAGCAGTAGCTTGGGCTGTTACCTAGTTTCATAGTTGGTAGGATCAGAAGGGGCCTAAATAAATCATCTAGTCAAATCCCCTGCCATAGGCAGGAAAGGATTCTGGAGTCAAATGACCCCAGCTAGGTGGCTGTCTAGTCTCCTTTTGAAGACTCCCCAGGGTAGGGGTGAGCACCACTTCCCTTGGAAGTTGGTTCCATCTCCTAGCTGTTCTGACAGTGAAGTAGTGCCTCCTGATATCTAGCCTGAATCTACTGTCAGTCAACTTATGGCCATTGTTCCTTGTTAACCCAGTAGTGTTCTGGCACATATCCATGAGGGGCCAGGAGGGGAGGTCATGCTTAGGGGCAACCAACATGGGTTCATTAGTGGCAGGTCCTGTCAGACCAACCTGGTGGCCTTCTATGATCAGATCACCAAATCATTAGATGCAGGGGTAAC